>NC_090329.1:68927493-69239775 GCF_035084215.1 Heptranchias perlo | reverse complement strand
TGATGCACTGCACAGGCTCAGACTGCATAATCTGTATTCAGCTAACAGAGTCACAGCTCTGGGCAAAAATATCAAGTCCAAGTTCAGGTTCTTGAGAGAGGCTAAAACTTGAAAAGACAAGAGGCAATTCAATGGCTAAATTTAAAACATGCCATTGTGGAACATGATTTTTTTTGATGGTTTAAACCCTTATTTTTAACATTCAAAATTCAGCTAAGGCAGTAAATTACCTTTTTTTTTCAGAAAGTATTTCAAGTGATCCATCAGGAAAAGATATTACAGCAGCATGCAGTGGTGCGACAGGGAGTCATGACAGGCAACATTAACAACCAAGTCATAAAATTGACATTCAAATTTCTAATAGATTGCCACCTCCTGGTGTCACAAGAAAATATAAAAGGCAAGTACGAACATTTTAACATGGGAATCTCCACACGAGTTACGTACTCCATTGAAAGTAGCAGCTTTCAATTGAGTACGTAACCTGCTTCAGAATCTATAATGATTGATAGATTCTGATGACAAGACACTCGCTTATGTTCTTAATTGAAGTGAAGTTCTAATATAATGGTGACAAACTATGTTAGAATATATTCCCTTAAAAATGAAGGATCGAACAAAGTCCTTGCAAAAGTTACAGTTGGATAAGTGCTCAACTCAAAAGCAAGTAAAATTGAATTATTAGATTTTCTTCAGATATTTTGACTGCTCTAAACAAAATATGATTTTGAATGTGAAAAGTGGAATAAAAGTTTTTTAAAAAAAGGAATAGTAGTGCTAAATATCAATGCACAACTGTTTTAGTCCCAGCTTTTATTTTAGTTATTCTTGGGGTGTGGACGTTACCAGCATTTATTGCCCATCCCTAGTTGCCCCTGAGAAGATGATAATGGGCCTTCTTGAACCATTGCAGTCGACGTGATGATGGTGCTCCCACAATGTTGTTGTTGGGTAGAGTGTTCCAGGATTCTCACCCAGCGATAACGAAAAAAAACACCTCTCAAACCAGTTACCTCCACCCCGAAGTCCTGGGGTGAGATTATTGGCCTCCCAACAACCACAACGATCTTCCTTTGTGTCAGGTATGACTCCAGCCACTGGAGAGATTTTCTCCCAGATTCCCATCGACTTCAGTTTTACTTGGGCTCCTTGGTGTCACACTCTGTCGAATAATGCCTTTATGTCAAGGGCCGTCGCTCTCACCTCACCTCTGAAATTCAGCTTATGTTCATGTTTGGACCAAGGTTCGAATGAGGTCTGGAGCTAAGTGCTCCTGGCTGAACCCAAACTAAGCATCAGTAAGGAGGTTATTGGTAAGTAAGTGATATTTGATAGCACTGTTGACGATTCCTTCCATCACTTTTCTGATGATTGGGAGTAGGTTGATCTGGCGGTAATTGAATTGGATTTGTCCGTCTTTTTGTGGGCAGGACATGCCTGAGCAATTTTTCCACATTGTCTGGTTGACGCCAGTACTGTGGCTGTACTGGAAGCACTTAGCATGGGGCATGGCTAGTTCTGGAGCACACGTCTTCAGCACTACAGCTGGGACGCTGCCGGGGCCTGTAGCCTTTGCTGTGTCCAGTGCACTCAGCCGTTTACCGATGTCACATGGAGTGAATCGAATTGGCTGAAGACTGACATCTTAGATGGTGAGGCCCTCAGGAGGAGGTACAGTAAAATATGCAAAATCAAACACATAACTGCAGCAACACAAGGTGTGCATTTTAATAAAGCAGATAGCATGGTGACTGCCAATTGTTCAGTGAACAAAACAAAACGAATGGGGTACAGAACAGAAAATCACTTCAGCTAATGAGTACGATATTTACACAGCTAATTTGGAAGAGAAACATAAGCTCCTTTATACCGCAAGACAAACCAGCTGTCGCACAATAACGGACAATATTAATAAATCCCAAAACAAATTTGTCAATTGTTACATTTGTAATATTTTAATTGGTCTTAAGTCGTGCTGATGGTACTACGTGGTACCTTGATAAAATCTGACTGAAATCATCTGCAGCACAAACACATAGCTGGGAAAAGATACGCTGGCAAATTTTGAGATATGCCACTCTGGCATGGAGCTTCATTCGACAGAAGCACAAATCCAAGAATCAGCATGGAGATCAGTGTACCCAATTTAGGCACTCAAGATTTTCCAGTCATTAAAATTTATCATATAAAGTAAAGCAATGTGATGTCATGCATGTACAAATCCAAGCTTCTGAATTTCACCTTTGAAAATGTAAATTCACAACTTGCTACCAGACTTCCATCTGTTTCTACGATGATAAATCAGCTTGGCTTGGGTTGACTACCTCTCCCTATCCCTATCGGTGGGATACTGATCCCTACTTGATGCTCCACCACAATGATACAAGCAAGATTAGAAACTTGGCAGACTGGGAGAAATCATTCCTATATATCCACTCTATGGTGTAGCACTTGGTGCTTCAACTTGTTTCACATTTACAGATCCTACGTTTAGCAAGGTCATTGCAAAAAAAAATTGCAGTTTCAAAGCTTTTCATCACAAGATATTAAATAGTGGGAAACAGCTGACCCAAAAATGGAGCGCACATACCTTAGCAATTTTGATCCCATCAAATGGGGAACACTTAAATCTGTAACTTTTGTTCAAACACATTTAACACAACAGCTTACTGCCAGATAAAAAGTTAGATACACCACTTAGGAGATGTCTCTCTGCAGAGTAACTGCCTTTTCTGTTTAAATCCTGCATTTGAGAATTTTCTTGCTAAAGCAAAACATTGAAGAACAAAAGATGGTTGCAGAATACATCTGGGCAGGGGCTCCAGGGAGGCCTTCTTTCGGAAAATAAAAGTATTTTCAGCTTGGGTTTCCACATGAATGGACTCGAACAGTGTTTGAGACCCATGATAAAAATGTATATATTTACATCTTCTGCCATTCGACAAGGGATTGTTGAGGGAAGTATAGTCTATAATTATACTTGAACACCATTTTAACCAGTGTGCACATACATTAAAGGTTGTGGTTATAGTATCATAGAATCATACAGCACAGAAGGAGGCCATTCAGCCTATCATGCCTGTGAGAGTTTTTTTTTATATAAAAGGAGTGATCCAATTAGTCCCACTCCCCTGCTCTTTCCCCATAGCCCTGCAAGTTTCTCCTTTTCAAGTATATATCCAATTCTCTTGTTTGGAGAAATACAGTATGGCCCATTTAGTTTATCTACATAACAGTACCACTGCAACTACAGTGACCAGGACAGAAAATGAAGCTAACCTTCCAGCTAAATGACCCTAGTGCCAGGATCAACATTTTGCCAACTAGGAAACATGCTATGGAGAAGTACTGAGGAGATTTTTTTAAAATTAAAGAGTCACTGTTAAATGATATGCTGATCTACTTCTTTTGGAGATCAACAATTGAGTTAAGGATTTCAGAATGACTGATGGGTTCAGCATTTTTATATTTTTACATCAGAAAGTGCATTTTGCCCCACTTGGCTCAATGAAGGGTGAGATAGCAAATCTGTAGCATTATAGATTCAAAGATAGTCAGAAGACTTTGGAGAGGAACTGAAGTTATGTTAGATGGTAGATATCTTTAAGCCTCTGTATCTGGAAAATCACTGACTGGAGGCTGAAGCAAAATAATGTAATGCATTGTTTACAATGACTAATTTGTGCTGTACTTAAATGGATGTGCTGATTTTGGATAGGACCGAGTTTATATTCTATTAGTGAAGAATGGATTCAATTAAATTGAACAAATGGATGCATTCAATAAAAAGTGGTAAAAAGAGGACAAACTATTGAACTGCTATAAAATAGTTGGTAAAAGTCAGACGCTGCAGAAATGTAGGTCATGATGGAAATTGTTTTCAATCCAGCCATGAAGACCCTGAAGGCATAGCAGGACATCACAGAGAGGACAGGTTGCTAGTGTACTGTTATTTGAAAGCAACTCAGCATCAAGAGTTTATTTTTGATTGTGACTCTTCCAAGGGACTCTGGTCCATTCATTACTGTTCAAGAGAAAAGTCATCAGAATATTCAAATGGACAAAAGAACTGTCCATACGCTTAGCAGAACAGAGCCATTTTCCTGCCAAGTTCCAGTCGAGCACCTTGGCTAGAAAGAGGCATGGAAGCGTTTTTTTTGGGGGGGGGGGGGGGGGGGGGGAATCATATTAAGCACTGAAGTCTTACGCCTCAAGAAGTGTTGAGCAGTGCTTGAACTTGGTGAACAAACTTGTATCTCATTTTGGGGGAGGAGGAAGGGTGTGTCGGGTCTAAGTCTGGGCCAAAAAATGGCTGACTAGCTTCAAAAAAAATGGTTGAATTGATGGGTCTGAACATCCTGTGTCAGACTGGGTATGTAGTTCTCGATTCCCTCAGGAAATGACCAAAACGAAACGCTCAGTCTCCATAGCATCGTAGACCACCTGAAGCTTGATCTAGGTCTGTGGTATCATCAGATAAGTCTTGGACCTTCACTCAAAACTAATCAAACAAGCATGTTACAGATCTGACAATGTGTTATCTTTTTGCCTAAATACAAGAATGTCTGTCCGCCACACGAAATTTAAATGCTAAATTGGGATTATGCCATCAGTGTACATGCTGATTTTTTTTTAAAAAAAACTTCTGGAACATATATACTGAGGTCCAATAGTTCAAGAAGAAACTGACCCTAACATTGATCCAACAAAGTCAAAAACAAAAAATACTGCGGATGCTGAAAATCTGAAATAAAAACAGAAAATGCTGGAAATACTCAGCAAGTCAGGCAGCATCTGTGGAGAAAGAAACAGAGTTTACGTTTCAGGTCGAAGACCTTTCGTCAGAACTGGAAGATGTTGAAGAGTTAACAGCTTTTAAGCAAGAACAGAGCCAGGGAAAGGGGGGGAGGGGGGGGGGGGGTGAGGAACAAAAAAGGGAAGGCCTGTGAAAGGGTAGAGGTCAGGAGTGATTCAATGACAAAAGGGATGATGGTGCAAGTCAAGGAGAATGGTAATGGGAAAAGTAAAGAAAAAAAATGGGTCTCGAGATGACGTAAATGGCAATAGCATAACCATCATAAGCTGCTGCAGTGCCACAAAAAAAGGGAGCAGTGGTTATGGTTTGAAGTTATTGAAATCAACGTGGAGTCCGTAAGGCTGTAAAGTGCCTAAACAAAAGATAAGGTGCTGTTCCTCGAGCTTCTGTTGAGCTTCATTGGAACGGTATAAGAGGCCAAGGACAGAGGTCAGAGTGGGATGGGGAATTAAAATGGCAAATGACCGGCAGGTCAGGATGACGCTTGTGGACTGAGGTATTCAGCAAAGCGATCACCCAACCTGCGTTTGGTCTCTCCAATGTCGAGGAGACCACATTGTGAGCAGCAAATACAGTATACTAAATTGAAACAAGTACAAGTATATCGCTGTTTCACCTGGAAGTAGCGTTTCGGGACCTGGAAAGTGGGAAAGGAGGAGGTGAAAGGGCAGGTGTTTCACCTCCTGCGCTCGCATGGGAAGGAGAGTGGGTGTTGGGAGTGACAAAAGAGCGGACCAGGGTGTCACGAGGGAGCAGTCCCTTCGGAATGCTGAAAAGGGATGGAGAAGACATGTTTGGTAGTGAGATCGTGCTGGAGGTGGCGAAAATGGTATTGATGATACGTTGAATGTGGAGGCTGGTGGGGTAGAAGGTGAGGACAAGGGGGACCCTATCATAATTCTTGGGGGGGGGGGGGGGGGGGGGGGGAGGAGGAGGAGGAGGAGAAGAGGTGAGGGTAGAACTGCGGGAATTAGGACGGACACGGTCGAGGGCCCTGTCAACTACAGTGGAGGGGAATCCTCAATTGAGGAAAAAGGAAGACATAGCAGAAGCACTGGTGTGGAAAGTGGCATCGTCAGAACAAATGCGACGGAGACGGAGAAACTGGGAGAAGGGAATAGAGTCCTTAGAGGAAGCGGGGTGGGATCAAGTGTAATCAAGGCACCTGTGGGAGTTGGTGGGCTTATAATAGATATTGGTTGACAGCCTATCCCCAGAAATAGAGATAGAGAAGTCAAGAAAGGGAAGGGAAGAGTCGGAGATGAACCATGTGAAGGCGAGGGAAGGGTGAAAATTGGAAGCAAAGTTGATAAACTTTTCCAGTTCAGAGCAAGAGTAGGAAGTCGGACCGAAACCTCTTTTTCTGGTACATGGATGACTATGAGGGAAGGGACTGGAGTAGGACCGGAACAAGGAATGTTCCATATATTCCACAAAAAGGCAGGCATAGCTAGGACCCATACAGGTTCCCATAGCGATAACTTTTATTTGGAGGAAGCGAGTGGAGTCAAAGGAGAAGTTATTCAATGTAAGAACAAGTTCAGCCAGGCGATGGGGTGTGGTGGTGGATGGGGACTGGTTGGGCCTCCATTCAAGGAAGAAGCGGAGAGCCTGCAGGCCATCCTGGTGGGGGTTGGAGGTGTAGAGAGACTGGACGTCCATAGTGAAAAGGAGATGGTTAGGGCCGAGGAACTGGAAACTGTTAAAGTGGCGGAGAGCGTCAGAAGAGTTGCGGATAAAGGTCGGAACAGATTGGACAAGGGGAGAGTCGAGATAGGAGGAAGTAAGTTTTGTGGGGCAAGAACAGGCTGAAACGATGGATCTCCTGGGGCAGTCCTGTTTGTGGATCTTGGGAAGAAGGCAGAAGCAGGCTGGGTGGGGTTTGGGGACTATGAGGTTGGAGGCCGTGGAGGGACCTCCAGAGGAGATGAGGTCAGTGACTGTCTGGGAAACTATGGCTTGATGTTCAGCGGTTGGGTCATGCTCCAGGGGGAGGTAGGACGAGGTGTTGGTGAGTTGGTGTTCAGCCTCTGCAAGGTTGAGGTTTGCCACACAACAGCGTCACCCTTGTCAGCAGGTTTACTGACAATGTTTGGGTTGGACCCAAGAGAATAGAATGCTGCAAGTTCAGATGCAGGTAGGTTAGGGTGAGTGAAGGGGAGTAGAGGAATTGAGAGGGCCGATGTCACACTGGCAGTTAGCAATGTAAAGATCAAGAGAGGGTAACAAGCCAGAGGAGGGGGGTCCAGGTGGAACGAGAATTCTGAAGACGAAAGGGTCCACTGCGTGGCAGGGGAGGGAGAGAGAAGACTCCTGTCCTGGCTGAAGAAGTGAGCGCGGAGGCAAAGGCAACGGAAGAAGAGCTCAGCATCGTGTCCAGCTCGAAATTCATAAGGCCTTTGCTGAGGGCTGACTATTTAGGAGCACATATCAGTTGAAACTATTTCAGGACACACACAATTAAAATTTTCTGGGGTGCACTAAGCTGAAGGAGTTGTCTCAACAGGAATACAGGGGAGGGAAGTATATGAACAAATAAGGATATTTCCTAAGGCTTAAAAAGGTGCTGATAATAAACAAAATGTACAAGTAAATGTGAAAGTATGACATCTTAATTGCTTATTTTTATTGGGTTTGATTGAAACATTAAGTCTTCCTTTCTAACCCCTTCTCCCACCCAGTCCCTCCCCCAACACGATGACCTTGGTCCACCAGTAACACCATTTTCACTCAACTCAATAAATTGCAACAACTTCACAAACCATTAGCGGATTGATTGCACGGTTTCACAAAAATGTGAACATCTATATTGTACCACATGTAGATATGCAAACTCGATACACAATGATGAAAGCCCCCCTTCATTCCACAAGTCAGTGTTTATGTCCAAGAATGAAAAAGTATCAGGAGGGATCTGCAACTGGCTTGAGCATAGTGCTGCAATAAAATTTTTTAAATAAATTCTCTCAACTGAATGTGCAAACACATTACTCACAACATCACTGGACAAAATTCTTATGACATGCTTACGATATTTCTTCTCACACAAGAGAAATCTTCATTTGTTAAAGAAATGCAGCCTTTGAAGTAACACTTTGAACACTCTTTGGAAAGAAATGATGATTGTACAGCACAAAATTAATGGTACAACAACAACACCGATTCTCAGCCTGTGCCGAGTTAGCTGTTTCACCTGAGCTGGGATGGAGTTTAGGTTAAAATTGACCAGGGTTCCCACTCCAATTGCTATCCAGCAAACCCTGCTGGAAGTGTAAAACTGTGGACATCTAAAAGAGGATTGGGCTCAACGGTGATGCTCCACAGTTAAATAGCTTGCTGATGCACACACATCAATAATAGCCACCTGGTCGAGATACTGGAGGAGAACCAACACCCATGAAACCAGACCCCAAGCAAGGAGTTACTACCTTCAAGAATCATTTTAAACCTGTTGAACTCAGAGCTTCAAGAAAGATTTCGGTAAATCATAACGTTGGATTTTTATCTCCCTGGTATGTGCAATTCTCATTCATCCACACGTGAGTAATTTCTAAAATGGGAACAATAATTATTTTTCCTAACTTTGCCACCAAGTTGCATCAGTTTAAAAATCCAGAAGAAAGATGACAGCCTAGCATTTAGCCATGGAAGTGCACCGGCGGAGATGTGGAGGCAAATTTCTACCAAGTCCTCTCTGCTGGGGTGCAGGTAAATTCCAAAAGGAGGGGAACAACAAGCATATTATTGGTGGGATGGATTCTGAAGTGGGGGAGTGGAGAAACTACAGTAAACTGTGGCTTTGAAGCATTAGACGGAGAATGCAAATTATTTACTGGGGCGTTAGTTTAGGTAGGGGAGGGGGAAAGAGAGAAACAGGTTCGTTGTCCATATTTTCCAATGTAAGTGAAATTATACCTTCAGGGCACATTAAGCACATCAGGCAACATTACATGTCACTCCATATAACTGAATTCTGCAGTTAGTCACAACAACTGAATTACAGCTGTTCAGTCAGTACCCACATCCATAATGAATGACAGGAAGTTGATATAGTCTTGCATTCTTCACAATCGTATAAGATATTAAGAGTCCAAAATGACATCTCTGCAGGTCAGAATGACCTTTGGACATCGCAAGATTAAATTATAAACAGGGAAAGTGTGGATGAACTCAGTGCAGAAGGCACGGTGCAGGAAATGGTGGATGTTGGGTTTAATGTTTCTATTCAAGTCACATATTACGATCGGGACTTTATTGTTCAGTTTTTCTTTTAAATCCAGACAAATCTGGGAGGCCAGATGGTGAAGGAATGGGATAACACAGGGTCCTGAAATATTTATATAAAAACAGTAAAGGTTTCAAAGGAGAACTGCACCAAATATCACACGGTTCTAGCTCATTACCATCCACGATGTGTCAATAAACTCTGTTACCATAAAACTGGATGATTGTAAAAGGGGCTGGATTCATTTTTTTTTCCAGATTTGATGCAGTCAATAAAGAAACCAGTGTCATTGGCTTCACATAAATAGGGTCACTGGCTTTGGTTGAGATGGATATTTATTTTGGTATTTTCAATATTCCTTCCCAACCCAAAATAATTTTCATAAATCAATCATGAATCGGTCTTGACGGATGTGTTTATTAATCCTTTAGAAAATGTAAGTATGCTAAAATACTTACACACAATACTAATACTTGAATGTCATGAATTATGCATAACATACATAATGAATATAATAGCATAAAATGCAATGGTAGAATTGTGCATAAACAGATATCAAATGTATAAAAACTATCTACTTTTGGTGGTAAATGGTGTCACAAACTATCATCTTGGTATATACTCCATGTGCTATGGTACTGAACCATCCAGGCCAGAAGGTCCCAATTAAGATTCCTGGTTTGTATTAATCTCAGCCAAAACAACAGTTGGAGCTCTGCAATTGGTCTCAGTATCCCAGGGGTAAGGAAGGAGGGAGAGAAAATCTGCTAGGGTCCCCACTGTCATTTGCTATTCAGACCCCTGCTAGGAAATGAATATTTGGCTGACAGATGAGAAGAACAGGTTCAGGATTGGCAATCATTGCTGAATAACCTGCTAATACTATCTGGCTCAGACATGAAGAATGGCTACTTAGGTGTGGGATGCGTGAACCATATTACAAGTGTTGACAAGGTTGGGGAGATAATTAGGAAAAAAAAATAATTTCATTCAAATGGGTTTTAATCAAGCCCAGGTTGATGGGATGAAAATCTCCCCTCTTTGGGTAGCTGAAAGGGCCCTAAAATGAAATGTGCTTTGGTACTCTTAACTAGTTTTTGGAAGGCATGGATCCAAACACAAAATTGGCCATTATCCTGCCTGACTCACAGAAGAGTAGAAAATAAAATTGCCATACAGGCACCTTAGGGAGGTATTTTGCATCTGCTGCATTGGAGAAATAATTTACTGAGTTGCTCATGCTATCTTTATATGATCTGCAGAGTGGCCATTACCAACACTAGATGTAAAAATATGGAAATATGCTCCACTTGCTCACTATTATGATCCTAACTTTGAGCATAAAAATCAAACCCCAAATCTGTGCTTTAATAAAATATGTTCAAATTACATCTTCATAATTAATTTTTATTTTCACTAATACAGAAGTAAAATTGATCAACATATCTCTCCTCCCAGCCCAAGATAAACTGGTGCAGCAAACACATAACAAATAATCCACTGCCACTACAGCTCAGATGGGCTAAATCTATACAATCTGGAATTTACATGATTTGTAGTACAATATTTACCCAGTTTGCAACCTGAAGTTTTGGAAGCATGAATATTTATCCCAATTTGAACTTTTAAGTTAAGTCAGCCTTTCATCGTTTAGCTCTTCACTAAAAGTAAAAATGAAAACGCTTCAAGTGCAAAAACAGTTCTGAAGGAATTTTGCTTGCTTTTAAATTGGATTATTTTTAATTTAAGACTTAAGAATTTAATTTTCGCGAGATTATGAATCCCAAGGTGCGCATACCCCACAAAACTGATCTCTTCGCCATGGTTCCATGAGGGGCAGGAATTGTGAGCAAAGAACAGAGGTTATCAATTTATGAAAACCATGCAGCTCCTGATCTGAACCCTGCTACAAAAGAGAAAATATTGCATTTTCAAGAAGGACTGAATTTGGGAACTGGTCTGAGCAGATAAACAGCTTTAGCTTGGATCTGTATATAAAAAGAGAGAGGGAAAAAAAAACTGTGGGATACAACAGCTTTTCATCTTTAGTCAGTCACTTTTGTAGTGGAATGTTCAATTATTCTGGCAGCATTTTCTAGCCGGTATGCCCTTATTTATCATACTTTCGTCTCATCTTCAAGGTCATGGTAGAAAACTTACAGCTGTGGCTTGGAAAAGAATTTGAAACGCCAGAAAATTCTACTACCATCAGAACAAACAATTGTCAAATTACTGTCGAGCCATTAAAGTCATGTGCTACTCAAGTTAATCAATACATGTTGTAACTTCTATGATTCTATGGACAGTTACATGGGGAAGATGGGTATCGAGGGATATGGGCCAAGTGCAGGCAATTGGGACTAGCTTAGTGGTATAAACTGGGCGACATGGACATGTTGGGCCGAAGGGCCTGTTTCCATGTTGTAACTTCTATGATTCTATGATTCTATGATACATTACCACTGCATTATAACCACACCATTTTGGCCATAAAACTATTTTTCTTTTTGGTGGATCATAAATGTCAAATTATCAAAGATTCTGCCCAGAAACTATACACACTACAACTGACTAAGAGACAGATAGCAGAGAGTAGTGGTGAATCAGATGGAAGTATACTGTGGTGTCCCCCAGGGGTCGGTATTAGGACCATTGCTCTTTTTGATCTACATTAATGATCTGGACTTGAGCAATGGGGACATAAATTTAAAGTTTGCAGATGACAATACTTGGAAATGTAGTAAACAGTGAAAAGAATAGTAGCAGACTTCAGGAGTACATGGACTGACTGGTGAAATGGGCAGACACATGGCAGGTGAAATTTAATGCACAGAAGTGTGAAGTGATGCATTTCGGAAGGAAAAATGAGGAGAGGCAATATATTCTAACCACTTTGTGTAAAGAATTTTTTTCTAACCTCCCCTTTAATTCTTGTTATCTTAAATTTGGGTCCCCACATTAACTCAATGGCCTATAGAAATAATCTATTATTTACCTTAGCATAACCCTTCATAATATTAAGACATCAGGTCACCCTTCTCATCCCTAGTAGAAAAGATCCTAACTTCTCAAGTCTCTTCACCCCAGTGTACCTATACTGTACCTTTTCCATTGCTTTCACATAATTCTCCAACTGCAGCCTAAAGTTATGTACAAGTTCAACATCACCTGCTTGCTCATATACTCTTCAACTCCAGACACAAAACCAGGGATACAGTTTACCTTTTTTTGAACAACCTTCACCTACTTGAGCTGTCATTTTTAATAACCTTGGTATCGGCACACTATAAAGGTACTCCTTCTGTTAGTCCATTTAAAATCTTATCATTTAGGGTCTACTTCCTACAAGAATTCAATATCCCAAACAGTTACTTTAGAGTTAAATACTAGCTTGCACCTGTCTCACGCTCTATGGGTCAGAAATAAAAGTTTGATCTACTCAGTCAGGGCCATGAAAATGCATGCATGCCACATCCATTGGTATACTCCAACTCCATCCTGAATCCCCCCCCATTTTGCCATAGAATTTAAACTTGTAACATCTGAATCCATGCAGCCTTTTGGAGGGATCAGCATATTTTTATTGCGCTAGGTGGTAAACTATTCCTTATGTTATACAAGTAGTGACTTTTTGACCCCCACTTGGCCAGAAAATGTTTTGAAAATGTTCTTTTTGAATTCCGAAGAAGAATGTACTTGAATCCCCTCATTATTTTGAAAGCATGCATCACAACACACTCTCTACTCAATAGACTGCTGAAGAAAATGTTCTTATCTTCTCTGCAAAAAAAATCTGGACCCAAAACTCCAGTTTTTGTTGCAGGCCATAATTGTAGAAAATAAAGCAAATGATCACAAAAACATTTTTCCACCAATTTTCTCTTCTGAAGGCACTGATGCCAGACACTCTCCAGTGTTTTGCCCAAGTATCCATTCTTCACGCCAACCCTAGACAGTGAGTATTTGACCACTGGAAATATCACAACCAAATCTGATCAGATCTTCATCTCATGTCCACGCGTGCAGTTTCAGTCATTGGATAATTAATCAGAATGAAGAATGATGCCTAATTTTTTCTCCCAAGCTCAAGGATATGGAGCACAACTGTAGCCTGCCCCCACTCTACATAGGAACAGCAGTAGGCCATTCAGCCCCTCGCGCCTTTTCTGCCATTAAATTACATCATGGCTGATTTGTACCTCAACTCCATATCCTTGATACCCTGACCTGACAAAAATCATTTAATCTGAGTCTTGAAAATTTCAACTGATCCAGCATCCACAGCTTTTTGGGGGGAGACCATTCTAGATTTCCACTACTCTGTGAAGAAGTGCTTCCTGATTTCACTCCTAAATGGTCGAGCGCCAATTTGATTATGCCCCCTTGTTCTCGATTCCCTTACCAGAGGGGATAGTTTCTCTCTATCTATGCTATCAAATCCTTTAATCGTCTCAAGCACCTCAATTAGGTCACCTCTCAACCTTTTAAACTCAAACGTACACAAACCAGGTTTATGCAACCAGTGCTCATAATTTAACTCTTAAGCCTTGGTATTATTCTGCTGAATCTGCAATCCATCCCCTCCAAGGCCAAAATATCTTTCCTGAGGTTCAATGCACAAAACTGAACATAGTACTCCAGATGGGGTCTGACCAAGGTTCTGCAGAACTAAAGTATCACTTCCTTACTTTTGTTTTCCAAGCCACTTGAGATGAGGGCCTTTTTAATTGCTTTTTGTACCTTTGCACTAGCTTTGAGAGATTTGTGTGCATAGACACCCAAATCTCTTTGCTTCTCCTCAGCTCTGAGTCTCTCACCAAATATTGGCCGCAACACCAGAAGTATGCCCCTACTCTTCTTCAAATAGTGCAGAGGGCAGACAGGGTGTCGGCTTAACAGCTCATCTGGATGACGTGATGTGGAGATGCCGGTGATGGACTGGAGTGGACAAATGTAAGGAATCTTCCAACACCAGGTTATAGTCCAACAGTTTTATTTGAAAATCACAAGCTTTCGGAGGCTTCCCCCTTCGTCACCTGACGAAGGAGGAAGCCTCCGAAAGCTTGTGATTTTCAAATAAAACTGTTGGACTATAACCTGGTGTTGGAAGATTCCTTACATTCATCTGGATGACAGCACCTGATAGGAAGGGCTGCACTCAGTACTGCACTGAAATCTCAGCCTAGATTATGTGGTCAAGTCTTGGATCGGGCCTGGAGACTTCTAACCCAGAGGCAAAAGTGCTAGCATGGAATCAAATCTGACACTTCAATCGCCATCCCAGAAACATCAAGGGTGGAATTTTCCTCTTCAATGGCACTTCTACGATAGGAAGAGATAGGGAAGGAGAAAAAAAAATTGGGCAGGAAACATGCCCATTTTTCTACCAGATGTATTTTCTGCTGGAAATGATGGCAGATGCTGAATGCCCTTGCCCAAATATTGGTGAATGCATGAAATTAGGCCATAATGATCTAATTACATTTTCCATCATTATGATATTAAAAATATATTATACCAACGTCAGTATTCAGCAGACATCCAGCATTGCCAGGGCAGGAGGAATTCCAAGAATTATATTACCACCCCAAAAAAGGATTGTGGGTAATGAACTGGCAGTTGTACACAAGTAGAATTTGCCAATTCATCAAAAGCAGCACACTTTTTTGTTGAATAGTAGCCTGCCTGCCCCTTTAAGTTGCTGTACGAATCTATCTTCTGTAGCAGCAACACCAGTCATTCCACCCTTACCCCCACCCACGAGCAGCAAGCTCCCAAGTGCAGATGGGAATACCATCGATAGCTTACCAGGAAATGTAAATTCGATTGACCAGGGCCACCAACTTCATGCAAGCAGAGCCACTGAAAAATCCAGGCTAAAAGGCACCAAAGATTGGCGAAAAGTATTAACCCTCAGGTTCTCCCATCATCTACATATTGTTGGAGACTGCTATAGTGCACCTCATTTAGTCATTCTGTCTCATATCTCCATACCCCCAAAGTATTCTTCTACATTGACACAGGTTGCCCTGAAATTCAGCTACTAAACAAATCTTTCTGTTGGATGAATTAATTAAAAACAAATGAATATTCTAGGTCACATTACAAGGTGCTAAATGTCACTCTTGGTAACTAGGCACACTGCAAATTCATTTAAAACATATTCAAGATGACCTGTTCTACCACTGCAAGATTAATTATTGTGCTATTAATTGTAAAGTGTCCTTTAATTGAACCTAAAATACCTTTAGTTCTTTTGCCGACTGTCCCCAAAGAAAGTCAATTCAGATGTTGACAAAAGGAAAAGATGACAAGGTTATTTGAGCAACAGCTCTTCAATGATTTGCTATGTCAGCTGAGTTACTATAACTTGGCAACAGTTCCATAAAAATAAAACTTGAGCTTCAATCTCCTTTTGACAATACGTTGCAAAGGAAATTGCTGTTATTTAGATGTTCTTCAACATTACAACCAAAATGATTGGCATTATCTAATCTTCCTTTGTTGCCCTTATCCTGCTTAAATACTTTCTTCAAAAAGCATAACTGTGCAACACATTTTATTTCTTCCATTCTGAACCTTTCCGTCAAATCAGATTAAAACCTGGTTAATGATGTCATTAAAAATAAATTCCTGAAATTCTTAGTAGGAAGATGACAGACATTCGGGTTCATGCATCTGCAATTATTTGCAAATATGACACTAATATTGAACAAATAGCACACATTTTCTATGATTTCTCTGCTACACAAAATTGAAGTCAACTCACACAATACTCAGTAGTAAAGCCCAAAGCTGTTGCACAAATTGTTCTTTTCTCACCTTGTGGTACATTGTGCTGCAAATGCAGCACATCTTCAGACCTGACATGCGTCCAATCAAAGTCATCTTCCTGATCTTGCTGATATTCACATGGTTCCAGGCCACCATCAAAAGTACAGCCTCCTGTAACAAAAAAAATCAAAAACATTCATTAAATGGCTAAAGGAAAAAAAGTCCCATTAATAGGTCTCTCTAAATTAAATTTCACCTTAAATTTTCCATTCGAAGTCTTCAGCAAAGTTTATGATTTGAACCTGCTACTTGAGTTGACACATCTAACTAGTTCTCATGCAATCACCTATCCATTCGCCAACTCCATTCATAAGATAATTACAGAAAAGGAAGGCCATTTGACCCAATCTTACTTCATCCATTCAGAAAGACTCTACAATTCCCCACAATGCTCCATCTAATCATTCTCCTCCACTACTTTGTATGGAAGTCAATTCCAAGCATTGTGTGAAGAAGTATTCCCTGATATCAATCTTAAATTTACCTTTTACCAGTTAGAGCCTGTGTTCCCTTGCCCTACTGTCACTTTACAGTAATATGCAGATTTAACTTCTCCATTCCCATTTAAGATCGCCTCCCAGACCCCATCTTTCCAGGCTGACATGTCCAAGTTTCTCCAGTATTTCCTCATATCTTACTCTTGATAAGGAATTTTCTATGCACAGCCTTGAGTGCTTAGACATCTTTTGTTTCTTGGCAAGCAGAACTGAACACAGTATCTCAAGTGTGGTCTGGTCAGTTTTATCACAACTTTTTCTGACTTATGTTTTGGCCATGTAATTCAACATTCTGTTGGCTTTGTTGATGGCATGTGCAACCAATGCAGTGCAGCAAAGTGTCACATCCAAGGTCTCTTCCAACTTCTTCCTTAGCTATTTCACTATTCATGCAGTGTTACCCACTTCACCTTTCTATGTGTAATACTTTCCACTTGTCAGCATTAAATTTCATTTACCATTGTTCTGCCATACACATATTTTGTCCACTTCCTTCTGTGATTTGAGCTGTCTCCTTTGATTCCACTTCCCCTCCTAGTTTGGTATCATCTGCAAATTTGCGTTGAGATTTTGAATTCAAGTCATTGATGTAAATTAGAAACAGCAGTGGTCCCAACACAGAGCCCAAGAGCATCCCACTCAGAAATTCCCACCCCTCTGATAGAACTCCTCTAAGAATCTTTTGTTTCCCATCCGTTAGCTAGTTTCTTATTAATTCCCCAAAATTCATTACAAATCCTTTACAACTGAGTTTAACAAGTAGAATTTCACGTGAAACGGTTTCAAATGCTTTTTGAAAGTCCAGTTACACCAGATCACAGGGTGTCTCAGTCACTTGGATTGTCACTTTCTCAGACCAAGAGATTTTAAATCAGGCAAGATCTTCCCCTGCTTTTTACTTCTCTTTGGCTGCTAAGGTCTGTTATGCTTTGCGAGCTTTTTGTTTCAATTTTTACCTGCCTTATTCCCCACGTTCTCTCTCTCTAATTTCTCTCATTTTGCTTCATATGGTCTCAGATTAGTATCACTTCAGCCATTTCATTATCTCCTGTTTTCTATTTAAGCACTGTATAGATGTGTGTGTGTTGGTTCCCCTCCCCTTTCTTAGGTTCCTTTTTAAATGCTGTTCATCGATAATTTTTTCCCCCAATTAATCTACAATAATTACTCAGATGAAGGGACAGTGTATTAATGGATCCAAGTTTGCTGACAATACAAAGCTAGGTGCAAAAGTAAGCTGTGAGAAGGACACAGAGTCTGCAAAGGGATATAAGACAGGTTAATTGAATGGGCAAGAAGGTGGCAGATGGAGTACAATGTGGGGAAACGTGAGGTTAGAATCATAGAAGTTTACAACATGGAAACAGGCCCTTCGGCCCAACATGTCCATGTCGCCCAGTTTATACCACTAAGCTAGTCCCAATTGCCTGCACTTGGCCCATATCCCTCTATACCCATCTTACCCATGTAACTGTCCAAATGCTTTTTAAAAGACAAAATTGTACCCGCCTCTACTACTGCCTCTGGCAGCTCGTTCCAGACACTCACCACCCTTTGAGTGAAAAAATTGCCCCTCTGGACCCTTTTGTATCTCTCCCCTCTCACCTTAAATCTATGCCCCCTCGTTATAGACTCCCCTACCTTTGGGAAAAGATTTTGACTATCTACCTTATCTATGCCCCTCATTATTTTATAGACTTCTATAAGATCACCCCTTAACCTCCTACTCTCCAGGGAAAAAAGTCCCAGTCTATCTAACCTCTCCCTATAAGTCAAACCATCAAGTCCCGGTAGCATCCTAGTAAATCTTTTCTGCACTCTTTCTAGTTTAATAATATCCTTTCTATAATAGGGTGACCAGAACTGTACACAGTCTTCCAAGTGTGGCCTTACTAATGTCTTGTACAACTTCAACAAGACATTCCAACTCCTGTATTCAATGTTCTGACCAATGAAACCAAGCATGCCGAATGCCTTCTTCACCACCCTATCCACCTGTGACTCCACTTTCAAGGAGCTATGAACCTATACTCCTAGATCTCTTTGTTCTATAACTCTCCCCAACGCCCTACCATTAACGGAGTAGGTCCTGGCCCGATTCGATCTACCAAAATGCATCACCTCACACTTATCTAAATTAAACTCCATCTGCCATTCATCGGCCCACTGGCCCAATTTATCAAGATCCCGTTGCAATCCTAGATAACCACCTTCACTGTCCACAATGCCACCAATCTTGGTGTCATCTGCAAACTTACTAACCATGCCTCCTAAATTCTCATCCAAATCATTAATATAAATAACAAATAACAGCGGACCCAGCACCGATCCCTGAGGCACACCGCTGGTCACAGGCCTCCAGTTTGAAAAACAACCCTCTACAACCACCCTCTGTCTTCTGTCGTCAAGCCAATTTTATATCCAATTGGCTACCTCACCTTGGATCCCATGAGATTTAACCTTATGTAACAACCTACCATGCGGTACCTTGTCAAAGGCTTTGCTAAAGTCCACGTAGACCACGTCTACTGCACAGCCCTCATCTATCTGCTTGGTTACCCCTTCAAAAAACTCAAATTCATGAGATATGATTTTCCTCTCGCAAAACCATGCTGACTGTTCCTAATCAGTCCCTGCCTCTCCAAATGCCCGTAGATCCTGGTTATTGACTTTGGTAGGAAGAATAGAAAAAACAGAATTTTTTTTAAAAACGATGAGAAACTATTAAATGTTGGTGTTCAGAAAGACTTGGGTGTCTTCATACAAGAAACACAAAATGTTACCATGCAGGTACAGCATGCAATTAGGAAAGCGAATGGAATGTTGGCCTTTATTGCAAGGGTTTTTTTTATTTGTTCATGGGATGTGGGAGTCGCGGGCAAAGCCAGCATTTATTGCCCATCCCTAACTGCCCTTGAGAAGGTGGTGGTGAGCCGCCATCTTGAACCGCTGTAGTCCGTGTGGTGACGGTTCTCCCACAGTGCTGTTAGGTAAGGAGTGCCAGGATTTTGACCCAGCGACGATGATGGAACTGCGATACATTTTCAAGTCGAGATGGTGTGTGGCTTGGAGGGGAACGTGCAGGTGGTGCTGTTGTTCCCATATGCTTGCTGCCCTTGCCCTTCTAGGTGGTAGAGGTCGCGGGTTTGGGAAGTGCTGTCGAAGAAGCCTTAGGGAGTTGCTGCAGTGCATCCTGTGGATGGTACACAATGCAGCCACTATGTGCCGGTGGTGAAGGGAGTGAATGTTTAGGGTGGTGGATGGGGTGCCAATCAAGCAGGCTGCTTTGTCCTGGATGGTGTCGAGCTTCAAGTGTTGTTGGAGCTGCACTCACCCAAGCAAGTGGAGAGTATTCCATCACACTCCTGACTTGTGCCTTGTAGATAGTGGAAAGGCTTTGGGGAGTCAGGAGGTGAGGCACTCGTCGCAGAATACCCAGCCTCTGACCTGCTCTTGTGGCCACGGTATTTACGTAGCTGGTCCAGTTAAGTTGCTGGTTAATGATGACCCCCAGGATGTGGAGGGTGGGGAATTCGGCAATGGTAATGCCATTGAATGTCAATGGGAGGTGGTTAGACTCTCTCTTGTTGGAAATTGTCATTGCTTGGCACTTGTCTGGCGCGAATGTTACTTGCCACTTATCAGCCCAAGCCTGGACGTTGTCCAGGTCTTGCTGCATACGGGCACGGACTGCTTCATTATTTGTTTCAGATTTCCTGCCTCTGCTGTTCTTTGCTTGTTTAACAAATCAGGTAATTTTCTTAAATTGTATAAACTTGTCTCTCCAGCAGAAAGTTAATTAGAAACAATCCAGAGAATACTACATCTCAAATGCTATTAATTCTTAGTTTGTATCTTTCCATGCTGAACTTTTATAATTATCAAATCTCACAGCTCAGCTTCAGTAACTTGTACCACAGACATAGCATATTTTTGGCAATAGAAGAACTCATAAGCCAGTGTTTAAAATGTAGCGCATAATATTGGTGTACTCCTAAACTCCTTGGTATAGATGGTAACTAAATCAGTGCAAACTGGTGGTTGTGCCTTGGTTTCATTATTTTGACTACACTACAACCTGGTGTCCAAACACTGATTTTGTATTTGATTACAATATACTGTGTTAAAAATTTGGAAGTTGAAAAGCACAATCTGTTTCAAAGCAGGAACTTACATGGAATTTATAATTGATAATGCAAACAGGAAGAAAACTTGAAGACTGTTGCTGTATCTTTCATGAAAAAGAAATTTCTGACCCCTTTGTTGCTATGTTGCCTTCTAATGAATCTCTTAGAATTTGCTGTGTGCAGTGCACTGCATGCAGGATCTCTAACTGATCGACACGTGACAGTTTATTTGATAATTTCACAGGTAATAATACTTCTTATTGCACTGTCAGTAGAACTGGCTCGAATTTGGTAAGTACACAGCCTATTTAGGACAAAAAAATCAATTCATTATAATTACCAAGCCATTAGATTAACTGGAGAGCGTGTTTTAAAATATAGCTCAGTGCACATATGCAAAATAAAATAATGACATCCATAATTGCCATCTGGTAATTCTTAATAGGCCAACAATAATAGATCTTTCATGGCAACGCTCACAAGTAGTCCAAGACCCAGAACGCAATTTGATGTTTCACCACAATCTTGCTGCAGTCTAAATGCAAAAGTGGTAACCCACCTATCACTATTACAAATTTACTGAAACAATATAAACTGCTTGAAGCTAAAAATACTACACACCATATTGATATTGAAAGACATGGTTCACAAGACATGTGCGTTTTAGGAGCAATTTATTTACAGAGTGGTGAGTATGTGGAACTTGCTGCCACATGGCATGGTTGAAGCAGATAGCATTAATGGATTTAAGGGGAGACTTGAAGCAGTCAGAAAGAAGAGCATAGACAATATGTGAAGAATTAATTCGGGTGGGAGAAAGTTTGTGAGGAATATGAGCACAGGCATAGACCAGTTGGACCGAATGGCCTGTTTCTTTGCTGTAGATTCTATCTAATTCAATTCTATGTACTTCTGTTTAATTCACTTCCATGTAATTCTATGTAATTCACCACCTGGCAATATGGCATGAATCTCAACTCTAACTCCACATGCCATTTTGTTTTTCATTTGATGTCATGATAACTAACTTTTTATTAAAAATTCAATATTTTATTTTAAATATAATTTTAAAAAATTTTCCCCACCCTTTTGACACTATCCCCAAGCTTTGGGGCCTCTTCTGCCATCCTGCTGAGCTAGAGTCTTGTCCCACTGGGTTCCTCCTTTGCTGACCTGGTTCTATTTTTCCCCACTGAGCTCACCCTCAGCCCAAAGCTTCTCGCACCTGCCCCAGCCTCTGTCCCATTCCCAGTCTCAGACCTATTCCAACTCGCTTCAACCGAGAGTTTCCAACTTCCCACCCCATTGGCAGCCCTTACTGGCTTCACCTCAACTTTTCCACTTTCCGACTGCCCACAAATCCCCAAGCTCTAAATACTTCCACACTCCTCGAATGCAGATTCCAACAGCTCTGACAGCCTGCTTCCTCCCCAAAATTTTGTTGAGTAACCAAGCTTTAAAAAAGGTCAGAGATGGTTAATGAGTACAACAGTAAAGGAATTGTGAGGGCCTCAGAGACATACAGAAGGAAGGAAGGAGATGGGAAAAGTGTGGTGGAGCACATGATGAAAAAAAGAGAGGAGTAAGGGAAAAAAAGGGGAAGGGGGAAAAGAGAAAAAGAGAAAGAGAAATTACATGGGGGAAAAAAAGACAAAAACATTTTTTTAAAATTTGTTCATGGGGTATGGGCAAAGCCAGCATTTATTGCCCATCCCTAATTGCCCTCTAGAAGGTGGTGGTGAGCAGTCTCCTTGAACCGCTGCAGTCCATGTGGTGAAGGTTCTCCCACAATGCTGTTGTTAGGTAGGGAGTTCCAGGATTTTGACCCAGCAACGATATATTTCCAAGTCGGGATGGTTTGTGACTTGGAGGGGAACGTGCAGGTGGTGTTGTTCCCATGTGCCTGCTGCCCTTGTCCTTCCAGGTGGTGGAGGTTGTAGGTTTGGGAGGTGCTGTCAAAGAAGCCTTGGCGATTTGCTGCAGAGCATCCTGTAGATGGTACACACTGCAGCCACAGTGCGCCGGTGGTGGAGGGAGTTAACGTTTAGGGTGGTGGATGAGGTGCCAATCAAGCGGGCTGCTTTGTCCTGGATGGTGTCGAGCTTCTTGTGTTGTTGGAGCTGCACTCATCCAGGCAAGTGGAGAGTATTCCATCACACTCCTGACTTGCCTTGTAGATGGTGGAAAGGCTTTGGGGAGTTAGCAGGTGAGTCACTCGCTGCAGAATACCCAGCCTCTGGCCTGCTCTTGAAGCCATAGTATTTATGTGGCTGGTCCAGTTAAGTTTCTGGTCAATGGTGACCCCCAGGATGTTGATGTTGGGGGATTCGGCGATAGTAATGTAGTTGAATGTCAAGGGGCAGTGGTTTAGTTTGGATTCCAGATCAGTTTCTGTAAATTGATTCCAATATTCGCACCACTAAATCCAGTTCCCTTTTCTCAACAGACTTGCTGATTCACAAGAAAATTGGAATTGTTTTAACTGTTCACCACAATAGCTTACATAAGAACTTTAGGAGGAGCATTAACAGTAGACAAATGCTTAGTTTGAACTCCGCAAATCCCTTCATGTTAATACTCAATTTGTGCACAAGATAAATCCAACAACTGGAGGAATTTTTCTTCAAGAGATCATCTGCTCCTTTTGCTTTTAAAATTCCTAAATTAACATTGTGCAGGAGTAAAGACAAGCATGATTAGTAGCTTCTGCTAAATATCTACCTCAAAAAGGAATTTCTCAAAGTTTTTGTGCAAGCTCATTTTTAATAAAAAAAACAAAATGGTCAGTCATAATGTGGACCAACAAGAGGTCCTAGGCAAAAGAAAGGATATGGAAACAGGTCAGTATGCTGCAGTTTTTCAACTTTTCCATCCAATTCAATCAGGATTTGTAAACTGCTTCAAATTAGAGAAATCTGACTAAACTAAATGCACAAGTATACTCAAGATCTTTTTCCAAGATGTCTGAGCACTTGAAAACTTAAGTGACCCATTAAAAACTAGGTGTTTTGATATCCTGCCTTTGATTGAGGGGCCTGCCAAAAATAAAGATATTTTATGCAAAGGAAGATCCAGCATAACTTCAGTTTCTAAGCAGGAAGGTCCAACCCGCTTGTACCATACTTGTCCAAAAATTAAACACACAAAGTGAGTCGATTGTGTTTGTTCCCAAGAGAATAAATATTTGTTTCTTCAACTGCACATAAGCAACCTGAACATAAAACTAGAGACAACAGCTATTCTAAAATTTATAACCAACAACTTGTTGGACATCTGAGGCATTGACCCAGTTTCTCTCTCTCTCTCTCCACAGGTGCTGCCTGGAATGCTGAGTTTTTTCAGCATTTTCAGAAAGGAAAGGGAGCTGTATCGGTTCTTGCCTGCGGTAGAGATTGCATCTTATAAAAGATAAATGATTTAACAGTTAACATAAGCATGGTCAATGTGGTCTCCTGGACTGGTTTTAATCACCTGAGGGAGTTGGGTTTTCTTGCCTCTCCCAGGAGATTACATGGCTGCAGGAGGGTAACAAGTGTCCAGTCATAGTGCGCCAGGCATCATGTGTGGGGCAGGCGTGATGGGCCAGCTGGTCGTTTCCTGCCAGTCATTCTTCTATGTTTATGTTTCTCGCAAGTCTAACCAAGTCGCCATCTCTTACCTTTGATGGCTCCACCCACTTCACTTTTCATCTATCGACATTCTTGGTTTTACTCTTTATTCCGACTTCAAGTGAGACTCCTATTATCTCCCCCAATGCCAAGCTGATCTGAAAGGAAATCCCTGCCTCTCATCTAGCCTCCAACTTCTCTTCCTCTTATCACCTTTCTCATCTCCATTTTAAATCAATATTACTTTAATCAGTGCTCCTCCAAATTTTCCTTTCTTGACTCAAGCTCAGAATTACATGTCCTTCAAAAGCAAGACAGTCTCCTATTCTAACATTCTTTCCTCGGGCCTCAAAACTGCAGAACTCCTTATTTTCCCTCAGTCTTCCCTTTCTCCTATAATATTCAACCTTATAAAACCGAAGTAGAGCATCACAAACTCACTATTTACTTCTATTTTTCTTTTAGAATTGAGAAACCAGGATTGAAGGCCAAGGCCATTTGTGCAGAACACCATCGAGGTTGAAAAGAATATTGAGAACTAGTACTTCAGAAGTTAAAAACATGTATTCATTATAGATTGATACCAACTGCAATAATGTGTGCCATGCCATAATGGTTTTATTTGCAATTATAGGGCCCATATCAGCACTCGTGAGAAGTCATTAAATGGACAAGTAAAACTCTCTTGCTCAAAATTAATTTTCTTTAGAGCCACTGCTACCATCTGATGCACTGAAGTAGTTACACAAAATAGATCTGTCTTAAACAGGACATTTAATGAACCTGGATCATGAGAAGCTTCATGGTTTAATTTTACTTCACATCCAACAGTAATGGTTACATTTCTTTCCAAGATTACAAAAGAAACATATTTTAAATGAAAATGTTAAAAACTGAATTCAGCTACTTTTGCTTTAGCTTTAAATACTCGAGATTGATGTGTGGTAACTTATAGTTTGCCCATGTGCAATTTACTGCAAGTGCCTTATTCAACAATACAGACAAGGCAAAATATTTCTAAGTCTGTAACTAGCTTTTGTAAGTGTACTGGTATATTGCTAACATTCCTCGGCTGGTTAGGCAGTACATTACATTACAAAGTTGTTTCCGAGTCATAAGCCTCAACTAGCATTTAGTTTGAAAAGTCAATCACAAGTTAGTGTGGTACTACAAAACAATTCAGATAATGCTTCTGCTCAAATGTTTTAGATGTTCAACATCGATTTACACAGATATAACACTTGACACAATATGTATTTCTCAGCTAAGAAAAGATACAAAGCCTCCCTTACCCCAGGCTTCTCCCGACAGTAGCCCACAAACTGCTCTCAAATTTTGGTTCCATCTCCCCTTAAGCCCTCTCAGAGCTCATTTTAAAAAAAATTTGTTCATGGGATGTGGGAGTCGCTGGCGAGGCCGGCATTTATTCCCCATCCCTAATTGCCCTCGAGAAGGTGGTGGTGAGCCGCCTTCTTGAAACGCTGCAGTCCATGTGGTGAAGGTTCTCCCACAGTGCTGTTAGGAAGGGAGTTCCAGGATTTTGACCCAGCGACGATGAAGGAACGGCGATATATTTCCAAGTCAGGGTGGTGTGTGACTTGGAACGTGCAGGTGGTGTTGTTCCCATGTGCTTGCTGCTCTCGTCCTTCTAGGTCGTAGAGGTCACAGGTTTGGGAGGTGCTGTCGAAGAAGCCTTGGCGAGTTGCTGCAGTGCATCCTGTGGATGGTACATACTGCAGCCACTGTGCGCTGGTGGTGAAGGGAGTGAATGTTTAGGGTGGTGGATGGGGTGCCAATCAAGCGGGCTGCTCTGTCCTGGATGGTGTCGAGCTTCTTGTGTTGTTGGAGCTGCACTCATCCAAGCAAGTGGAGAGTATTCCATCACACTCCTGACTTGTGCCATGTAGATGGTGGAAAGGCTTTGGGGAGTCAGGACGTGAGTCACTCGCCGCAGAATACCCAGCCTCTGACCTGCTCTTGAAGCCACAGTATTTATATGGCTGGTCCAGTTAAGTTTCTGGTCAATGGTGACCCCCAGGATGTTGGTGTCTCATCATGAGACACACCTCCTGCCCCTTTGACAACACGGTCACCAAACCAACCACCCAACATCCCATACTGGCCTCTATGCATGCCGACAATGTAAATGGTCCTGTTTTCCTTTCAAAACCACCATCTTTGCCCCTCCACTCCAAAAAAAACCACCCAAGACCCCTCTCTCCCTGCAAACTACCAGCCCATCTGCAATCTCTCTTTTCTTAAAGTCCTTGAATGTGTTGTCTCCTCCCAAGTCCGTGCCCATCTTTCCCACAACTCCAAATTTGACTCTCTCCAATCAGGCTACCGCCTCTGGCACAGCACCAAAACAGCCCAAAAGAAAATCACAAATGATATCCTCTGTGATTGTGACCATGGTGCATTAACCTCCTTGCCCTCCCTGCAGCCTTCGACATGGTCAATCACACCATCCTCCAATACCTCTTCTCCATTGTGCAGCTCAGTGGGACTACCCTTGCTTGGTTCCACTCTTACCTGTCTGATAAGAGTCATAAAATTTCCAGCAATAGCTTCTCTTTCCACCCCACTAACTCACGAGTCCTCCGCTTCTCATCTGCATACTGCCCTGCGGCAATATCATCTGCAGACTTGGCGACGGCTTCCATAAGCATACTGACGACACTCAGCTCCACCTCGATCAACCCATTCGCTGACTCAGTGTTGTCACACTACTAATCCTGGATGAGCCACAATTTCCTCCAGTTAAACACTGGGAAGATCAAAGCCATCATCTTCAGCCTCCGCCACAAACTCCATCTCCCTTGTCAGCCACTGTTTGCAACTTCAGTTTCCTATTTGATTATAAGCTGAGTTGACTTCTACCTCGAACATCAACTGTCTCCGTCCCTGCCTCAGCCCATCTGCTGCTGAAACCCTCATCCATGTCTTTGTCAACTATCAGAAGCTCTCCGAGCCAACCTACCATCCTCCACCTTCCGTAAATTTTAGCTCATCCAAAACTCTGCTGCCTGTGTCCTATCCCAAACCAAATTTCACTCACCTCTCACCCCTTTCTTCACTGACCTAAATTGGCTCCTGGTCCCCCAAAACCTCAAACTTAAAATTCTCATCTTTGGTGATTAAATCCCTTTGTGACCTTGTCCCTCCATATCTCTGCAACCTCCTCCAACCATAAAGCTCTCCGTCAACTCTTGGTTCCTCTGAGTCTGGCCTCTTGTGCATTTCCCCACCATTGGCAGCTGCGCCTTCAGCACCTAGACCCTGGCTGTGATCTGGAATTTCCTCCCTAAACCTAGTGTCTAGCCAATACCTCCTTTAAAATCCCCCATAAAACCCATTTCTTCAACCAAGCTTTCAGTCGCCCCTCCTAATATCTTCTTCTTTGGCTCAACTTTCATTTTTCCTTATGCCCCAGCGAAGTCCCTTGGGTGATTTTTTTCCCACACTAAATGCACTATTATAAATGCAAGTTGTTGTTGTCTCAAAAGTGACTTACTCCAATAAGTGCAGAAAAACAAATTCAATTTAAATAGGTTTGTTTTAAAAAAAGGATTTTGTTCACATATTAAATTACTACAAATGATTCAACTTATAGACAGCCGGTACATCCACACCACATGTTTAGAGTTATTTACGATAAACTTGTCGTGTGCAAATCAGGCTTCAAGGTCGAAAAAGACTTTGTAGTGAGGTGGAATCAGAAAACATCCTCCAGGGAGCCCCACTCTTCTTCGCCCCAGTGTCAGATAGGGCCTTCACTTCGGATTCAGGCATCATATATGTGTACTATAATTGTAGCATTGATGCAAAACATTTAAATTCCTCCACAGCATTGCTTCTATGTATCTTTATAACCTTTTCCAGCAGAACAACCACCACCCCACCCCACACCCCCCACCCAAATTCTTCATTACTTTGACTGTAGCTCTTCTGCAAACACTCCCTGCCATTTATCCCCACAATTGACAGCCATGGCCTCTGGAATTCCCTCGAAAATATTTGCCCCTCCACCTCCTTTTGGGCTTTCCTTAAAAGCCACTTTTTTGATCAAGTTTTTGGTCACCCATCCCAATATCTCTTTTTTTGGCACAGCATCTATTTTTCCTCCCCTTATGCCTCTGTGAAGGGACAATTTTCTACACAAAAAGATGCTATATAAATGCAAGTTGTAGGAGTGAAACTGCTTCACACCAAAAGCTAAAGTGTGAATGCACCCATTAATGCTTAATTAAAACCCACATTGCAGATAACAACGCTTATGAGGCAAATTGTTAAAACATGCAACTCTGTACAAACACTTCGCTCCATGACATCTAGAGATGGTTTCAAACATTCTGACAGGTTCTAACTGTTGCAATCTCAGTCCTTGACCAAAACAAACATACTACAATGGTGATTATAGCAGTATTAAAATTTATGAATTGCATAGTTTCAGTGAAAAGTCACAAAAGCATACTCAGTACTGTGACGAGTTTTTATCAGTAGCTAAAACACATAGTAAACAGCAAGTAAAACACATAGTAATGCAACATCCTAGACTTTTTAGGAACATTTGTATGAAAACAAAATTAATTTCCAGGACTCTCTGGATTTCATAGCAGTAAAAACAGGATGGATAAGTTTGGTTTTGTGAAGATATTCCAGGAAGTGATTTTTTTTGGTGACAAGTTAATAGATCAAACTTGTGATAGGAGTCTATTTTCCAGCCTATCAATATTTTACAAGTCTCAAACTTCTTGCAGTTAACCTTTACCTACTTTACAGTTTTAGTAAAATTCACAACTGTTAATAAACAGAATAAATGAATTAGATAAGTTAGGGAGCAGGAAGTTATAACGGGACACAGACAGATTAATTGAGTAGGTAAAACATTAATCCATGGAGTTCAATGTGAGGAAGTGTGAGTTCATTAACTTTGGATCAGAGAAAGTCAAATCAGAATATTTTCTTAATCATTGAAGGCGGCCATTCGGCCCATCGTGTCTGTGCCAGCCAAACAAGAGCTATCCAGCCTGGTCCCACTTTCCAGCTCTTGGTCCGTAGCCTTGTAGGTTATGTCACTTCAAGCGCATATCCAAGTACTTCTTAAATGTGATGAGGGTTTCTGCCTCTATCACCCTTTCAGGCAGCGAGTACCAGACCTCCACCATCCTCTGGGTGAAAAAATTTCTCTTCAGCTCCCCTCTAACCCTTTTACCAATTACTTTAAATCTATGCCCCCTGGTTATTGACCTCTCTGCTAAGGGAAATAGGTCCTCCCTATCCACTCTATCTAGGCCCCTCAATTTTATACACCTCAATTAAATCTCCCCTCAACCGCCTCTGTTCCAAAGAAAACAACCCCAGCCTCTCCAACCTTTGCTCGTAGCTAAAATTCTCCAATCCTAGTAAGATCCTCAGTCTACGACATTCTTCCTCACTTTCAACCACACAGCCAATTTTTGTAACATCTGCAAACTTCTTAATCATGCCCCCTATTTTAAGTCGAAATCATTGACATATACCACGAAAGGCAAAGGACCGAGTACTGAGCCCTGTGGAACCCCACTGGCAACAGCTTTCCAGTCACAAAAACACCCATCGACCATTACCCTTTGCTTCCTGCCACAGCCAATTTTGGATCCAACTTGCCACTTTCCTTTGGATCCCATGGGCGTTTACTTTTCTGACCAGTCTTCCATGTGGTACCTTATCAAAATCCATGCAGACTACATCAAACACACTACCCTCATCGACTCAATCTTCCTAGTTGCCTCCTCAAAAAATTCAATCAAGTTAGTCAGACACGACCCTCCCTTAACAAATCCATGCTGACTGTCCTTGATTAATCTGTGCTGTTCTAAATGACTATTCATACTCTCCCTCAGAATTGTTCCCAATAATTTGCCCCCCGAGATTAGGCTGACTGGCCTGTAATTACTCGATCTATCCTCCTCTCCCTTTTTAAACAACAACAGTACAATATTAACAGTCCTCCAGCACCACACCTGTAGCCAGGGAGGATTGGAAAATGAGGGTCAGAGCCTCTGCTATTTTCTCCCTTGCTTCTCTTAGCAGCCTGGGATACATTTCATCCAGGCCTAGTGATTTATCTACTTTCAAAGATGCTAAACCCCTTACTACTTCCTCTCACTAGGTTTATCCCATCCAATATTTCACACTCCTCCTCAACTACAATCTCTGCATCGTCCCTATCTTTTGTGAAGACAGACGCAAAATATTCATCAAGAACCATACCCACATCTTCCACCTCCACACACAGGTTACCTTTTTGGTCTCTAATAGGCCCTACTCTTTCCTTAGTTACCCTCTTTCTCTTTATGTATTTATAAAACATCTTTGGTTTTCCGTGATTTTACTTGCCAATAGTTTTTCATGCCATCGCTTTCCTAATTTCCTTTTTAATTTCACCCCTGCACTTTCTATACTCCTCTAGGCTTTCAGCAGTATTGAACTCTGTGTCTGATATGAGCTTTCCTTTTTTGCCTTATCCTACCTAGTATGCTCCTTGACATTCAGGGGGCTCCAGATTCGAGAGTCTCACCCTTTTTCCTTGAGAGAACATGTTTATTCTGAACCCCTTGAATCTTCCCCTTGAATGCCTCCCATTGCTCTGACACTGATTTAACCTCAAGTAGCTGCTTCCTGTCCACTTTTGCTAAATCACATCTCAGCTTAGTAAAATTGGCCTTTCCCCAATTGAGAACTTTTACTCCTGATCTATTTTTGTCATTTTCCAGAACTACACTAAATCTAACTGAATTATGATCACTACCACCAAAATGCTAACCAACTGATACCCCTTCCATCTGCCCATTTTCATTCCCTAAAACCAAGTCCAGAGCTGCCCCCTCTCTTGTTGGGCTGAATGTTGAGAGACATGGGACTGTGGAGGAGTAAAGAGATTTGAGTGACCATGTATGCAAATCACTTAAAACTAGTGCATGGGCACAAAAAAAATCAAAATGGCTAATGGAATGTTGGGCTTTATCTCAAGAGGGACGGAATACAAAATGCAGAAGTTATGCTTCAATACGACACAGCCTTGGTCAGACCCTATCTGGAGTATTGTGTTCACTTTTGGGCCCTGAACCTCTGGAAGGATAGACAGGCCTTGGAGGGGGTACAGTGAAGATTCACCAAAATGATAGCAGGGCTTGAAGGGTTAAATTATAATGACAGGCTGAGTTTAAACATTTGAGGCATGGTCTAATCATGGTCTTTAAAAGAATAAAGGGATTGATACAGTAGATACTATTTCCTCTGGTGGGGGAAATCAAAAACAATGGGGCATATAATTAAAATTAAAGCTATGCCATATAAGTGAAATTGTGAAGCACTTTTTCATACAAAAAGGTAGGGGAAATCTAGAATTCTTTCTCCAAAAGGGTGTGGATGTTGGGTCAATTGAAATTTTCAAGACTGGAATTGATAGATTTTTGTTAGGTAAGGGTACCAAGAGATATGGAGCAAAGGCAGGTAAATGGAGTTGATGTGCAGATCAGCCATGATCTAAATGAATGGCAGAGCAGGCGCAGGGTGCGAATAGCCTGTTCCTATGAACTTATACAGTGAAAGCTTCTGCAATTTTGGAACTTCAAAGACTTCACACAATTTCTGAATGTAATCACTCCCACCATATTTTGAAGGACACCAGATCAATAACATCATGTTAAATAAGGGAGGAAAAAGAAAGAGGGAAATATATAAGTTTAGTGCTGCATAAGTTATTCTGCAAGAAGAAGTGCCACATAACCAGACTTGAGAAACTGCAAACAACTGCAGTACATTGATTACTTAACTTTAACATACTCAAGCAGTTTGGTAAGATTGGGAGAACTGAATTACACAATAGCAGAAAGTGAAAATGTTCTGCTGATTTTGTTTTATATTGTGGAGATGCCGGTGATGGACTGGGGTTGACAATTGTAAACAATTTTACAACACCAAGTTATAGTCCAGCAATTTTATTTTAAATTCACAAGCTTTCGGAGGCTTCCTCCTTCCTCAGGTGAACGATGTCGAAATGAAATCCTCGAAATGAAATCGCATTTATAATTCACAGAACAATGCTTGGTGAGTACAGACAGTTTTTTCAACTGCCCGTTGCCAAGGCAATCAGTGTGCAGACAGACAGGTGTTACCTGCCAGGTCTCAGAATATACAAATCACCAAAAAAAACAAACAAAAAAAAAAGATAGAGAGGTAGAAACATAGAAAAGACAGCAACTGACCCGTTATATTAAAAACAGATAACATTTGTTCGCTGGTGGGGTAACGTGTAGCGTGACATGAACCCAAGATCCCGGTTGAGGCCGTCCTCAATGGTGCGGAACTTGGCTATCAATTTCTGCTCGACGATTTTGCGTTGTCGTGTCTCTCGAAGGCCGCCTTGGAGTACGCTTACCCGAAGGTCGGTGGATGAATGTCCATGACTGCTGAAGTGTTCCCCGACTGGGAGGGAACCCTCCTGTTTGGCGATTGTTGCGCGGTGTCCGTTCATCCGTTGTCGCAGCGTCTGCATGGTCTCGCCAATGTACCATGCTCCGGGGCATCCTTTCCTGCAACGTATGAGGTAGACAACGTTGGCCGAGTCACAGGAGTATGAACCATGCACCTGGTGGGTGGTGTCCCCTCGTGTGATGGTGGTATCTGTGTCGATGATCTGGCATGTCTTGCAGAGGTTACCGTGGCAGGGTTGTGTGGTGTTGTGGACGCTGTTCTCTTGAAAGCTAGGTAATTTGCTGCGAACGATTGTCTGTTTGAGGTTGGGTGGCTGTTTAAAGGCGAGTAGTGGAGGTGTGGGGATGGCCATAGCGAGGTGTTCGTCGTCATTGATGACATGTTGAAGGCTGCGGAGAACATGGCATAGTTTCTCCGCTCCGGGGAAGTACTGGACGACAAAGGGTACTCTGTTGGTTGCGTCCAGTGTTAGTCTCCTGAGGAGGTCTATGCGATTTTTTTTGCTGTGGCCCATCGGAACTGTCGATCGATGAGTCGAGCGTCATATCCCGTTATTACTAGGGCGTCTTTCAGCGTCTGTAGGTGTCCATCGCGTTCCTCCTCGTCTGAGCAGACCCTGTGTATTCGCAGGGCCTGTCCATAGGGGATGGCCTCTTTGACGTGGTTAGGGTGGAAGCTGGAAAAGTGGAGCATCGTGAGGTTGTCTGTGGGCTTGCGGTAGAGTGAGGTGCTGAGGTGCCCGTCTTTGATGGAGATTCGTGTGTCCAAGAAAGAAACTGATTCTGAGGAGTAGTCCATGGTGAGCTTGATGGTGGGATGGAACTTGTTGATGTTGTCGTGTAGTCTCTTTAGTGATTCCTTGCCGTGGGTCCATAGAACGAAAATGTCGTCGATGTATCTGGTGTAGAGTGTTGGTTGGAGGTCTTGTGCAGTGAAGAAGTCCTGCTCGAACTTGTGCATGAAAATGTTGGCGTATTGGGGTGCGAATTTGGTCCCCATGGCTGTTCCATGTGTTTGGGTAAAGAACTGGTTATCGAAGGTGAAGACATTGTGATCCAGGATGAAGCGGATGAGTTGTAGGATGGCGTCCGGAGATTGGCTGTTGTTGGTGTTGAGTATTGATGTTGTCGCAGCGATGCAGTCATCATGGGGGATACTGGTTTATAGTGCCGAGACGTCCATCGTGGTGAGAAGTGTTCCTGGTTCAACTGGTCCGTGGGTACTGAGTTTTTGTAGGAAGTCTGTAGTGTCGCGACAGAAGCTGGGGGTTCCCTGTACGATGGGTTTCAGGACGCCCTCGATGTATCCAGAGAGGTTCTCACACAGGGTTCCGTTTCCTGATACGATAGGACGTCCGGGTGTGTTAGCTTTGTGTATCTTTGGGAGGCAGTAGAAGTCTCCCACGCGGGGAGTACGTGGGATGAGAGTGCGTAGGATGCTTTGAAGGTCTGGATCGAAGGTCTTGATCAGTTTGTTGAGCTGGTGGGTGTGTTCTTTGGTCGGATCTGCGGGTAACCGTCTGTAGTGTTCCTGGTTGTCCAGTTGTCGGTATGCTTCTTTGCAATAGTCCGTTCTGTTCTGTATGACTATGGCTCCTCCTTTGTCCGCTGGTTTGATGACGATGTTGCGGTTGGTCTTGAGCGTTGATGGCGTTGCGTTGTGCTCGGGTGACATTCTGGACTGTCTTCTGAGTGCGGCTGATGAATCTGGCATGGACGCATTTCCTGACAGCTTGAGCATGAAAACCAAGAGCAGGAAGCTTGAGAAACTCGGCATCACCACCAGCATCGACCAAGCTTCCCCTGGTACCACGGTTGCAACCACAAGGAAGTCTATCGTCAATTTGTCCGACCACACCCTTCAACCAGACGAAATCGAAGTTCTCAGCAGAGGGCTCAATTTCTGCCCCACTACCAAAATGGACCCCACTAGTCTCGCGGCGGACACAGAGGAATTCATCAGGAGAATGAGGCTCCGGGAATTCTACCACAAACCCCAAGATTTCAGCAGCGAACCCAATGAGACAATCGACGATCCGGAACAGCAGACAGAGGGATCCGCGGTACAGCAACCGAAGAGGAAAGAGTCAAACTGGACTCCTCCGGAGGGTCGCTGCCCTCAGCTGGACATGTATGCTCAAGCTGTCAGGAAATGCGTCCATGCCAGATTCATCAGCCACACTCAGAAGACAGTCCAGAATGTCACCCGAGCACAACGCAACGCCATCAACGCTCTCAAGACCAACCGCAACATAGTCATCAAACCAGCGGACAAAGGAGGAGCCAGTCATACAGAACAGAACGGACTATTGCAAAGAAGCATACCGACAACTGGACAACCAGGAACACGACAGACGGTTACCCGCAGATCCGACCAAAGAACACAACCACCAGCTCAACAAACTGATCAAGACCTTCGATCCAGACCTTCAAAGCATCCTACGCACTCTCATCCCACGTACTCCCCGCGTGGGAGACTTCTACTGCCTCCCAAAGATACACAAAGCTAACACACCCGGACGTCCTATCGTATCAGGAAACGGAACCCTGTGTGAGAACCTCTCTGGATACATCGAGGGCGTCCTGAAACCCATCGTACAGGGAACCCCCAGCTTCTGTCGCGACACTATAGACATCCTACAAAAACTCAGTACCCACGGACCAGTTGAACCAGGAACACTTCTCACCACGATGGACGTCTCGGCACTATAAACCAGTATCCCCCACGATGACGGCATCGCTGCGACAACATCAATACTCAACACCAACAACAGCCAATCTCCGGACGCCATCCTACAACTCATCCGCTTCATCCTGGATCACAATGTCTTCACCTTCGATAACCAGTTCTTTACCCAAACACATGGAACAGCCATGGGGACCAAACTCGCACCCCAATACGCCAACATTTTCATGCACAAGTTCGAGCACGACTTCTTCACTGCACAAGACCTCCAACCAACACTCTACACCAGATACATCGACGACATTTTCGTTCTATGGACCCACGGCAAGGAATCACTAAAGAGACTACACGACAACATCAACAAGTTCCATCCCACCATCAAGCTCACCATGGACTACTCCTCAGAATCAGTTTCTTTCTTGGACACACGAATCTCCATCAAAGACGGGCACCTCAGCACCTCACTCTACCGCAAGCCCACAGACAACCTCACGATGCTCCACTTTTCCAGCTTCCACCCTAACCACGTCAAAGAGGCCATCCCCTATGGACAGGCCCTGCGAATACACAGGGTCTGCTCAGATGAGGAGGAACGCGATGGACACCTACAGACGCTGAAAGACGCCCTAGTAATAACGGGATATGACGCTCGACTCATCGATCGACAGTTCAGACGGGCCACAGCAAAAAATCGCATAGACCTCCTCAGGAAACTAACACGGGACGCAACCGAGTACCCTTTGTCGTCCAGTACTTCCCCGGAGCGGAGAAACTATGCCATGTTCTCCGCAGCCTTCAACATATCATCAATGACGACGAACACCTCGCTATGGCCATCCCCACACCTCCACTACTCGCCTTTAAACAGCCACCCAACCTCAAACAGACAATCGTTCGCAGCAAATTACCTAGCTTTCAAGAGAACAGCGTCCACGACACCACACAACCCTGCCACGGTAACCTCTGCAAGACATGCCAGATCATCGACACAGATACCACCATCACACGAGGGGACACCACCCACCAGGTGCATGGTTCATACTCCTGTGACTCGGCCAACGTTGTCTACCTCATACGTTGCAGGAAAGGATGCCCCGGAGCATGGTACATTGGCGAGACCATGCAGACGCTGCGACAACGGATGAACGGACACCGCGCAACAATCGCCAAACAGGAGGGTTCCCTCCCAGTCGGGGAACACTTCAGCAGTCATGGACATTCATCCACCGACCTTCGGGTAAGCGTACTCCAAGGCGGCCTTCGAGACACACGACAACGCAAAATCGTCGAGCAGAAATTGATAGCCAAGTTCCGCACCATTGAGGACGGCCTCAACCGGGATCTTGGGTTCATGTCACGCTACACGTTACCCCACCAGCGAACAAATGTTATCTGTTTTTAATATAACGGGTCAGTTGCTGTCTTTTCTATGTTTCTACCTCTCTATCTTTTTTTTTTGTTTGTTTTTTTTGGTGATTTGTATATTCTGAGACCTGGCAGGTAACACCTGTCTGTCTGCACACTGATTGCCTTGGCAACGGGCAGTTGAAAAAACTGTCTGTACTCACCAAGCATTGTTCTGTGAATTATAAATGCGATTTCATTTCGAGGATTTCATTTCGACATCGTTCACCTGAGGAAGGAGGAAGCCTCCGAAAGCTTGTGAATTTAAAATAAAATTGCTGGACTATAACTTGGTGTTGTAAAATTGTTTACAATTGTTTTATATTGTTAGGAACTTATAATTTGCTTTGCTATTGTTTGGTTATTATAAAAAGTACAATTTTCATGAGTACGGTGAACTGATAGTTCAAATCCCACCATAGCATGCTGTGGCACTGAATTCAATAAATCCAGTAATTTGTAAACGAGCTCTAAAATAAAAATGGTAGCAAAAGTTGCCATATTGTTTTAACTGGTTCAATAATGAATCCCAGCCCAGTCGAACCTTCCAAGTCCTCACCAACATCTTGGCGCTGGTGCCCAAGTTGGGAGAGCTGTCCCACGGACTGGTCAAGCAACAGCCTGAACCAGAGCCAAGTCTATCATGTGAGTTCAAGAAATAAGGCTGAAGTGTTTAAGCATTTTCAGCCAAAAAAGTGTCAACTGAACAATCTTCAGCCTCCTCCTTAGGTCTTCATCATCTTAGATGCCAATGTCCAGCCAATTCAGTTCACTCCACATGACAAAGAGCAATACGTACACTAGACACAGCATCGACTGAGCTAGGATAACATCCCCGGCTGTAGTGCTGAAGACCTGCATACCAAAACTAACCAATCCCCTAGCCATGCTTTTCCTTTGCAGTTATGACACTGGCAGCTACCAGACAATAAGGAAAATGGCCCAAGTTATGTCCTATCCACAAAAGCAGGGCAACTTGAATACACCAATTACTGCTCTATCAGCCTCCGCCCAATCGTCAGTAAAGTGATGAAAAAAGGAATTAGCTGTACAATCAAGCAACACAGACTAAACCAATAATCTGCTTGCTGGTGTTCAGTTCAGGTTCTGCCAAGACCACTCTACTCCAAGCCTGAAAGTCAAAAGGTGGCGAGAGTAGTTCGCCTTGACATCAAAGCAGCAACCAAGTACGGCACCAAGGAGTCCTAGCAAAACCAAGGTCAACGGGAAAACCCCATGGCTGCAGATCATACCCAACACAAAGGAATATGGCTATTTGTCGAAGGGCAATCATCGCAGCCCAATCAATCATTGCAGTCACAGTTTCTCGGTGCAACATCCTTTACCTGACCATCTTTAGCTACTTCATCATAATCTTCTCTCCATCATAACATTAGGACGAAGACGGTTTGTTGATGACTCGAGTGTTCAGCTTCGTTCACAATTCCTCTGATAATGCAGCAGCCCGTATCACCCTACACAGCTGGACCTGGATAATATCCAGGCTGGGACTGAAGTGGCAGGTGACATTTATGCCAGTGTCAGGCAATGACCATCTCCAACAATAGGTCAAACCAGCTCCTCTAACTTTTATCAGCACCACCAAATCCCCCACCATCAGCATCCTGAGGGATCACCATTGACGAGAAGTTTAACTGAGCCAACCATCTTAATGCTATGGCTACAAAAGCAAGAGGCTGGTTACTCAGTGATGAGTGACTCATTCCCTGACCCCTCATTGCCACTGCACTCTCTACCGCTCTAGTCAGGAGTGAGATTAAAAACTCACTACTTGCCTGGATGGGTGCAGCTGCAACATTTAAGAAAATCAACACCATCAAGGATAAAGCAGTTTACTTGATCGACATCGGTATTACTGAAATCAATATCGACCTCCTCACCACACTGTAGCCACAGTACGTACTATTTACAGCATGCACGACAGCAGCTAGTCAAGGTTACTTTTACAGCTCCTCCCAGCCCTGCATCATCTATCACCAAGAAGGACAAGACCAACGACGTCATGGGAACACCATCACCTGCAAGTTGCCCTCCAAGTCACACCATCCTGACTCGCACATATATTCCCTCATGTTCCCCAAGTCAGAATCCTGGAATTCCCAAACACTATTGTGACAGCACCATTACCACAAGAACTACAGTGATTCAAGGAGAAGACCCACCACCACCTTAACAGAAACTAAGGATGGGTAATAAATGTAGCTTTGCCAGAATTGCCCCTGTTCCAAAAATATAAAAACAATTCTTAAGTAAATTACAGCATTGAGTATTTTAACTTTTCAACTTATTCTTTTGAACTGAAGTGGCACTTTATCTTGAATCTTCATACATTATTAGTTTCATTTTCATGTTGCATCATTGTTTCAAACTAAAAAGGAACATATTTTGAAAAGGATTGGTCAGAACAGTTCTGAAAACTGGTAAAACAGAAGAAAAAGTAAAAGAGCATTAAAGCCAATGAAGTACTTTGTTGCAATGTACAGAGACGCAGCAGCCAATTTGCATTACTACTATCAATCCAAAATAGAATGGCACATAAAACCATTTAAAATGACCAAATCATTTGAAATTAACACTGATCCTCCAGCCCGAGACACATGCATTGCAATGCCATCTGCACCGTGTTACAAAAGCAGAATTTTCTTGTCAACATTTTATAAACCACCTTTGTGTATAAAGATGCAGTAAGTAATTAGTTTCTATTATGTTAGGGGTCCAGTGAGTTCAAGCAGATACCACCCTTGCTGCTCATCCCATTGAGGATAGGAATTACCTTATCCTGGAAAATATTACTCTACATATGTTAGACCAGGTGCTGAAGATCTTAAGTGATAAAGCTGACAAGCCAATTGCTTCATCCAGCAGGGAATTAGTAGCTATGCTTTGACAAGCCAAAATTACAATTTTTAAAAAAATGTTGAGTGGTTTTCAATTGTGAACAAATAGCTAGTTAGTTAATCTATGCATAAAATGACTGATCTGATTTCCCCCCACCGACCCCCCGCCCTGAGTCTGATAACAGAAGGGGGACGGGGAGTGGGGGGGAGACACACAGAGGGCGAACAGTGGAGGGGGGGGAAGACACACAGAGGGCGAACAGGGGAGTGGGGGGGGGTGGGGAGACACACAGAGGGCGAACAGTGGAGGGGGGGGAAGACACACAGAGGGCGAACAGGGGAGTGGGGGGTGGGGGAAGAGCCACAGAGGGCGAACAGGGGAGTGGGGGGTGGGGGGGGGGGGGGGGGGGGGGGGAGACACACAGAGGGCGAACAGGGGAGTGGGGGGGGGGGGGGGGGGGGGGGGGGGGAGACACACAGAGGGCGAACAGGGGAGTGGGGGGGGGGGGGGGGGGGGAGAGACACACAGAGGGCGAACAGGGGAGTGGGGGGAGACACACAGAGGGCGAACAGTGGAGGGGGGGGAAGACACACAGAGGGCGAACAGGGGAGTGGGGGGTGGGGGAAGAGCCACAGAGGGCGAACAGGGGAGTGGGGGGTGGGGGGGGGGGGGGGGAGACACACAGAGGGCGAACAGGGGAGTGGGGGGGGGGGGGAGACACACAGAGGGCGAACAGGGGAGTGGGGGGGGGGGGGGGGGGGGGGAGAGACACACAGAGGGCGAACAGGGGAGTGGGGGGGGGGGGGGGGGGGGGGAGACAGAGGGCGAACAGGGGAGTGGGGGGGGGGGGGGGGGGGAAGACACCGAGGGCGAACAGGGGAGTGGGGGGGGGGGGGGGGGGGGAAGACACCGAGGGCGAACAGGGGAGTGGGGGGGGGGGGGGGGAAGACACCGAGGGCGAACAGGGGAGTGGGGGGGGGGGGGGGGGGGGGGGGGGAGACACCGAGGGCGAACAGGGGAGTGGGGGGGGGGGGGGGGGAGACACCGAGGGCGAACAGGGGAGTGGGGGGGGGGGGGGGGGGGGGGGGGGGGGGGGGGGAAGAGCCACAGAGGGCGAACAGGGGAGTGGGGGGTGGGGGGGGGGGGAGACACACAGAGGGCGAACAGGGGAGTGGGGGGGGGGGGGGGAGGAGACACACAGAGGGCGAACAGGGGAGTGGGGGGGGGGGGGGGGGAGACACACAGAGGGCGAACAGGGGAGTGGGGGGGGGGGGGGGGAGAGACACAGAGGGCGAACAGGGGAGTGGGGGGAGACACACAGAGGGCGAACAGGGGAGTGGGGGAGACAGAGGGCGAACAGGGGAGTGGGGGGGGGAAGACACCGAGGGCGAACAGGGGAGTGGGGGGGGGGGGGGAAGACACCGAGGGCGAACAGGGGAGTGGGGGGGGGAGGGGGGGGGGAAGACACCGAGGGCGAACAGGGGAGTGGGGGGGGGGGGGGGGGGAAGACACCGAGGGCGAACAGGGGAGTGGGGGGGGGGGGGGGGGGAAGACACCGAGGGCGAACAGGGGAGTGGGGGGGGGGGGGGGGGGGGGAAGACACCGAGGGCGAACAGGGGGGGGGGGGAAGACACCGAGGGCGAACAGGGGAGTGGGGGGGGGGGGGGGGGGGGGGGGGAGGAGGTGTTTGATCGTAAACCAGGCAGAAATAGTGGAAAGTGGGGAGCATGATCTAACAGTCACAAATGGCCAATTTTCATACACCAGCCCAAATGTGGGCAGCTGCCTCCAATTACTGCCAGATTTAATGGCAGAAAGTAGTGTGGGCACTGAGGGGGAGGAATCTGGTACTCACTCAGTCAGGTACCTAGCCTGAAGCTCTTTTGCTTTGGGGTGGGGTGGGGCAGAAATTACTTGATTGGGAAGAGGGGTTAAGGAGTTAGGGCATACAGTTGAGGTTGGAGGGAAGAGAAGGATAAATTTCATTGGGCATTGGGGTGAAGCAGTAGAAACCATAAGAGCTGAAGGAGCAGTCAGGTGCAGGCGCCTTTTGTCGTCAATAGAAAAAGTAATGCATGTAGAGTTAGAAGACAGAGTGGGGATAAAAGCAGCAGCAGACCTGCAACAAGAGGTCTGTGTGACGTCACAGGTGAGTCCAAGAGGTGAGCACAGTATAAAATAGACACAGAGAGCGGGAGGAGAGTCGATAGGTGAACACAGGGTAAATCTAAGGCAAGTCATGGCAGCACAGCTCGCACCCGTGATATGCTCCTCCTGCACTATGTGGGAAGTCATGGACACTACCAGTGTCCCTGGCGATCATGTGTGCAGGAAGTGCATCCAGCTGCAGCTACTAGCTAACCGCATTTCAGAGCTGGAGCTGCGGGTGGATTCGCTGTGGAGCATCCAAAATGCTGAGACTATCGTGGATAGCACGTTCAGTGAGGTGGTCACACCGCAGGTAAAGATTATGCAGGCCAAAAAGAAATGGGTAACCGCCAGACAGAGCAGGAGTCCCCTGTGGCCATCTCTCTCCCAAACAGATATAACACTTTGGATACTGTTGAGGGAGATGGCTTATCAGGGGAAAGCAGCAAGAGCCAACTTTGTAGCACCACAGGTGGCTCAGCTGCACCGGAGGGGAGGAAGAGCAGTGGCAGGGCTATAGTGATAGGGGATTCAATTGTAAGGGGAACAGATGGGCATTTCGGTGGCCGCAAACGTGACTCCAGGATGGTATGCTGCCTCCCTGGTGCTAGGGTCAAGGATGTCACGGAGCGGCTGCAGGACATTCTGGAGGGGGAGGGTGAACAGCCAGTAGTCGTGGTCCATATTGGTACCAACGACATAGGTTTAAAAAAAAGGGATGAGGTCCTGCAAGGTGAATTTTAGGAGTTAGGAGATAAATTAAAAAGCAGGACTTCAAAAGGTAGTGATCTCAGGATTACTACCAGTGCCGCGTGCTAGTGAGTATAGGAACAGGAGAATAGACCAGATGAATGCGTGGCTGCAGGGATGGTGTAGGAGGGAGAGATTAAGATTCCTGGGACATTGGGACCGGTTCTGGGGAAGGTGGGACCTGTACAAGCGGGACGGGTTACACCCGAGCAGGACCGGGACCAATGTCCTCGTGGGGGTGTTTGCTAGTGCTGTTGGGGAAGGTTTAAACTAGAGTGGCAGGGGGATGGGAACCTGAGAGGGGAGTCAGAAGGGAGTAAAGTTGAGAGCAGCAAGAGAGGGGAAGACCCAGGGGAAATTTACAATACAAATAGTACAAACAGTTGTTCAAGAACAAGTGAAAGGGAAAAGCATAGAGCAGCAAAAAGAAAGTGTACTTTAGACACGACAGATAGTGAAAACTAGAAGGCGTAAGGCGATTAACCCAGCATCAAAGCTGAAGGGTCAGGCTCGGGTGTGTGCCCCAACTAAAAGTTCTATATACAAATGCACAGAGTATAAGGAATAAATTAAATGAACTACAGGTTCAAATTCAAATTGGAGGGTATGACATGATAGCTATTACTGAGACATGGCTGCAAGATGGTCAGGATTGGGAACTAAATATACCGGGTTATAAGGTCTACAGGAGAGATAGGGAAAATGGAAGAGGGGGAGGAGTAGCCTTAGTGATTAGAGATGAAATCACTTCAATGATAAAGGAGGATATAACGAGAGGTAAGCAGCCAACAGAGACCTTATGGGTTGAGTTGAGAAATAGGAAAGGATCGAAGACTATGGTGGGAATTGTGCACAGGACCACTGGCAGCAGCTCTGAAGTGCTCGATTGTATAAATGCAGAGATTAGACAAGCATGTAAGAAAGGCATAGTGGTCTTAATGGGGGACTTTAACCTTCACATAGATTGGGAAAAGCAGACTAGCAACTGTCAGAAAGGTAATGAATTTCTTGAGTGTGTCCGGGATAGTTTTCTACAGCACTATGTCCTGGAGGCAACAAGGGGGCAAGCCATACTAGATTTAGTAATGAGTAATGAGTAATGAACCAGATTTAGTTAACAGCTTAACTGTGTGCAAACATCTATCCAATAGCGATCATAACATGATTGAGTTCAATGTAATGTTTGAAAGGGAAAAAAGTGAATCAGCTGCTAAGATTCTAGACTTGGGTAAGGCCGACTTCAAAGGGATGAGACAGAGACTGTCCACAGTAAACTGGGAAAATCTGTTAATGGGTAAAACGACTGATGATCAGTGGGAAATGTTTAAAGAAACATTTAACGTGATACAGAATCAGTTTATACCCGAGAGGCATGAACTCTACTTGCCAAAAAAACAGCCATTAGCACTTGAAATGCCATAGCATACAAGGCTACGGACCAAATGCTGGAACATGGGATTAGAGTAGACAGGGTTGATGGCCGGCGCGGACACGATGGGCCGAAGGGCCTCTATCCGTGCTGTATGACTTTATGACTCTATGACTACTAAAGAGGTCAGGGACAGTATAAGACATAAGGAAAGGGCATACAAAAAGGCAAAAAATAGCAGATCCTGGCGAATGGGAAAAATACAAAGATCAACAAAGGGTCACAAAACAGATAGTAAGAGCTACAAAAAGAGAGTATGAAAAGAAACTTGCAAGGGATATCAAAACCAATACGAAGAACTTTTATAGTTATATTAGGAAAAAGAGGGTGGTCAGGAGCAGTGTTGGCCCCTTAAAAACTGAAAGTGGGGATATCGTCATTGACAATGGGGAAATGGCGGACATGTTGAACAATTACTTTGAGTCAGTATTTACAGTAGAAAAAGAGGATAGCATGCCGGAAATCCCAAGAAAACTAATATTGAATCGGGGATAGGGACTCGATAAAATTAACATAAGTAAAGCAACAGTAATGAAGAAAATAATAGCACTAAAGAGTGACAAATCCCCAGGACCAGATGGTTTCCATCCCAGGGTTTTAAAGGAAGTAGGTGAGCACATTGCAGATGCCCGAACTATAATCTTTCAAAGTTCTCTAGATTCAGGAACTGTCCCTCTGGATTGGAAAACTGCACGTCACTCCGCTTTGTAAGAAAGGAGAGAGAGGGAAACCAGGGAATTATAGACCAGTTAGTCTAACATCTGTAGTGGGGAAAATGCTGGAGTCCATAATTAAGGATAGGGTGAATGAATACCTCGAGAATTTTCAGTTAATCAGAGAGCCAGAATGGATTTGTGAAAGGTCGGTCGTGCCTGACAAACCTGACTGCATTTTTTTTGAAGAGGTGACTAAAGTAGTGGACAGGGGAATGTCAATGGGTGTTATTTATATGGACTTCCAGAAGGCATTTGATAAGATCCCACATAAGAGACTGTTAGCTAAGATCGAAGCCCATGGAATTGAGGGAAAAGTACCGACTTGGTTAGGAAGTTGGCTGAACGAAAGGCGACAGAGAGTAGGGATAATGGGAAGGTACTCACATTGGCCGGATGTGACTAGTGGAGTCCCGCAGGGATCTGTCTTGGGGCCTCAATTATTCACAATATTTATTAACGACTTAGATGAAGGCATAGAAAGTCTCATATCTAAGTTTGCCGATAACACAAAGATTGGTGGCATTGTAAGCAGTGTAGATGAAAACATAAAATTACAAAGCGATATTGATAGATTAGGTGAATGGGCAAAACTGTGGCAAATGGAATTCAATGTAGACAAATGTGAGGTCATCCACTTTGGATCAAAAAAGGATAGAACAGGGTACTTTCTAAATGGTAAAAAGTTAACAAACAGTGGATGGCCAAAGGGATTTAGGGGTTCAGGTACATAGATCATTGAAGTGTCATGAACAGGTGCAGAAAATAATCAGTAAGGCTAATGGAATGCTGGCCTTTATATCTAGAGGACGAGAGCACAAGGGGGCAGAAGTCATGCTGCAGCTATACAAAACTCTGGTTAGACCGCACCTGGAGTACTGTGAGCAGTTCTGGGCACCGCACCTTCGGAAGGACATATTGGCCTTGGAAGGAGTGCAACGTAGGTTTACTAGAATGATACCCGGACTTCAAGGATTAAGTTACGAGGAGAGATTACACAAATTGGGGTTGTATTCTCTGGAGTTTCGAAGGTTAAGGGGTGATCTGATCAAAGTTTATAAGATATTAAGGGGAACGGATAGGCTGGATAGAAAGAAACTATTTCTGCTGGTTGGGGATTCTAGGAGTAGGGGGCACAGTCTAAAAATTAGAGCCAGACCTTTCAGGAGCGAGATTAGAAAATATTTCTACCCACAAAGGGTGGTAGAAGTTTGGAACTCTCTTCCACAAACGGCAATTGATACTAGCTCAATTGCTAAATTTAAATCGGAGATAGATAGCTTTTTGGCAATCAAAGGTATTAAGGGATATGGGCCAAAGGCGGGTATATGGAGCTGGATGATAGATCAGCCATGATCTTATCAAATGGCGGAGCAAGCACGAGGGGCTGAATGGCCTACTCCTGTTCCTATAACTAACAGTTAAATAAAATCTGTTGTTACACCCATGTGCAGGTGGCTTTTTAAAAAAATTACATTTCACTGTTCCTCGAACAGACAACACAACGACAAAAATCATTGCACTGAGAAAGGGATTTTTTTTTTAAACTTTCAAAAAAAAGTCCTGTTCTGGGAAAGCTTCAGTGCCTGATTCATACATAATGCTTAGATTCAAGTAAGGCAAGCAAAGCAGTGATGTGGTTTAAAAAGTCAACAACTTTTAATGCACTGCTATAACACACACACACAAAGTGGGGGGGTGGGGGAGGGAAGATCAAAGGGGAAGGTCTGTGATAGGGTGGAGAGCAGGAGTGAATAAATGACAAGGGATGATGGTAATGAGTCAAGTAAAGAAAGAAAACATGGGTCCAGCAGAGATGTAAAGATGTAAATGGGACAGACAGACAGACAAAGAGAAAGAAAGACTCCTGTGGCCCCGGACAAAAATCTACATGTCTTGTATTTGAAAATCCAAAAATGCCTTGGGTGCAGTTAAACTGCAAGTATCTGGAAACTGCTGAGGGCGACATGGGTTCAGCTCACCAAAATTAACAGCAGTTCTGGGTTTCTCTCATTTGGATGAAACAAAGCTCGACTCAGAAAAATCTATCCCACTCTGACCTCTGTCCCTGGCCTCCTACACTGTTCCATTAATGCTCAACGCGAGCTCGAGGAACAGCACCTTATTTTTCTATTCAGCACTTTACAGCCTTCCGGCCTTATCTAAAGTTATTTAACTCTCATTTGCTCTCGGACAGCAGATGCTGGAGGATGGCTGCACAGAGCCACTGGGAGTGGAGGTGTTGAGGGCTGGTGTTTGGGGTGGGGACCCCCTATCAGTACACAGTCGGCAGAACGGTCTCCACCCCTGGGGTCTACCCACCTTTCTCTGCCACATTCAGGGGTCATAGGAGCCTTCTCCTCTTTGCCAGATTTACCATGCTTCCCTCCCTCCCTGCTATTCTGCTGTACCATTTATACCTTCTCTGGACCCATGTTTTCTTTCTTTACTTGACTCATTACCATCCCTGGTTGCCTTGCACCATCATTTCTTATGTCATTTAATCACTCCTGCCCTCCACCCTATCACAGATCTTCCCCTTTGTTATTTCCTCCCCCTCCACACCTTTCCTCTGGCTCTGTACTTGCTTAAAAACTGTTAATCTCTAACATCTTCCAGTTTTAAAGGAAAGGTCATCAAACTGAAACTTTAACAGTTTCTCTCTCCACAGATACTGCCTGATCTGCCGTTTCCAGCATTTTCTGTTTTTATCCCTGGTTAAATTGTACGGTTGAAGTGTCATTACTCCACCGACAGTAAGAGATTTAAAATGAAGTTTAGAAAGTTCCCAGATGGCTTGATGAACTATTTGGGAACTTTATAAAAAGTTGGTTTCAGTTATACTCAAGCCGATATGAGACTCATCACCTCACACTACTTGCCTAAGTTCAATTTGTGCAACTTCACAGACTTCCAGCTGTGTTGACCAGGCCCTAAAACAACCCCTGTTCACATGAATGTAAACAGAATAAAATTGTTCTACTGGAAAACTTGAGATGAAAAGCTTAATATTTGTACATGCTTTAAATTTTCAAAAAAACTCTGGTATGGTTATCAATATGCATCCAATACCTGTTCAATGCTATGGTCTGAAAATTTCAAATTGCTGCAAAGATGGACAGTGAAAGTTTAAATCTTAGTCTGATTCACAGGATAGAATACTAAAACTTTTAATATTACTACCTTCAATGCAAAATAAAAACTGATATAATCATCATGTAGTCTTTAAAATATGGCTTTGTTAGTTATTACCTACAGTATAAATGATCAAAAACAAGTTCACGCTTAAGGACTGCAGATTTAAAAAATAAACATGGTAAACATTCGGAAACATTGGAGAGATCATGTTTGAGCTTGTACCTCAAGTCAAGTCAAGTATATTGTAGCAATAAATTCCAGACAGGGCAAGCAGGCAACATAATCCTAGGTTTCTGTCATGTCCCACTTCAGCCGGCACGAGGCGGTGCAGAAAAGCAGCCTCGGTAACTTTTCTGCAAGTTCCCTCCCTGTAACCGAAGAACTAATTTCTAAAGAATCACTAATAGTGATGAAAATATTTCCTTACAGACTTATGGCCATGAAATTTCGGGATGCATACACCTCCCAAGTTAATCGATAGATATGTTAAGTGTTGGGTGACAGCTGAATTAGTTGATTTAATAGCAAATCTTTTTGAATAATTATCTTGAAATCTCTATTGTAAGTTACTATGTGCAGAATTGCAAGATTTTATAAAAGCTGAAACCAGCACAAATTCTTGTAAAATAAATCAAGAAATAAACATTGGATCAGCTATTTCTTATAATTTTACCTCCCAAGAAAGCAAGTGGAAAAAGTCGGGAGTCAGCTCCTGATAAGTATATCTTTTTTGGGACAAGAGGGCCATCACGATCAACAATTGTTCACATTTTGCTGAAATTTTAATCTGGCATAATGTTGTCAAGCAGTGAATGTTGCAATACATTAGATTCAATTATGTTGTCTTACTGTGACACTTGCTTTGACTTGCTCTAAGTGCAAATAGGAACACAGGAAAAGATCTGTTGCCCAAATGGGTCAGCTCAACAAGTGCTCTTAATTGCACAATCGTCAAATATCCATCCAATTCTCCCTTAAAATGTTTCCACACTATCTGCCTTCATTGCATCCCTGGACAGTCCATTACACCACCCCCTGCATAAAGTAGTTAAATCTGAGCTGCTGATATGCCTTCATACGTGTCAACCAAGAAAGCTAGCAAAAGAATTCTAACTTCTTTAAAATAAAAATCTGAACAGCCTCCGTGGGTTTACAACATAAAACGGTAGATATTTTCAATATTATTTTGCTATTGTTGGAGAAAAAAGGGAAACCCAAGTACAGAAAGGCTAAAGGGAATACACAATATTCATCCTTTGTACTGATGTCAACTCTCTGAAAGAGGTACCCATTTAGTCCCCTCGTTTCCATGACCTTTTAAATTCTTCTTTGTTAAAGTTTTCAATCTCCTATGGTGTGGCACTTGTGAAATCAAGACCAAGTGGAACATTAAGGTTAATCAGGAATAGAGAGTGGGAAGATGAGGCTGAATGGAGAAGAGGAGGAAGAGGGGGAAGCTGGAGAGAGAGGGTGGGGGAACACAGTCAGGAAAATTGTGTCAGCAGGGAAGGGAAGCCGAGATTTTCATCTGAGCACAGGGCAGGAGTGCCTACCCTCCAGCCAGGACCAGAAATTCTGTTGGGAATAGATATGAGGAGATGGCAGGGCTACCAGGCTACATTACTACATGAGGTTCTCGTCAATGGTGGCAGTGGTGGGGGGTGTGGTTCCTTTGCGCCAGGTCATACAATCCCGCTTGCCTGGGGGGGGGTTTGCTCGCCTACAATCCAGCCAGAACCAGACATTGTGCTGGGTGTGGGACAAGAGGGAAGGGGGAAATGTGGTCCCACCAGGCCACAGAAATTCTGCTGTTTGGGGGAAGGAGGAAGGAGATAAGAACCCGGTCTACACTCTGAGCAAAAAATACAAGTTCTGCATGTTGGCACAAGTGGTGGACACACTACGCTACAGTAAAGGGAAACAATTCTGGTCACTGGGAGAAGGGGAGTTAATGCCTTCCCTTTAGCACAGACCCAAAAATTCTCTTGACCCATGTTCCTGTACAGGGGGGGAGGGGGGGGGGGGGGGGGGGAGAAGGAGGAAAGAGAGGAGAGAAGAGGCCGGGGGGAGGGGGAAGGAGAGGAGAGAAGAGGCAGGGGTGGGGGGGGGGGGGGGGAGAAAGAGGGGGTGCGGGGAAGAGCGGAGAATGAAAGCCCGGCTGCTTTTAAGCTGGGGATGTACAAGGATGCACGGAGTGGGCTACAGTGTTGCACACCGCCACGGAGAATGGAAAAAACTCTCCAACCAGATGAAACAGACTCTCCCTATACCCTTCAAACTTTTAAAAATCTTAAATCTCCTCTTAGTCTTCTGTGCTCCAAAGGAAACAGTCCCAATATCTTGGTTCTCTCCTCAGCTATAATTTCTCATCCCTGGTATCATCCTGGTGTAATTACGTTGTAGGCATGGTACAACTTTGGTACAACATGGACATGTTGGGCCGAAGGGCCTGTTTCCATGTTGTAACTTCTATGATTCTATGAACTTTAAAGTCCATTCTATATCCGGGCAACCAACACCAGACAGTATTCTTAACTGTGGCCTAACCATTGCCCGAAACAAAAATTCTGTATTTACCTTTGCCTTTTCATAGCTTTATTTATCATTCAGACTTTCAGGGAATTATATTTTTATACACCTTGATGACTCGTCATCCACACCCACAAGCAACCTTCCAGTGAGTGTACACTCCCAATCCTTATTCTTGCTGCCAAAATGTATTACTACATACTGCGCCTGCATTAAATTGTACCTACCACCAGCCTGCCCATTCCGCTGACCTACGTCCTCCTGAAATCTTTTACAGTTACCTTCATTGTTTGCGAAACCCCTCCACCTTTGCATCTTTGGCTAATTTGGACATCATGTTCCTTATGGCCATGTACAAAGCTTGGTCCAAGTCACCAATACAGGACAAAAGTAGATCCAGCACTGACCCCTGGGGTATACTACTTTCAACTGGATAGACAAATTAGTTGCACAAATAGAGATAAGTGAGTTTGATCTAATAGCCATTACAGAGACATGGTTGCAAAGTGACCAAGATTGGGAACTAAATATCCCAGGGGCATAACGTTTAGAAAAGACAGGCAGAATGGAAAAGGAAGGGGTGTAGCGCTAATAATAAAGGATGACATAAGGACAATAGTGAGAAAGGATCTTCACTTGGAGGATCAGGACATAGAATCAGTATGGGTGGACATAAGAAATAACAAGCGGCAGAAAACACTAGTGGGAGTAGTTTATAGGCCCCCTAATAGTATCTATACCATTGGATAAAGTATTCATAAAGTATGAAATAACTGGACCTTGTTCCTGACGAAGGAGGAAGCCTCCGAAAGCTTGTGAATTTAAAATAAAATTGCTGGACTATAACTTGGTGTTGTAAAATTGTTTACAATTGCCAAAAAGAGTAGTAAGCCTGAGGATTGGGAGAGTTTTAGAAACTAGCAAAGGACGACCAAAAAAAATTGATAAAATGGGAGAAAATAGAATATAAAAGTGAACTAGCAAGAAATATAAAAACAGCTTGTGAGAACTTCTACAAGTACGTAAAAAGGAAGCGAGTAGCAAAAGTAAATGTTGGTCCCCAAGAGGCTGAGACAGGAGAAATTATAATGGGGAAATCAGATGTGTTAAACAAATATTTTGTTTCTGTCTTCACAGAAGACACAAAAAGCATACAAGAAATAGTGGGGAATCAAGGGGCTAATGATCGTGAGGAACTTAAAACAATTACTATCAGCAGAGAAAAAGTACTGGAGAAACTAATGGGACTAAAAGCCGATCAATCCCCTGGACCTGATGGTCTACATCAGAGGGTTCTAAAAGAGGTGGCTGCAGAGAAAGTGGATACATTGGTTATGATTTTCCAAAATTCTAGTTTCTAAAAACAGTCCCAGCGGATTGGAAGGTAACAAATATAACCCTGCTATTCAAGAAAGGAGGGCAAAGAGAAAACAGGGATCTACAGGACAGTTAGCCTGAAATCAGTAGTTGAGAAAATGCTGGAATCCATTATTAAAGAATGTGTGACAGGGCACTTAGAACATCATAATAATACGATTAGGCAGAGTCAACATGGTTTTATGAAAGGGAAATCATGTTTGACAAATCTACTAGAGTTTTTTGAGGATGTAACTAGCAGGGTAGATAAAGGGGAACCAGTGGATGCAATATATTTGGATTTTCAAAAGGCATTCGATAAGGTGCCATACAAGAGGTTGTTACATAAGATTAGGGCTCATGGAATTGGGGTAACATATTAGCATGGATTGAGGATTGGTTAATAGACAGAAAGCAGAGAGTAGGGATAAACAGGTCTTTTTTAGGTTGGCAGGCTATAACTAGTGGAGTACTGCAAGGATTGGTGCTTGGACCTCATTTATTTACAATCTATATTAATGACTTAGATGGAGACAGAGTGTAACATATCCAAGTTTGCTGATGATACAAAGCTTGGTGAGAAAGTATGCTTTGAGGAGGACACAGAGTCTGCAAAGGGATATAGAAAGGATAAGTGAGTGGGCAAGAAGGTGGCAGATGGAGTATAATGTGGGGAAATGTGCAGTTATTCACTTTGGTGGGAAGAATAGAAAAGTAGAATATGTTTTAAAATTGTGAGAAACTATTAAATGTTGATGTCCAGAGAGACTTGGGTGTCCTGGTACAAGAAACACACTAACATTTAAGTTAGTATGCAGGTACAGCAAGCAATTAGGAAGACAAGTGACATGTTGGCCTCTATTGCCAGTACGAAGAGTAAGGAAGTCTTACTACAATTGTACAGTCTCCACTCAGAGGGTTGTGAATCTTTGGAATTCTCTACCTCAGAGGGCTGTGGATGCTGAGTCGTTGAGTATAATCAAGGCTGAGATTGATATTTTTGGACTCTAAGGGAATCAAGGGATATGGGGATAGGGCGGGAAAGTTAAGTTGAGGTCGAAGATCAGTCATGATCTGATTGAATGGCAGAGCAGGCTTGAGGGGCTGTATGGCCTACTCCTGCTCCTATTTCTCATGTTCTTATGTCACCCATTTACAATCCAAGCAACACCCATTAACCTTAATGATTTCGTTTTTGTCTGTTAACAAACTTTCTATCCATGCTACTTTGTCATACATCTGAATTTTTGTAACACGCCTCCTGCAAAACACCTTCAAATCACAATTTGTGATTAATTAGTTAATCTTGGTCAAGGCAGCGGTTGGAACACAATTGGTTTCAACACCCCGAGCTCGAGAGGGGAAGCTCAGCCAGGGTTTCCTCTCGAGTGCTTTTGGAAATAAATGTGTGTGACTATCAGGTTTGGCTGTGACTTCTTCCACAGATATGGTCATTGTGCAAGTTAATGGTAGGTGAACTGCATCCTTGGAACGATAACCAGGGCAAGAGTCAATAACTTTGGGGGAAGGGGGGTGATCGGGATTAGATCAGAAAATTGGTGTCAAACTTCTCCTGTTCTGCTTAACGTAAGGAGTCGTACAACACCAGGTTATAGTCCAACAGCTTTATTTGAAATCACAAGCTTTCGGAGCTCCGAATTTCAAATAAAGCTATTGGACTATAACCTGGTGTTGTACGACTCCTTACATTTGTCCACCCCAGTCCATCACCGGCATCTCCACATCATGTTCTGCTTAAGACATAGGAACACGAGTAGTCCATTCAGCCCCTCGAGCCTGCTCCACCATTTGATAAGATCATGGCTGATCTATGATCTCACTCCATATACCTGCCTTTGGCCCATATCCCTTAATACCTTGGATTGCCAAAAAGCTATCTATCTCACATTTAAAATTAGCAATTGAGCTAGCATCAATTGCCCTTTGCAGAAGAGAGTTCCAAACTTCTACCATCCTGTGTGTAGAAGTGTTTTCTAATCTCACTCCTGAAAGGTCTGGCTCTAATTTTTAGACTGTGCTCCCTACGCCTAGAATCCCCAACCAGCAGAAATAGTTTCTTATCCACCCTATCCGTTCCCCTTAATATCTTATAAACTTCGATCAGATCACCCCTTAACCATCTAAACTCTAGAGAATACAACCCCAATTTGTGTAATCTCTCCTCGTAACTTAATCCTTGAAGTTCGGGTATCATTCTAGTAAACCTACGCTGCACTCCCCCCAAGGCCAATATGTCCTTCCGAAGGTGCGGTGCCCAGAACTGCTCACAGTACTCCAGGTGCGGTCTAACCAGGGTTTTGTATAGCTGCAGCATAACTTCTGCCCCCTTGTACTCCAGTCCTCTAGATATAAAGGCCAGCATTCCATTAGCCTTCTTGATTATTTTCTGCACCTGTTCATGACACTTCAATGATCTATGTACCTGAACCCCTAAGTCCCTTTGGACATCCACTGTTTTTAACTTTTTACCATTTAGAAAGTACCTTGTTCTATCCTTTTTTGGTCCTAAGTGGATGACCTCACATTTGCCTACACTGAATTCCATTTGCAATAGTTTTGCCCATTCACCTAATCTATCAATATCCCTTTGTAATTTTATGTTTTCATCTACACTGCTTACAATGCCACCAATCTTTGTGTCATCGGCAAACTTAGATACGAGACTTTCCATGCCTTCATCTAAGTCGTTAATAAATATTGTGAATAATTGAGGCCCCAAGACAGATCCCTGCGGGATACCACTAGTCACATCCTGCCAATGTGAGTACCTACCCATTATCCCTACTGTCGCCTTTCGCTCAGCCAACTTCCTAACCAAGACAGTTTAACAATTGAGGACAATCCAGGGTGACTCTCCCTCAGATTTTCACAATTTTGTTGTTCGTGAAGGTATCCTCTGGAGCATTTAGACTCCTCCAACCCCTTTTCCATCTTGCTTTCCATTTTTAAAAAAAGTTTTAAACAGTCCAACTTTGAAAATTTCAGGCCTCTACATTACAGCTATCAGTCTTAAGTTACAGGCGCACAGGGCTTCACCAGTAAATTTCATGCAAACTTACAATTGTATTACATTAATAAGCTGCATGATTTATTGACAATTTATGAACAAAATTTGTATTTATAAGCTAACATGCAGCATAATGAAGTATTTTAAAAATATTTCACATAAAGCAAAGACCAATTCAATACATCACAAAATGTAAAGTACATACAAAAAGCTGTTCCACTTCACCTTCCCCCATTCTAGTCTCAGAAAATCTGGTTCTAGTTACTTTCCTGGCAGATAATGTGGAAAAACCACCTTCGTTCCTGCTCCATTCAAACAAAACATGAAATTGCTAAGCAACACGGCAGGAACTAACAGCCTTAAGTAATAATTTTGGGAATGATAATGAATTGAATGAGATTTGTATTTAAGCCTGAAGAAAGATGCATGGTGGTATAATCGGTCATCTTTTGTTCTGGAGCAGTATCCAGATAGGTTTCACCATACAAGCTGCGGCACAGTATTAAAGCATCCATTCAATTTATTATTTCAAATGATTTGATCAGTCTTGATCTACACAAGAAATTAGTGTAAAGCAATTCAAAATCTAATTTCTTGTTACCTACCTATGCATAAAATGACACCAGTACTGCAGATTGATTCTTAGCAACCAATTATAAACTAATAGCCCGAAATTCTGTACCAGAAGTATAGCAGGGCAAAACTTCAAGCTACCACATTGCCAAATTACAGGGACAGAGTTGTTTAAATAGTCGGGCCTGCATCTGTACAGGCACAACACAGGCACCTGCCCCAAAAAAGTGCCAGGAAATCAGAGTAGCAAGATGGGGAAGCTCTTAACAGGCCAAAAAATAAAGCTTCAAAAAAAAGTGTTCTTCCCCACAAAACAATCAAGTAGGCCATTATTAGATAATTGTTTGTCTGGAATTTGTTATCTTTCCTCCTCAAAAAGTTTTCATCCTTAAGGTCTAGTACAGAACTCACACCTGCTCTTAACAGTTGCGGTTTCTGCTGGGCCTAATGAGAACACGCTGACCAGAATTCCCAGGATACATTGGGAATGCCCCTAGACATGCCCATGAAGCCAGATGTGTGGAGTAGGGTTGAATAGAAGACTCACCCGACCCTTCCCCTGATCGGGGGGGAAGGGTGTCTACATGGCACACAAACCTGTGGATGCAGTTTCCATCCCAAATTACAGCCCGCCCCCATCCTCTACCCAAAGATGCACCCTGTACCTAAACAGAAATTTTAGGCCCTCAGTATTTAAATCTATTAAGAAATTTAAAATATCTAATTATGATTAGTCAACAACTCCATAATCATTGCATCATGTGACTACCAGGATAGTAGATAGTGAACTGGAGAAAGACCATCATCTTTTCTCATCCAGCAATTCCTAGTCTAACCTCACTACCCAATCATTTTGAATGCAGCACATCAAAGAGCCATTTTTCTCCCCCAAGTTTGGTGCATTGTCTTATTACTCACGTCGGATCGCATGGTGTCTCTCATCTGTCTGTTGTTTTTTTTGCAGTTTCTCTCTCACTCCTCGTGCCTTTCTTTCCTGTTTTGTTCTCCTAACTATTTTTGCATCTCCTTCTGTTATCTTCTGCTTCTCTGTTTTACTTTACAGTGGGGGGTTGAGAATTGTACAGAGTAGTGTGGCTCAGATAGGAGCCAAAGATTGCAGGCTACACGTGGGGTTAGGATTGTGGAGAAAATGGGCCACCAGCAACTCTTTTTCTATCAATAACAACTTGCATTTAGACAGCGCCTTTAACGTAGTAAAATGGCCTAAGGTGCTCCACAGGAGTGTTTTCAAACAAAATTTGACACCAAGCCACATAAGGAGATAATAGGACAGGTGACTAAAGGCTTGATCAAAGAGTTAGGTTTTAAGGACCATCTTATAGGAGGAGAGTGAGATAGAGGGGCAGAGAGGTTAAGGGAGGGAATTCCAGAGCTTAGGGCCTAAGGAGCTGAAAGCACAGCAGCCAATAGTGGAGTGATGAAAATTGGGGATGCGCAAAAGGCCAGAATTGGAGGAGCGCAGAGATCTTGGAGGGTTGGAACAGGTTACAGAGATAGGGAGGGGAGAGGCCATGGAGGGATTTGAAAAAAAAAGTTTGAGAATTTTAAAAATTGAGGCGTGGCTGGACTAGGAGCCAATGTAAGTCAGCGAACACAGGAGTCATGGGTGAATGGGACTTGGTGCGACTTAAGGTACAGGGCATCAGAGTTTTGGATGAACTCAAGTTTCGAGTTTGGAAGGTGGGAAGCCAGCCAGGAGAGCATTGGAATAGTCAAGTCTGGAGGTAACAAAGGCGTGGATAAGGGTTTCAACAACAAATGAGCTGAGGCAGGGGCAGAGTCGGGCGATGTTACAGAGGTGGAAGTAGGTGGTCTTGGTGATGGAGTGAAATGGAGTCGGAAGCTCATCTCAGGGTCAAATAGGATTCCAGGTTTGCAAACAGTCTGGTTCAACTTCAGACAGACAATGGTCAGGGAGAGGAATGAGGTCGCTGGCTAGGGAACGGAGTTTGTGGTGGGGACTGAAGACAATGGCTTCGGTCTTCCCAATATTTAGTTGAAGGAAATTTCAGATACATAGCGTGACAAACGAGAGGCATTGGAGGGGTCGAGAGAAGTGGTGGTGGTGAGGTGGAGCTGGGTGCTGTCTGCATACATGTGGAACCTGACATGTTTTTCAGATGATGTCACCAAGGGGTAGCATGTCGATAAGAAATAGGGACTCCAGAGGTAACGGTGCGGGAGCGGGAAGAGAAGCAGGTGATTCTCTGACTACGACTGGATAGGAATGGAACGGAACCAGGCGAGGGCAGTCCCACCCAGCTGGAAAACGGAGGAGAAGGATGGTGTGGTCAACTGTGTCAAAAGCTGCAGACAAGTCAAGAAGACAGGCATGTCAACTTTTTCCATTATAAATTCCCATGTCCTCATTTATAATGGAAACTGCCAATAAAAACGCATTACCCAACCTGTAATTGAACAATCTGCTCACCAGGTGGCACTGTCTTGTCCCCAAAATAGCCCATCCCAATCACTCTTGCTCCTTCACCTTCTCCCTCCCACTTCCATTACTATCCCTACCTATTCCCCTTTGAACTACCCACTCATCCCCGAAATCATCTGCTTCTTGCGCCTGTCACTCATCTTTAATCCCCTATCCACTCTCCCCATGCAGTCATTGATGAATGGCAACAGGCCAGAGGCCCCCTCACCCTCTAACAGTTTCTCTCCTATCTTCCCTTATAGGCTTTGTTTGTTTTCGAAATTCAGCTTATTTGTTTTTCCAAAAAAAAATTGGAATGAGAAGTCTGTCTCTCTCTCTCTTTGCATATCTGTCCCGTAAGTGTTAGCCTTGGAATTTGTCTCACAGGTGTAAGCAATTAGAATATTTACCTTTTCTGTCAAAACACAGCTAAGGTCATTCGTTGGCTTCAAAATAGAACTTTTTTGTAAATTTAAATTAATATGAAGACTTAATATGCTTTCTAAAATTTATAGAACACCAAACAAAAGCTATGGGTGTGTAATCAGTAGTCATTGTACACACATACACAGCATCTCTTAACTGAAGAAAAATGTTGAAATTTGTCTTAGTTTTTCTTCAAATAATTTTGAAAAAACTGAGCAGAAACTGTTAATATCCTGTGCAATTACCCGAAATGGTACTGATGGAAACTGAGGAATTATATATATGACACATGTAGAGACTGCACAATCCAAGTTCAGTTCATACCATCACAGCCTTGGGCAAGTCCAATCCCAGGCTTTTGGGTGGGGTTGAGGCCTTCAAGTTTAAAAACTTTAATGAAAGCAAAAAAGGCAAAAGACAATTCAAAGGATAAATGTAATAATGTTAGTGAAATATTTAGGTTGTTTAAAAAAAATTCAGTTTACATCCTTATTTGGTGATCAGAAATTTCAGTTACTGAGAGAAAATGGCAGATAAGAATGTTTTGAGCTATTCTGGGGAAAAAAAGACATGCCACCTGACCAAATTGTTCAATTGCAGAAGCAAAATACTGCGAATGCTAAAAATCTGAAATAAAATAAGAGGAAATGCTGGAAATACTCAACAAGTCAGGCAGCATCTGTGGAGAGAGAAACAGAGGTCAATTTTAGGATGGCCGAGCGGGAGCGATCGTGGCGGGGGTTCCTAAAATTGGGGAATTCCGGAGTCCAGGTCCAAACCCTTTCACTTCCGGGTTCCCCAACGACACGAATCGGTGCGCGCGCAGCCCTCGCATGCGGGACTCCCACCGGCAATTAAAGCCGGCGGGATGAGAGTTTAGATAGTTAGGGAGGTATTTGAGGTCGTTGACAGACCTCATTGGGAAGAGATTTTAGCAGGGATGTGATTTTGGACTCTCCTCAGCGTGTTTTCCCATGCTGTGGGAGACACTCCCTATTGTTGCAGACGTGTTTCAGTCAACAGCTGTTGGGAGATGCAGAGGATTCCTTGACAGTCGGGAGGGAATACCTCATTCATTGCAGCAGGGCACTGTCACCTCAGACAAAGTTTTGCTTGCCACACCATTGTCTCCACACTCAAAATTATTACATCATACCCTAAACTCTGCTGTCCAAACACATATACCTACTTTGCAGACCCCACCTCACACTCACACCATCAGGATGGGGTGGTGGGTGTTCCACAGCTGCATTGATGACTCCATTGGAGAACAAGCAACATCACCAGCCTCGCCAGGCATGCCATCCACCTCCGCCATGTGGAGCTACACAACACTGTGCTGCGCAACAAGCACCTGCACAAAGTTGTCGTGCAACTACACATACTCCCACTGTAGGGTGACCCAATGGGTGGCATCAAGGGTGTTCATGGAGAACCTCATGAAAGGGCCTTATTGCACAAGCCAGTCAAGAATGACCAAGATGTGGCAGTAGTGGCGACAATATGTAATGTGAGTTGATCAGAAATCAAAGTAACAATCATGACAAACCCTCAAACACCCTTGTGCATCCCCTTCATGCTCAACACGTTTGCCTTACGCTTCCAACTACACATGTGATGCATGCCCTGTGGCTGCAGCACAGGTAGTGGCAGGTTGGGTAACGCTGACCGTGAAAGATGCATGAGAGGGTGAGTATGAGATGGAGCCATGAGATTGTATGAGGATTGGGTTGAGTGGTAGCAGTGGGATGAGTACTGGGGAGGTGAGGAAGTGCAGCTAAGATGAGGATGAGCTTTGAGTGGGTGTGAGGAGTGATGTGACAGAGTAGTGTTGGCAGTGCAGAAGGAGATGTGAGGTGGGGGCAGTGATGTGGCAGACGGAGTGCAGGGGAATGAGTAAGTGTACTCACTTCGGCTGATCTGGTTAGGTCATTGAAGCGCCTCCTGCACTGTATGCAGGTGCGTGATATGTTGGCGGTGCTGGTGACCTCCTCTGCCACCTCGAGCCAGGCCGTCGTGGTGGCAGAGGCAGGCCACTTCCTCCCATCCGCCAGGTGGAAGATCTCCCTCCTCCTCCTCACCCCATCCAATGAGACCTGGAGTGAGACATCATTAAACCTGGGAGCAGCCTTTCCCCTAGGCTGTAATTTTGCCTATTTTCTGCAGCATCAGTTGAGGACTGCCCCTTTAAATAGGGCTCCTCCAGCTGACAGATTATGATGCGGGTGTGCAGTCCGCCCGCTGCGCAGCTTTCCAGCGCGAAACCCAGAAGCCAAGGTAAGTGGCTTCAAATTTACTTTTGATCGCATGCCAAACCCACCGATTTCACTGGGCGCATTACCCACACGCCCAGTCGACCCCCCACTGCCAACCAGCCTCCCTAATATTGGGCCCAGAGTCTACATTTCAGGTCATCAAAGGGTCATTAGGAATTTATAATGGAAAACTTTGACACATTCCTGCCAGAATTTAAAGTTTTGTGATATTCTCCCTACCACCATTGGACCATCTCATCTTTGCTTTCCCTTGACAGTGATCAAGATGCCCTCTCTCCTGAACACATGATTTCCCCCTACCTGCCAATTCCTCATCTCATTCTACACTCTTCAAAAACTAAACACAGACCTTAGACACTGTCCCCATTTCAAACTGGAAAAGGAGTTGCAAGGATCCAATCCCAGGACTTTTTTTAAAAAAAACAGCACCACTACTAGCAGCAGATCAAACATCAGCAACAGCACAAGGGAAATGAGGTTATACCATGAAACACCGAAACAGATGATTTTCTGTCAGACTTATATTTCTCATTTGAAGCGCTATCAGAAAAAATACCATTTTTTTCTGGCTGCAGGTGTTAGGCAGCATTCTTACCTAAATTCTAAAAAGGTCATAGTTCAAGTTCAACTCCACAGATTTGAGCATATAATCCAGGCTAACACTTCAGTGCAGCATTGAGAAGTTCTGCATTGTCAGAGATGCCTCTTTCCGACGAGACAATAAACTGAGGTCCCATCTGTCTAAAGGTGGGGATACATGATCTCATGGCACTATCCCAAGATCAGGGGAGTTCCCCCAGAGTCCTAGCCAATAATTTCAGCTGCTTATAGTGATACCACAATTCCCGGACAGAATGGAGATTATTGGGTAATTCCCCCGTGAATCACGCCTGGAGACCACAAAGCTGTAGGTGACTGGGATTGATTTTACACACAATTTTCATGTAACTATCCTCCACTCATTGCATTTTGCTGGAAAAATCACTGTGCTTTTATCGGTAGATGTTGCTGTAGTTTCGGTCACTAGTTCTGTTTGCTGTAAAGATTCTTTTTAAATAGAATCTGTAGACTGTTTGCTGTGAGTCCTGCCATAAGTCCCACCTCCAACCCGACGGCCGACAACAGTGGTGTCAGTGGACATTCAACAATTATTCCTCAATCAACACCACAAGAGAAAAGATTAACTGGTTATCTTATTGCCTTTTGTGGGACCGCATGTGCAAACTGGTTGCCATTTTTGCCCACATAATAGTGACAACACTTCAAGAGCAATGAATTGGCTGTAAAATGGTACTCTAAATGCAAGTTTGTTTGTTTGCTCATTCTTTCTTACAAACGAAGTTGCATATTGTGACTTCCAAACTACAAATACACAAGTGTGAACATGTGGTCGTCTGTCCATTTCTCTCCTGCTATGGAAATGTGGGGTATTCCACAACACCTTCAGAACCAATTTTCTTGAAACAGTTCTGCAATCCATTAGAAGGTTGCAGTCACATCAAAAGACAAGTGTGAATTTCATGGTGTTTATGATCAGTAGAGCTCAAACTATTTTGTATAATTCATTATTCTTGTATCAACATGAAATTTGGAAGCCGCCCCAAAATTGCATTTGTAATGAAGGGCATGTTATTACCAAGTTCTGGTATTTACTCACTCTGCTGCTTCGCAGTGAAATAGAGCAGCTGTCAATCAACACTCGCATCTATAGAGAATTCCTTCATTCACGTTGTCTTCAAATAGCTAGTTATGGACCCTTATAAATAGCAGCACTTATTGTTCAGACCCAAGGAGAGATGAAAAGCAACAAGGAGCCATCAACTACAATATAAGCATTGCAATCAGAGGCAAATACCAAACTTCTGCCCACAACCATTAGCCATCAGGGAAAGTCCAAGAGTCAACAATGAAGACCTTTTCCAGTGGTAAGTGCATGGGAACTGTTTCATATAGTCCAAGCAAAATCCCAAATTCAAACCCAGTCTGTTCTGAATTTACTGATCTCAGCCAATGTAGCAACTGGCCTCAATCCCTTGGAATTCATTTTCTTGCCTGCTTGATCTACTAGCTGGAGAAAAACAAAGACTCCAGTCATGTGCAAGCTTTAATAATCCTGATGCTTGCAATTAAAAAAATGCAGCCACGTTCTGTGGTCAACCACTACTATTAATAACTGAATAAACGGCTTCTGAAGTGTGTTTCTTCAACTTTTAAATTTAAGATGTTCGAGGACCAGAAGTCAATGTAGGTCAGTGAACACAGGGGTGGCAGGTGACAGGGACTTAGAGTCATAGAGTCATAGAGTCATAGAGTCATAGAGTCATACAGCACGGATAGAGGCCCTTCGGCCCATCGTGTCCGCGCCGGCCATCAGCCCTGTCTACTCTAATCCCATATTCCAGCATTTGGTCCGTAGCCTTGTATGCTATGGCATTTCAAGTGCTCATCCAAATGCTTCTTGAATGTTGAGGGTTCCTGCCTCCACAACCCTTGCTGCAGATTAGGTTGTGGGCAACAGAGTTTTGGATAAGCTGAAGTTTAGAGGGTGGAGGATGGGTGTCCAGCAGGAGAGCGTTGGAATAGTCAAGTCTGGAAGTGAAAAAGAGTTTCAGCAGATGGGCTGAGGCAGGGGTGGGGGCGAGTAATGGAGGTGAAAGTAGGCAATCGTTGTGATGGAGTTTTTATGGGATCGGAAACTCAACTCGGGGTCAAATAAGATGTTGAAGTTGTGAACAATTGGCTTCAACTAGACAAAGGCCAAGGAAGGAGATGGAATCAATGGCGGGGTTGCAGAGTTTGTTGTGGGGCTTCTCTACTCTAGTGGAAACAGTATCTGAAGTGTTTCTTCATAACTGTAGTACCCCATCCCTGGCATCATTCTGATGAATCTATACTGTATACTCTCATTGGCTTTAATGCCCTTTCAGTAATGGGGCAGCCAAAACTGCAACAGTACTCTAACTGCAGCCGAACAAATGCTTCGTATAAATTCAAGATTTCTTCTTTACATTTGTACTTCTTATAAAAGACCAAATTCTACTGGCCTTTCTATAGCACTCTACCTGTACTCTCACTATATGGGAATATGTATTTTTGTTCATCCACACTTCAATGTCTTTCCATTCAGGGTATGCATCCCATTCTCCCAAAATGTACTGCCTCAAAAATAACCACATTGAATTGCATTTGACACCTTCCTGGAGCCTTTTACAGACCACCTCGCTGTTTGTCAACAAATCTTGAGATCATGTTCAACACGGATTTGTCAAGGGAAGGTCTTTTCTGACTAACTTGATTGAATTTTTTGAGGAAGTAACAAGGAGGGTCGATTGAGGGTAGTGCATTTGATGTAGACATGGATTTTAGTGAGGCTTTTGACAAGGTCCCACATGGCAGACTGGTCAGAAAAGTAAAAGCCCATGGGATCCAAGGGAAAGTGGCAAGTTGGATCCAAAATTGGCTCAATGGCAGGATGCAAAGGGTAATGGTTGACGGGTATTTTTGTGACTGGAAAGCTGTTTCCAGTGGGGTTCTGCAGGGCTCAGTACTAGGTCCTTTGTTTTTTGTGGTATATATCAACAATTTAGACTTAAACGTAGGGGGCATGATAAAGAAGTTTGCAGATGATACAAAAACTGGCCGTGTGGTTAATAGTGAGGAGGAACACTGTAGACTGCAGGAAGATATCAAGGGACTGGTCAGTTGGGCAGAAAAGTGGCAAATGGAATTCAATCCAGATAAGTGTGAGGTAATGCATTTGGGGAGGGCAAACAGGGCAAGGGAATACACAATAAATGAGAGGATACTGAGAGGTGTAGAGGAAGAGAAGGACCTTGGAGTGCCTGTCCACAGATCCCTGAAGGTAGCAGGACAGGTTGAGAAGGTGGTTAAGGAGGCATACGGGAGATTTTCCTTTATTAGCTGAGGCATCGAATATAAGAGCAAGGAGGTTATGCTAGAACTGTACAAAACACGAGTTAGGCCACAGCTTGAGTGCTGCGTACAGTTCTGGTCACCACATTACGGGAAAAATATAATTGCACTGGAGGGTACAGAGGAGATTTATGAGGATGTTGGCAGGACTGGAGAATTTTAGCTATGAGGAAAGGTTGGATCAGCTGGGGTTGTTTTCTTTGGAACAAAGGAGGCTGAGGGGTGATTTAATTGGAGGTGTATAAAATTATGAGGGGAGTAGATAGGAAGGACCTATCTCTCTCAGCAGAGAGGTCAATAACCAGGGGGCAAAGATTTAAAGTAATTGGTAAAAGGATTAGAGGGGAGCTGAGGAAAACATTTTTCACCCAGAGGACAGTGGGGATCTGGAACTCATTGCCTGAAAGGGTGGTAGAGGCAGAAACCCTCATCACATTTAAAAAGTGCTTGTAGGTTATGGCACTTTAAATGCATGTCCAAGGCTATAGACCAAATGCTGCAAAGTGGGATTAGGTTGTGTAGTTCTATTTCGACCAGCGCAGACATGATGGGCCGAATGGCCTCCTTCTATGCCATAAACTTTCTATGTTCATTATCCCAGAGGCCAAATTATCTTTATATACCTAGACCAAAAATAAACCCAGCATTGACTCCTGAGACACATACCACTTTCAACTATTCTCCAGTTTGAGCAACAAACCATTTATCTTAACTCTTTGTTTCCTGTCAACCATTATTCTATCCACGCTGATACAAATTCCTTTTACATATCTGAATTATTTTACAAGCCTCCTACGAGACACCTTATTGAATGCCTTATGAAAATTCATATATACTCTCTACTGCATTCCTTTTATCTATCGGACTAGTTTTCAAAAAAAATGTCAAACACAACTTGCCTTGTGGATTCTAAGAATTGCTTTACAGACTAACTAGTCAATAGTTACCCAGTTTATCCTTCTCTCCCTCTTGAACCAAGGTGTGACATCAGCTACTCTCCTGTCCCATCACACAATTTGCAAATTTAAGCAGCATATTCATACAGCACCATTTCAATTTTCTTAAAACTCTTCAGTTATGCCAGTATCAAAGTTATCATAACCATCATATGAAGAGGTAATGTGAAGGACTATGATGTATGTGCACCAAAATATACATTGTAAAAATGTCATGACATGAATTACTGTTTCTTAGAATGTTGCTCAAGGTGAGAAATACTGGGTCTGGGGCTAGAACTAGAACTTTATTTCAGCATTAAGGACTCCTGCATCTGGCAGAGGAAGGTTGAATGAAGAAGTATTACAGCTTCTACTTGGCCCCAAAAATGTGTGCAATCCCATCAATGGATATGAACCCAGATCCCAAGAGTGTAATGCCAAAGACTAACTCACAATGCCACCCAGTGCCCTCGTTGATTCTTAATTTCAAACACTAATACCATCTTTTCACTTGACAGTCCATTTATTCTGAACCAATTCCTACACCACATGGCCAATATTCCAATTTCAGTGGGGAGCCTTGCATGCCAAGAGCATGAAGGGTGAAAACTACCCCAATAAAAGTCCATCTTTGTCCAAGGAAATTATGTACATAATAACAAAGAGCCATAGAAGTTATCAGGCAACTGAAATGAAAATGAATTATATGGACGAACTAAGTGCTGTTATACAAATCCTCTGAACTCCAGGATTAATCACTTACTTTAAAAACTGGAAGTGAGTTAATGCACAAATTTTACTTTAACTTCCAAGCAGGCTGCTAATTTCAATGTTGCTTGCATTTCTTGTGCTGTTATAGAAAGAAAGAACTTGCATTTATATAGCACCTTTTACAACCTCAGGACATCCCAAAGCACTTTACACCGATTAAGTATTATTTGAAGTGCAGTCACTGTTATAATGAAGGGAAACACGGCAGCCAATTTGCACACAGCAAGGTCCCACAAACAGCAATGAGATTATGATCAGATAATCTGTTTTAGTGATGTTGGTTGATAGAAAAATATTGGCCAGGACACCAGGGAGAACTCCCCTGCTCTTCAAATAGTGCCATGGGATCTTCTACATCAGAGAACACAGATGGTGCCTCGGTTTAACGTCTCATCTGAAAGGCGCCATGCCACCTCAGACAGTGCAGCACTCCCTCAGTACTGCACTTGAGCACATAATCCAGGCTGACACAAGTCTCTGGGCTGTGTTTTGAACCCATAACCTTCTAACAGAGGCAAAACTGCTACCACTGCACGAGGGCTGACACCTAATATGTGAATACTTATTACAGAAGCATCTGTGAAACAAGAAAAAAATACCAGGTCACATGACTTGGACCAAATTCATCTTGCATTAAGGAATTGGATTTTTCATTTTTCCTACATTGTATGGAAACAAATGAATCTATGGGAGGGAGCTTTTGAGGTTGTAATTCATTCAAGGGATTCGGAGAACTTCTTAAATGCAACAGCTAATCTACATTAGCACAACTCAAATTGAGTTGTAGCCTGAAAAATTCCTAGTACCATATGTAATCCAAACCTCATATGTGTAACTGCATTGTAATAAAAACCTAGGGATGTATGCAGGGTAATCCTATTACATGCAGGCTGTGATGGACATCTGCTATATACACAGGTAAAAAATAGTGAGCCAAAGTGTGGAAGTATACTGCCAGGCTTTGGCTCCCAGAATGAGTTAAAATATAACTCAGACTGGCTATTAACCGGAAAGTGGAAGAGGAGTTTTGTTATGGAGATACAGTCTGCACCACATATAGCAGGCATGTTCGTGCAAACATATTTTGCCCACTACATGCAGTAGGCTGTAAACCAGTGCAAACAGCTGGCTGAAGGCTCCACTTTCCAGCTGCTTCCTGTAATTGTTAACAGTGTGAACAGCTGATGGATACTTCAAGCAGCTTCAATCAGCCGTTCACACTGTCAATTTGGAAAGTGGAACGCAAGATTTGGAACTCAATTTGGAACTTGGAACGCAATTTTGACTGTACGTTTGAGGCGCGCAGCACACAGTTCTGCAACAAGTTATTGAGCTGCATTCATTCAAATACTGTCATGCTCAACACCTGAAAAATGGCAGATGTGAAAGTGAAGCAAGGCGTTGCAGATCATGTGGGTTTGTAAAACTGACTCCTTCTCACTTGACAGCTTCAATCAGCTGTTTGTACTGTTAACTACAGGAGGCAGTCAGAAAGTGGAGACTTCACGCAGCTTCAACTAGCTGATTGAAGCTCCCTGGAAGTCTCCACTTTCCGACTGCCTCCCATAATTGTTAACGGTACAAACTGCTGTTTGAAGCTTCTTGAATACCCGACTGCCTGATATCAGCGGAGCTTTTTAAAAAAAGCCAGCACGCTTAATGTGTTTTAAGTTGCAAAGTTGCCGCTGACTCCTAATGACAAATGGATAGCGCCATTTATCTGTTATAAGTGGCTGTCCTTGATAAGTGTGGACTGCGCAAGTGGTGGGGATTGTAATGATAGGAAATGTGTGCTACTTAAGAGCATTGACATGAAATCATTTGAGAACGTTAGGCGAACAAATTTTCTCTCTTTAGCTGCTTTTATATTGCACTAAGGACCCAAACCAATTGGTGCCTGCTCCCAAGTAGCTGGCTGCACCCAAAAATCATTCAATTCTCTCTTTCTAGCTTACAGCACTAAGTGAGGTAATCACATTGCTGCTCTTTCCTGAACACTCTCTAATGGATTAATATTTCTTTCACAACTAGGGTGATCAAAGCTACACAAAATATTTCAAATGTTGAATCATTAATTTAAGCCAAATTAAAATAATTGGAAACGAACCCTCTTTTCATTAGAGCAAAAGGTAAGAAGTCTTGGCTCAGTGGTACACTTTCACTTTGGAGTCAGAAAGTTAAGGTTCAAGCCTCAATCCAGAGACTTGAGCACATAATCTAGGCTGAAATTTCAGTGCCATCAGAGGTGATATTGGGAAGATGTTGCAGTGGGGAAAAAAGTGGCAGATGGAATTCAACTTCAGAAAGTGTGATGTGGTATTTTGAATAAGAGAAGATTAGGTGATGTGGAAAACAGGGATTTGAGGAGGTTAAGGTTCACAAGGCATTAAAAGCAGCACCTCAAATAAGACAACCCAACTGGGTTTCAGGGCAAGAGATGCAGAATATAAAAGTCAAGATATAATGGGGAATCTTTATAAAACCTTAGTAAAACCATAGTTGGAGTACTATGTGCAGTTTTGGGCTCCATACTTTAAGAATGCGGAGGCAATAGAGAGGATATAGCACAGATTCACTGAGATGCTACCTCCTAAGTAGAAGTACAAATATAAAGATAAAGATAAAGATAGATTTGAAAAACTGGGGCTGTTTTCATTAGAACAGAGGAGATTATGAGGTGATTTGACAAGAGATGCTTAAAATTATGACAGGATGAGACAGGGTAGAAAGAAACAGACTGTTTCCAGTGATTGAAGTGTTCAAAATGAGGCAACATAAATAAATGTAAGATTAAATGCAAGGAGTTTTAGGACAGAGAGCATGAGAAACATTTTACACAGGATTGTAAGGCTATGCAATGCACGACTGGAATTATTGATTAAAGTTGACATGGTCACTGTTTCAAACAATAAATTATATAAAAGTGTTGAAGGAAATGGGGATAAAGGGTTATGGGAATCAGATTAGTACATGGGATTGGAACTACTGCCCGTGTAGAGAATACTAACATGGACTATTTGGGCTGAATGATCCATTTCTGTGTTGCAATTTCTATGTAGTTCTATGCAAATCTTATTTTTCGGTTGAGCCATTAAACCGGGGTCCCTACTGCCTTCTCGGGCAGAAGTAAAGCATCCCATGACACTACTCAAAAGAAGAGCAGGGCTTGAACCTTAACTTTCTGACTCCAAAGTGAAAGTGTACCACTGAGCCAAGACTTCTTCTAACCTTTTGCTCTAATGAAAAAAAGAGGTTTAGTTTCTAACAGGATTAACTACGTTGGGCATGACAAATCTATTTCCATTGGAATGGCAGAAGATCCTGAGCATCATTACTTGGTAATGAATTATTAGCAATTAAATTTGAAGTTAAAAAAAAGGTCCCAGGTTCAATCTCCAGATCTGTACCAAAGTTAGCTTATATTGGTTGAGGCATCAGATGGAATGCTACAATTGGTCTCAACATCCTGCAGCCAGGAAAGGAAAAAAACAGGGGTTCCCACTTGAAAAGTGTAAATGTGGACACCAAGTTAGGGTAGCATTGAGTTTGGTGGTGATGCTGATTGCAGTTGAATAGCCTGAAATTTGCTAGTGAGGTACTAAAGGGCTGCCAGTGCCAATGGAACTGTATCTAGGTTTTAAAAAAAATATCAGCTCCTTCAGAGGATGAGAACACTTTTTTAAAAAAAGGTACAAATATCAGGAGCAGAAAGTAATGGTATGCAGGAACAAAGTTACATTTCTGAGAAATAAATCAAAAGCAAGATGGACAGAAGCTTCACTTTGGTACGGTGCAAGATTGTGGTGTACTACTAGATTTTTAATATATTTAACAATGTCTGGATAAAATAATTTGATCAATTTTCTCAGGCAGTGCATACATTTTTACAGACCATGAAACTGTACTGCAGTACAGTAGATTACACATTTTCCTTCCTATGAAAATCAATTGTGGAACCAGTTTTTCCATTTAGCAGAAACTATTGTCCAACACCTTAACAATACAATTTAACACTACACTGCAATTTGCTTGTGTGGCAGTTTATTCTACATCCATCAATTTACAACTGCCTAGCATAACTCATCATCCACATAATTGAACCATTATAATAATGTTTACTGAAGGAACAAAATGATACCATAATCTTTATATTTCTTGAAAGTTCATTCGTAAAAGAATTTAAACATAAACCTGAAGAAATCTCTCAATTGTGTGCCATACAGTTAAAAAGAAAACATCTTGCTTGGTCCCTTCAGGTTTCTCCTGCCTCATATTGCACATCATAATGTTTTTGCAACCAATGCAACTCTGTCATGTACAACATCAAATATTTCAGCAAGAACAAATATTATATTGATAAATCACTAAAGATGTTAAGGAAAGGGAAATTTAAATCACAAACTCTCAATTTACAGTCTTAAAATTCTGATGCAACACTATGTCCAACATAATTTGCAATTATCAGAAACAAAAAGGTCACTGTTCCACAGACAAAAAAATAAAACCAACTGAAACTCTTGCACAATAGTGCCAAAGCCAGGTTACTGCATTTGCAATTTATTGGACGTTCCACAAATGAATCTGAAGTATTTACAGTTCCTTGGCATTGCTAGTTGGGAGCCTGAATTTAGAGATTTATGATAGAAATTCCTTAGTGAAGGAAATCAGGAACAGAGTAGCATTAGAAATTTTCCTTTGAAGTCAGTTTTCAATTTGCCTAGTTACAAGAACACTAAGGGTTCTCTGCAAGGAAATCAGGCCTACTGGATCAGACTGATCCATTTACAAAGGACTTCAAAAGTGATTTTTCACTCTGCATATGCAGACATTTTTGAATTTGCAGGTCTCTCGTGAATGTTATCAGGTTCTACAATTTAAATATACTTGTGCTTAAATTGCAGTCTCTGGACTGGGAGTATGACAGCAATCCCTCCCACTGCTGTTCCCATGCTCACCACGACAACAAATGATTTACATTCTTATACCATCTTTAATATGGAAAAATATCCCAAGGCACTTCACAGAGGAATAAGGAAAATGGACACAGCCAAAAGAGGAGAAATTAGGATGGGTGACTACTAAATATTTGGTTAAAGTGGTGGGTTTTTAGGATAACATTAAAAAAGGAGAACTGAAGAGGATGACCTAAGCAGCTGAAGTGATGAGGCAAAGAGAAGGGTGGGGGGGGATGGATGCACAAGAGAACTCAGTCAGAAGAGGGTACAACACCACCAACATGCCTTTAATGTATAAAATACATCAAAAGCGCTTCACACAACTGTAATCAAACAAAAATTGACAGAGCTAAAAAGGAGATATTAGATGGGAGGAGGGGGGGGGGTCTAAAAGCTTGGTGGACTTGTTTTAAAGGAGCGTCTTGAGAGGTGATGGGGTTTAGGGAGGGATTTCCAGAGTGTAGAGCAAGGCGACTGAAGGTCGCCAATGATGGGGCAAAGGGAGTGGGAGGGATGCGCAAGAAGCCAGAGGTGGAGGGACGCAGAGAGTTCTTGAAGGGTTGTAGGACTGGAGGATATGAGGTAGTTAGAGGCGTGGCCATGGAGGGATTTAAACACAAAAGATGAGTTTTAAATTTGAGATGTTGGGGGTCCAGAAGTCAAAACATAGTTCCGTGAGCACATGGGTGTTGGGCGAGTGGGACTTGTTGCGAGTTACGATACGGGAAACAAAGTTTTGGATGAGCTGATGTTTATAGAGGGTAGGTGGGTGGCCGACCTGGAAAGCATTGGAATTGTTGAGTCTGAAGGTGACAAAGGCATGGATTAGGGATGTGGGAGTTCCGCTTGAGGTCAAAGGAGATAGCAAGACCAAGAAAGTAAACATATGAAAAACTAAGTAGAGCTATCAAAAAGGTTAACGGTAGCGATGTTACTTACACTTGAAACACCTAAAGAATTTAAACAGGAAACAGTGTCCCACCAAAGGGCACGGAAATTATGAAGTAGTGAATCAGCTACTGCGTTGCAAGAAGAGTTGAGGTTCTATGCAATCTGATAGAAGTTGAAGCAGGTTGAGAGGATTAATTAGCAAATATGTGCATAGCATTGGATAATGAATTGAGGTCATTAGTATGAAAAAGGAAAATAGTGGGAGGAGTGTGTGTTAGGGAATCCTGAATTAATTGAAAATTAAATCAAAAAGGATGGAGGTATCACCTACAACAAAGATAGAGCAATTTGAGAGAAAACTAGTACGATTGTAACTTGTTTAGAAGTGTATTGTGCCAACAGACGAATTTAATGAGGTCAGGAAGAGTGTTATTTTTAAACCACAGCAGATGAAAGTCTGTGGATTCAAGACAGCTGAAGCAACAGGTGGAATGTCACAACCAACCAACCAAATGCACCTTCTTTGGAGTGGAAGTTGGCATAGAAAATATGAGATTAAGTGGGAGAACTTTGGGATTCAGTCAGAAACAATAGATGGAATGATAATGCAGTTTAACAATGATGTGGAGATGCCGGTGATGGACTGGGGTTGACAATTGTAAACAATTTTACAACACCAAGTTATAGTCCAGCAATTTTATTTTAAATTCACAAGCTTTCGGAGGCTTCCTCCTTCCTCAGGTAAACATTTACCTGAGGAAGGAGGAAGCCTCCGAAAGCTTGTGAATTTAAAATAAAATTGCTGGACTATAACTTGGTGTTGTAAAATTGTTTACAGTTTAACAATGACATGAACCCCTCAACAGCACTGAACTCCATCAGAAAACCAGAATGAAGCAGGTCTCAACTTGCATCAAACCAAGTTACCCGCACTGAAGCAGTTTCACCATTTGACAGGATGTCTTCAGGATAACAAAGCAACGCACCTCAGGCGAACAAAATTGAGATTAGCCCAGAGATTTAACAGAAAATCCAGCTTTTATTGGGCAACTATCTATTAAATAACTTAAGTTAGAATCTTGGCACTCCGAGGATCTGAGTACCAAGCAGGCAAGTTGGATTATTTTTATTGGAAGTTTTGACAAAAATTCTCTCTCTTCACCCAAGTTTAAAATGCAGCCTTAGATATTCTCTTGGGTATAACAGTGTTAGTCACCCCTGTAAGCAGTCTTGACTATCTTGTGTTTAGAGGTGTGGCCATACAGCCCAATATTTATCTATATGCTAGCATAACCCAGGGGTATAACAATAGTATCCCCTTGTGAAAAGAACTGGACATTTATGTAACTCATGTGAAAACAGGGAACTATAGGCCAGTTAGCCTGACATCAGTAGTCAGGAAAATGCTGGAATTTATTATTAAGGGCATGGTAACAGGGCACTTAGAAAATCATATGATTGGGCAGAGTCAACACGGTTTTATGAAAGGGAAATCATGTTTGACAAATCTATTCGAGTTTTTTGAGGCTGTAACTAGCAGGGTTGATAAAGCGGAAACAGTGGATGTAGTATACCTCGGTTTTCAAAGACATTCTTCGAGGGCTTGACAGGGTAGATGCTGAGAGGCTGTTTGCCCTGGTTGGAGATTCTAGAACGAGGGGGCATCTCTCAGGATAAGGGGTCGGCCATTTAGAACTGAGGTTAGGAGAAATTTCTTCCCTCAAAAGGGTTGTGAATCTTTGGAATTCTCTATCCCAGAGGGCTGTGGATGCTGAGTCGTTGAGTATATTCAAGGCTGAAAGATAGATTTTTGTGCTCTAGGGAAATCAAGGGGTCTGGGGATCAGGCAGGAAAGTGGAGTTGAGGTCAAAGATCAGCCATGATCTTACTGAATGGCAGAGCAGGCTCAAGGGGCTATATGGCCTACTCCTGCTTCTTATGTTCTAATGAAAATAGTGTCCCCTTGTGATATGAACTGGACGTTCATGTAATTCACATGTGTTGCTTCAATCTCTGAAGATAGACCCAGAAAACACTTGGTAAGATTCGGCCAGATACAAATCACAAAATCACCTTATATATCCTTAACTTCACACAAATTGTATCAAACAGAGACACAATGCAATATTCAATGTGGCACAGGAATTTTGCTTTCTTTATGTGCCACAGTCTTGTTGACTCATTTATGTTGACTGTGTTCCAATTCACTACAAAGTACTCTTTGTAACAGCAAAGCTCGCTTACAAATGTTGGCTCAGTTACCTACACCAACAGCTTGTCTAGCTATTACTGCTAAGGAGAATCTAGCTGAAAAGGTAAAAATTGATGCCAAACATTAATTTGCAATTTAAACCATTACTATAATAGAGCAAGTTCTGACATAGCATTTTATATGCAGATGATTTCAAAATCCCACATCGGGTTTTTAATTCCTTCTCCATAGGGGAGGTGTTTAGCACATGGGAATTTTCAATTTCTAGTTGCTCAAGCAGTTAAAATTATTTTTTCCTGGTTCGACAACTCGACTAATTCATTCATTGACTGACTATAGAAGTTACTATGTGCTAATTTCTGTAATTGGGAAGGGAAGTCTATCAATGTGCTATCAGTTAAACAATGATCACCATCCACAAACTCTAATTGAATTCATTGATTTGCTCTGACAAAATGCAGAGCTAAACAGCTAATATGTGCAAACCAACCCCTCCAACTTTATTGGCATAAAAGTGGTTAGCAATCAATTATTGTACTGGTCAAATAGCCAATACTCAGAACAAAACAAGTATAATTTGATTTCACTGAGCATCTCCCACTGCCTGGAATATATCTCAAGACTTTTAGAGTTTGCCTATTTCAACACAAGTTTCTGCTGCTTGCACCTTTAAAAAGTTAAAAATTTCTGTATTTTTTTTAAATCACCACTCTTCAACCAAAGGCTGTATCTGTCACTGTGCTGCTGACCTTGGTTCTTGACCTTGATATGAGCTGGTTCAGCATGTCTGCATTTTTATATAAAAATGCTGAATGGCACGATGTACCATTTTACCAGGCATCTGGTCCTGAGCCTCTGCCAAACATTATATTGTCCTGCTACACTATGAGTCGGGCCTTACCTATTCATTTTACTTATAACAACTACATTTATACAAGAACTTTAATATTAAAAAATACCAGGCACTTCACAGATGGAAATAACAGAAAATGGACTCTGAACCATTGAGGGAGTGATTAGGAGAGCTGACCAAATATTTGGTCAGAAGTGTTGATTTTGAAAAGGCTATTAAAAAAGGAGAGAGAAGTGGAGAGGTGAAGAAGAGGTTTACGGAGGGAGTTCCAGAGAATAGGTCTGAAGCAGCTGAAACTCTCACCATTGATGAGAAGGGGGAGATGCACAAAAGGCCAAACTCAGAACTTAAGGAGTGTGGGGAGGAATACAAGGCTGGAGGAGATTGTAACGGTGAAGTGGGGCAAAGTCATGAGGGAATTTGAAGACTAGGATGAGAAGTTTGAAATGTAATACGCGTTACAGTGTCAATACAGATCAACAATGTTGTGGTGACAGGCATGTAGGATACGATATAGGTGGTGGCATTTTGGAGGGTGGAGAACAGGAGGCCAGCAAGGGTACCACTGGAGTAAACAAAATCTAGAAATTACAAAAAAAAAAGTTTCAGTGGCTGAGATGGGCAATGTTATAGAGGTGGAAGTAACTGATGGATAGGCATTGGGGTTCGAAGCTCAGTCTTGGGTTTAGATTTAGTCTGAGTAAATGGTTGTGGAGGGGGAAATGGAGCCAGTGGCAAGGGAGCAGGGTTTATGGCAGGGCTCAAAAATAGGACATTGATCTTCCTGATGTTCAGTTGTAGGAAGTTGAGACTTGCCCAGGCTTCATGTCGGACAGGCGGTTAGGACAGCATAGAAGTGGTTGTGGGATCAAGAAAAGTGGTAGAGGTAAAGCTCCATTGGCACCCAGAGCCAAGCCTTGTCTGAACCTCAGGCACAGAGGTCCTCACACCATACTCAAAGGCCATATTCTTGCGGCAGGACAAATCCAATCCGGCCAATTACCACCCAATCAGTCTACTCTCAATCATCAGCAAAGTGATGGAAGGTGTTGTCGACAGTGCTATCAAGCAGCACTTACTCACCAATGCTCAGTTTGGGCTCCGCCAGAACCACTCTGCTCCAGACCTCATTACAGCCTTGGTCCAAACATGGACAAAAGAGCTGAATTCCAGAGGTGAGGTGAGTGACTGCCCTTGACATCAAGGCAGCATTTGACCGAGTGTGGCACCGAGGAGCCCTAGTGAAATTGAAGTCAATGGGAATCAGGGGGAAAACTCTCCAGTGGCTGGAGTCATACCTAGCACAAAGGAAGATGGTAGTGGTTGTTGGAGGCCAATCATCTCAGCCCCAGGACATTGCTGCAGGAGTTCCTCAGGGCAGTGTCCTAGGCCCAACCATCTTCAGCTGCTTCATCAATGACCTTCCCTCCATCATAAGGTCAGAAATGGGGATGTTCGCTGATGATTGCACAGTGTTCACTTCCATTTGCAACCCCTCAGATAATGAAGCAGTCCACGCCCGCATGCAGCAAGACCTGGACATCATCCAGGCTTGGGCTGATAAGTGGCAAGTAACATTCGCGCCAGGTAAGTGCCAGGCAATGACCAACTCCAACAAGAGAGTCTAACCACCTCCCCTTAACATTCAACAGCATTACCATCATCAAATCCCCAACCATCAACATCCTGGGGGTCACCGTTGATCAGAAACTTAACTAGACCAGCCACAAACACTGTGGCTACAAGAGCAGGTCAGAGGCTGGGTATTCTGCGGCAAGTGACTCACCACCTGACTCCCCAAAGCCTTTCCACCATCTACAAGGCACAAGTCAGGAGTGTGATGGAATACTCTCCACTTGCCTGGATGAGTGCAGCTCCAACAACACTCGAGAAGCTTGACACCATCCAGGGCAAAGTAGCCCACTTGATTGGCACTCCATCCACCACCCTAAATATTCACTCCCTTTACCACCGGTGCACTGTAGCTGCAGAGTGTACAATCCACAGGATGCACTGCAGCAACTCACCAAGGCTTCTTTGACAGCACCTCCCAAACCCACGACTTCTACCACCTAGAAGGACAAGAGCAGCAGGCACATGGGAACAACACCACCTGCACGTTCCCCTCCAAGTCACACACCATCCCGACTTGGAAATATATCGCCGTTCCTTCATCGTCGCTGGGTCAAAATCCTGGACCTCCCTTCCTAACAGCACTGTGGGAGAACCGTCACCACGCGGTCTGCAGCGGTTCAAGGCGACGGCTCACCACCACCTTCTCGAGGGCAATTAGTGATGGGCAATAAATGCTGGACTCGCCAGCGACGCCCACATCCCATGAACAAATAAATAATAAAAAAATATTCTGCACCTATACTGGGAACTGATTGAAATTTCTTTGAAGTGTTTTTAAAATGTTGCTTGCATTTTTCACTGAGGAAGTGGGGGAAAACAGGGGTTTCCTAAACAAGATTTCCATAGGAATCTTCTATTTCAAATATACATTCAACAGTATCTATTTAAATAATAGAAGTTTCCCCAGATCATTGCAGCAGAAACCAGTTTCTACACTAATGGGTAATGATGGAAATTAATTCTCCAGTGGGCCATTAACCTCTGAGCCAATTTCAGTCTAGTTCCTTGGATCTTCTTAGGTTGTCAATTTTTTTCCAAAATGTGTTTTATTAATTTCATTTGAGAGATTTTTGAGTTAATCCCTGGTTGGACACAGGAATTGATTCTGTCTCAAAACATTTGATTGAAAAGATTATTTTTGTACTTTGAACTTCTGTTGCTACCCAAATTCCTGAACCTGACTAACTACAGTTTATACAAGCTCAATTCAATGCAGGTCACTTTTAGGCACATGGGAGATTTCTCCACAGCATGTCATATGTGGTCATACTTAATTTTCTTTTATTTTCCTTGATAATATTTCTGTCAATCAGGTTGCAACAGAATGTACAGAGGTCATTCTACTTAAATTTCTATCCTATCTATTCTACATAGCACCAGTGATGCTGCACACCTACTGTTTTCATTATATTTGTAATAAAGGATGCAACATGCAATGCTGACACTAAAATTTTAGTAAAGCATGAAAGGAGTGTACATAAAATTTTTAATACTATATCCACTTGAAATGTGGAAAGTATCCAGCAGCAGTTATGATTATAGATTTTGTCCTTCCAAACTAGTATTTGTTGTCTGGAGAAAGTACTTAGAGTAATAACACTAATGGGTTGAAGTGTTGTTCATTAAATGTCTGTCATTTTGGTGTGGGCAATCTGAAATGCTAAACAAACAGCATTTTACAAGAAGTACATTAATGTTACAGCACATTTGCTGAAATGCAATTTTTCCTAAAATATCAATGTACCAATAAGCCTTGTGACAAAACTGATGGCACACAAGTTACACACGTTGCACTATTTACATTATAAAGCCATTAGATTTAGTTGCCCAATAAATGGGACATAAAGTTAAGAGTCCATTCTCTCTAGTATGTGGCTCGGTAAAACCATCAACGTTGGGTCTCAAGGTAGAGTAGCAATCATTGGCATCACTGATCACAATGAAACGAAACTCTAGAAATGGTATACATCCCTACTTGTACACTGAGCACTCTGGAAAAACCACTGTGCTAATCACATTCCATTTATATTATCTAAAGACAAATCTAATCCCCAACAACTAATGTTAAAATATCTGAATTAGATAACTAACTCCTATCTGAAAGCTCTTTAGTTTTTCCCCCCACTAACCTCCACATATTAGTTAGTATTTCAATGAATTCCTCAGTTAACAATAAAATGCTTCAATAATGCTCCAGCTCCTATAGGAATACTTCAATATTCACCCTCTAGAGCAAGCACAGTTGATTCTTGTTATAGCTGCTCCATGTATGAGACCCAGTTTCTCTGTTTCAATCAAATACATTACAAGCACATTCATTTTTTTTCTTTTAACTGTAAATAATGGACTTTGATTACTTATTTGAAGTGTACTCCAGTTCTGGATGACCAATACTTTACAACAATTTGTCTCAAGTAGGTACCATTGAATAGATAAACTGGAAAATATCCATTATAGCAGAACCAAAATTAACTTGCCCAAAACGTAAGGAAGCCAGTCAATGGCTCCTTAGTGTCTGGGTGAGCTGCTACAGCTTACAAGAACAGCAAAAAGAAAAAAAAAGATAGTCTGAAAAATTTTGAGGTTAGAAGATCAAGAACAAAGGTCAGAAGCACAGTGACAGATAAAGAGACCTGCCTTTGGTTGAAGACTATTAATTTTTAATACCAAAGAGCATTGTTGGGTATAGAAATGAAGTTGCATTTCTAACAACTTTTTTGAGTTTCATTTCCTCTGCACTATTTTTAAATGTTGTAGTTAATGCATTTGCATAAATTCCTACCTGCGCATTTTAAACAGAGATAACCAGTCCAGTTGGCTAAAAATAACATGGAGAAACTGAACTCATTATTTGTTTAAATTTCAGCAAACCTATTCAACTAGTTTCTGGTTCATAAAAAAAGTTTGACTCAAAAGTACATTTGAGGGTAGGAAGACATTCATTTTTTTTTAAAAAAGGAATAGCAATTTATGGATTGACTAGCGATCTAATAAAGTTAACACATCGGTCACCTGGGAAAATTTGCATTGCACTAGTATAAACATTTTCCATGTCATTTGCTTTTTACATATTTAGTTATTTTTATTTAAATTTGTACAAAGTATGGTCAGTACTTTGATGAAATTGCACCCTTTATTAACTGGGTAAATGACTTGCTGAGCAGTTGAATAAACAACACCTTTTCAACGTGAGTTTCACAGCTAGTTCAGTTTCAGGAGCTAGCCATTTAGAGCACAGGGAAAGCAAGTTGTCTGTTTCACTGCAATAAAGCAAGCAAACAACAGAATATTAACTCCTTAATATTTCCATGTCATCAAAGCTGTGCCCAGTTCCTTATCTTCCTCCCCTCCCCCATGTCTGTCAATGCAAGATTGACAAGAATGGGCCTATATTCTCTGGAGTTAGAAGAATGAGGGGTGATCGCATTGAAACGTATAACATTCTGAGGGAGCTTGACACAGATGCAGAGAGGCTGTTTCCCTGGCTGAAGAGTCTAGAACCAGGGGTCATAACTCAGGATAAGGGGTCAGCCATTTAGGACTGAGATGAGGAAACATTTCTTCACTCAGAGGGCTGTGAATCTTTGGAATTCTCCATCCCAGAGGGCTGTGGACACTCACTCAGTCGTTGAGGATATTCAAAACTGAGATAGATAGATTTTTGGACAATAAGGGAATCAAGCGATATAGGGATAGGGTGGGAAAGTGGAGTTGAGGTAGATGATCAGTCATGATCATATTGAATGGCAGAGCAGGCTTGAGGGGCCGTTCTCATGCTCCAATTGCTTATATCCTTATGCAGTTAAGACAGAAATCAACTTTCTACCATTTGTATTTTCTGCTTGCACCAATGTGGTAGCATTGCTAGAGTCTTCAGAGACTCTAAGGGAAAAAAAATGACAATTTTTCTAGCTCACCTTAGTGCAGTACAGAAACTGGTCATGGTCAGAAACAGAAAACATCAACCAACAAGAAAACGATGGAGCAATACAGTACAGCTCATCATGAGGAAATAAAACTGGAACAGCAAGATCAGTCCCGCACATCAATAGATTTGTGAATAAGTATTTTGACCCCTTTGCAGCAAGCTCCCTGACTTTTAAACAGAAGTGTTCTGAAGCGAATCACAGTGAACTCAAACAAATTTAATTTTAGTTTAACTTCGGATTTCTGTTTATCAAATAAGATACAAGATCTGAAACTAATACTATTAGATACTGATGCTCATCAATGGAACTAAATACAAACTATGTATTTCATGCACCTGATTTCCAAGTTACAAATAGCAAAAGGAAAGGAGGCACAAATGACATTCTCATTATGCTAATCAAACAAATCCCCAGTTGAAGAGAAGCACAACTTCAGGAATGGACTCCTGGACATCAACTTGGAAAATCCCTCACACACAAAGTTACTGATGATGGTGGATCTCAAAAATACCTTGGTGCATTCTTTAAGTTACTAACTGGCACCTATATATTCAAACTTGCTGCAGGTTGTAAGCACATCGGCCCAGAATTTACTGTCAAAATACAGGAAAGATTAATTCACTCACTGTTATTTATGTGCAAATCACGCAGCAACTTCAGGCAAGGGCAGACGCAAGATTAAATACAAAAATCTGGAAGTTGCTGTCCGAGATACGCCACTCTGCCATTAGCTTTGCGAAAATGGTATCTCGCTGTCTGACTCACCCTTCAAATGCATGGTAGATACGAACTGAAGTCACCACAGAAAGTTAGGGTTTCTCCGGTGCAGTCTAAGTACCCTTTTTAATGGCGTAACAAGTCTTAACTACTGCCAAACAACCTCACTGGCATTGAAAATTAACTACAAGTGTGGAGTCTCATTCCTTCACGTTTTAATTGTTGGGAGATTTTTTTGTAATATTTAAATTAACTTTTTTCCACTTTTTCTTTGTCTCTTCTTTCTCTCTCAATCCAATCTTTCCCTCTCTATTTTGCTTTCTGTACCTGATTTGACATTGAAGTCGCTTTCCTAACTTACATTTCCTGGTTCAGACTGCGCTGTTCATTTAACAATCCTTCAATCTGCTTGGTTAAAGAGATACGCTGTTGCCTGCCCTGTACAGATCCCAAATGCCCTGTAGGGGCCCTGCGCTGTTTTAATCTCCCATTTACAGCAACTTCCAGTGCAAGATCTCAGAAACTGATGGGGCAAGGGCAAGTCTAACAAAGGACAGGCACCAGTAAATTCTGGCCCACTGTGCTTTACAAATTGCTTGATTTCAAGCAAATGCACTGAACCTAGTTTCTTTCCAATTCTCTCCCCTCCCAAAGGCATCAAACTCCTTGAGGGGGGGGGGGGGGGGGGGGGGGGGGGGGGGAGTACAACTCAATTGGTAAGTCACCCTTTTGTAATTCATCCAAGTGGTCATTAGTCATGTAAGTAAAAGTTTGGAAGGTGAATGTTAGCAAACTGACCAGGAAGGACATATAAATTGAGCCCAATCCAACCAGGAAGGACATATAAATTGAGCCCAATCCAATCCTCAATCAGCATCCACATACAAGCTTCCAGCAGGAGTTGCTGAACAGGAGTCAGGAGCAGAAACCCTGACCGTTTTGCTTTCCCTAACCCAATAACCAATTGTTGGGCTCCTCCTGCTGCTCCAGCTAACTCAGTTCAAATCAGGAATGTTTCTGTTTTCTAATTCTCATTAGCCATCAGAAGCTCCTGTAAATCTGCATCTTCATTTATTTAAGAAAGGCATCTACAGGTACTATTAATTGGCTTCAGTCCCCCAAGGCTTGGATAGGGGGCAACTAGAAATTATCTAGATTTTTTGCTCCTGATCACTATCCACTGTCTCTCGCTGGATTGTGTGCACATGTGGATACTCAATAAGGAGGTTTAGTCTTGGCTATAATGCTGCCCCCCCATCTCCCACCACAAATGTTTAGTTTGCTCACACATGAAGATAGATCACTTGAACAAGGTACCAAAGGGCTGTTGGCACATGTAAACTTCTGAAGGCATTTTCCACATATATAGACAAATGAAAATGGTTCACAATTCATGCCAGATGAAACCCCACTCATTTGGCTAAAAGGCATAAAACCAAGACTAAGAATCAACAGGAATAATATTAAATTCAATTCGCAAGAACCATTTATACACTTAACTAGTGCAGTAATCAACTAGCTCAAATATAACAAAGCTTAAATAGAAGCAAAAAATGCTAGAAGCACTCAGGTCAGGCAGCATCTGTGGAGAAAGAAACAGAATTGACGTTTCAGGTCGATGACCTTTCATCAGAACTAGAACAAGCCAAAGAGCCAGGGAAAAAAAGTTGGGGGGGGGGGGGGGGGGGGGGGGGGGGGGGAGAAAAGAAAGAGAAAGAGGGAAGGTAGCTCCTATAGACCCCTGAAATTGTGCACTTAGTACAGGTATGTTGAAGTACTATATAGACACGCATTCAGTCTGATGGAGGCATTCTTGCTGGATATGGAAATTAGGTAACATGTTTAAAAATCAGTTCAATCATTATTTTGAATCTGCAGCACTAACTAGACTTTATAATATCATGCATTATTTACTCTGTCATTTATTATATTTTCAGAAGCAATACATCTCTTCCTGATAATGTTCCTGGTACAGGGAGGTCACTATTATTGCAATGGGTTCTTGATTTTCAGATGATTTAACTGAAATTGTAACTGAGGATTTTTTTTTTTTTAAATGGATTTTGCCCTAAACAGATATGATCATTCTACTCAATTTCACAAATAAAGCTCACAATATGTCTCTTTCAACTGTCTCTCTGCACATTAAAAAATGTAATCTAATAAGAACAGAAGCCATACAACCAGAGATTAAGTGAATACAGAAAAATTCCTGCAGTTTTTGTAATACTGAATTCTCCCCCCACCCAACACCCCCATTTACACTCAAAGGTCTATTTTTATCTGAATCTTTCTGCACACCACAATTTCTCATTTTTATGCAGGAAAAAAAGGACAAAATGCAAAGAAGTTTCTTATCATGAAATTGAGTGAAAATCTAGTTATAGGTTCTTGTTGGCAATATATGAGCACAATGGTCTGAACACCCCCTACAGATTTCTACGCCACTTACACACCTTCCAGAAAATGCACAATTATGTGTAAAATGGCCAGACACATGCAGGATGTTGCTGTGTCATTTTTAAGGTCACCATTATTCTTGATGCTAGACGACACAGTATTTCCACACTATAATATTCTAGTTAAATACATTTTTCAGTCAAATGCTCTTCAACTCCATTCTAATACTAGATAAGTCTTGTGTCACAACTTCTGCATACCATTTTCTATCAGCGAAACAGAAAGTAATAACAGGGACATTTGGGACTTTTATCAAACACCACTTTTGGGCAGCATTCTGTATCCTAGGCAACATCATGCACGAGCCCATATGAATTTGCCAAGTAATGAGTGGGACACAATACAACACAGACTCACCAAACACTTCAGGAATCAGAAAGACAAATAAAATTTGGGGTAATCCATATCCAGGGAGGGAAAACCAGCATAATTTAGCTGTCAAAACCATTCTGGTTTCCACATCTCTGGATAAGCCCTATAAGCAGGCCATAGGACTGGAAAACTAGGGACTAAAAAAAAAGGACCGATCTGAGTAGGACTGATAACCAATACTACATCGTACACCCATTGTACGTCCGGTCCACAAAAAGCAGGACAAATCCAATCCGGCCAATTACCGCACCATCAATCTACTCTCAATCATCAGCAAAGTGACAGAAGGTGTCGTCGACAGTGCTATCAAGCGACATTTACTCACCAATGCTCAGTTTGGGTTCCGCCAGGACCACTCGGCTCCGGACCTCATTACAGCCTTGGTCCAAACATGGACAAAAGAGCTGAATTCCAGAGGCGAGAGTGGCCGCCCTTGACATCAGGAGCCCGGGTAAAATTGAAGTCAATGGGAATCAGGGGGAAAATTCTCCAGTGGCTGGAGTCATACCTAGCACAAAGGAAGATGGTAGTGGCTGTTGGAGGCCAATCATCTCTGCCCCAGGACATTGCTGCAGGAGTTCCTCAGGGCAGTGTCCTAGGTCCAACCATCTTCAGCTGCTTCATCAATGATCTTCCCCTCCATCACAAGGTCAGAAATGGGGATGTTCGCTGATGATTGCACAGTGCTCACTTCCAGTTGCAACCCCTCAGATAATGAAGCAGTCCGTGCCAGCATACAGCAAGACCTGGACAACATCCAGGCTTGGGCTCATAAGTGGCAAGTAACATTTGCGCTAGGCAATAACCATCTCCAACTAGAGAGAGTCTAACCACCTCCCCTTGACATTCAACGGCATTACCTTCGCCAAATCCCCCACAATCAACATCCTGGGGGTCACCACTGACCAGAAATTTAACTGGACCAGCCATATAAATACTGTGGCAACAAGAGCAGGTCAGAGGCTGGGTATTCTGTGATGACTGACTCACCTCCTGACTCCCCAAAGCCTTTCCACCATCTACAAGGCACAAGTCAGGAGTGTGATGGAATACTCTCCACTTGCCTGGATGAGTGCAGCTCCAACAACATTCAAGAAGCTCGACACCATCCAGGACAAAGCAGCCCGCTTGATTGGCACCCCATCCATCACCCTAAACATTCACTCCCTTCACCACCAGCGCACAGTGGCTGCATTGTGTACCATTCTGGTGTCCACATCTCTGGCTAAGCCCTATAAGCAGGCCACAGGACTGGAAATCCTGGAACTCCTTTCCTAACAGCACTGTGGGAAAACAGTCACCACACAGACTGCAGCAGTTCAAGGAGGCAGCTCATCACTACCTTCTCCAGGGGAATTAGGGATGGGCAATAAATGCTGGCCTTGCCAGCAACGCCCACATCCCATGAACGAATAAAAAAAGTAAAATTGTTGTGGGATTTCAAACTTTAATGTAGTAGTTTGACAGCAAAACAACTGTATAAATATATTTCACCGATCTAAGAGAAAGAACGAAAGCTACTCAGCTATGAAGCAATTTTTGATTGAAATGATACACCAACTTCACCCATATAGGGAACATTTCTTTCATTTTATGGAGGAACTATCATTTACTGATCTAATACAGAAAAGCTAATTTTCAGATTCCCATGCTTCTGACAAGGAGCCTCAATGCTTGATTTTCCAACCATTTCAAATAACTGTTGGAAAATCTCACAGCACATGACTGAAGTTCTGCTATGCACATTCAGCAGGAGCATGAAGTTAGAAAGTTAGCCAGAGAGTGCATGCCTCCCTATCATAGTTCCACCTATGACTTTCAGTCCTCATATGTATTATTGTTGGTTCAGGTGGATGCACCCTTCACTATAGGTCAGAAGGAGGAGGGTTTGAGTCTCACAGTACAATGTTGGCTAATACACCAGTGCACTGAGGAAATGGTGCATTGCAGAGGTACCCCAGATGTAAGGGAGACTTTGCAGGCACGAGTGGGCTGTGGTTGCTTTAATCTTGTCCTGATATGATACTTAGGTCACTGCCAATAGGTCTATCTGATTTTCTTCTCATTACTGAACTTGGTAGCAATTATTTACAACTGGATGACTTCCCTCTTCAGGAGGGAATTAAGAGTCAACCACATCCCAAAGGAATACTGATCCCAGCAAAACCAATTTGTGCATGGAGTAAAATGCAGCCAAGGATTAGAAACACCACAAACAAAAATTCTTCCAAAACCAATCCTCCTCACCTGGTTCACCATGCACGTTCCCAGGAGTGGTATCCACCCATTTTTAATCTTATGGATGAAGCTCATACTTTGGTCATTGGTAAGGTAACACTTTTGTATTGCATTTTAATAGGGCAGCACATTTTCTAAAACCCATTTTATCTAAAAAAAAATCAGTAGTGAATCTGATCTGTTCCTGAAAGGTCAACTCAATTCCCCAGGACTTCTTGATAAACTGATCAGAAGAAATGTAATTTAATCATAAGCTGTTAAATTCTCAAAATTTAACCAACTTGTTTGAATCACAAGCAGCATCTTGTATTAGTTAATTATCCTAAAGTTATTGTTACCTTTCACCCACTTACAGCAAATTCGCTTCAATATGAGATGCAGAAATCTAGCACAAGTAGTCTTTTTCACAATTCAAATCAAATTTAGATGGAATGTCACAACATTTTAAAACTGATGAACTACTGCAAATAAACTGCAAGTTCCACATACATTGCGGGAAAAGACATTCACTGCAGTTTGTTTCTGCAACATCCAAACCTGCAACTATACAGATATTACACAATTAGCAACTGCACTCAACTTATCTAAGAGTTTACTAGTTTCCATCTCAACAATCAGTGAAAAGGACAAGACAACATTGTAGTACAGATTGTCCTCCTTGGCAGCCAGACAGGTAATCCCAATTTCTTGGCTCATATACTACTGCAATTACAAATAGCATTTAGGTAGAAAAACATCCCACGGTACTGCATAGAGGTGTACGAAGAAACAAACGCTAAGACAAAGAGCGAGAGGTTCAGTGGGGAGGTCAATAGCTTGGTCAAAGACATGGGTTTTAAGAATGAACCTTAAAAAGGAGAGACAGAAAGGTTTAGGGAGGGAATTCCAAAGAGAGAGACCTATGCAGCTGAATGAAATGGTCAACAATGAGGGAGTCAAAGGAAAAAGAGAAGATACACAAAAGGCAGAGTCAGAGGAGCGGAGAGCTCAGGGATAGGATGTAGCTCTAGACAGAGTTAAAGATAGGGTAAGGAAATGGACAAGATTTTAAATTTGATGCCTTGGAGGACCAGGAGCCAATGTAAATCAGTGAGCAGCACCTGCCATGGGTAGCAGAATTTTGATGAGCTGATGCTTGTGGAGGGTGGAGGTTGAGGCTAGCAAGAAGAGTATTGGAGTAATTGGGTTTGGAGGTGCTGAAGGCTTGCATGAGGGTACTCATTTAACAAGTCTGCCATTTCCTTAGTGTCGATTACAGTATCACCTGCATCTGCCTTAAATGGACCCACATTCCCCTTTACCACTCTTCCTCTTAATATATTTATAAATTCATGAACCATGAAATGATAAGGACAGTGCAGATTTCAATGAATTGCACCATTGTGCAAATCTTTAGATTCTTTCACCCTCAAATTGGGGATGATCACTTACAATAAAATCAGGTGTAGACTGAGTTTGAAACAGTTTGATAATTCACCAAGTATTCATGAGGATTGGAGAAAAGGACCAAGAGGCTAAATTTTTTTTTAAAAATATACCAGACCATAATAATGCAAAACATATGGGCCCTGAATTCACACTACAAAATATCAACATATGACACAACACATTCATGACATTCTCATTAAACCAATTTAATCTGGTTAAGCTCTCCTCTAAAATGTTCCTTACAAGTGAAATGCCAGTATATAAATGAAAACTGTTTAACACTTGTCTGAAATTCTTCTGTTATTTTAGCAGAGGTGTTAACCCACTGATTTTAAATAGATTACTTCCTCAACTAAAAAAGCAGTGAAAAATGTCATTCAAGTCCATTAAGTTCTTATTCGAGATCCAATCAATGGGTTCTGTTGTATTACACGCCATTATAGTTACAGAACTAAAAAGTACATCGTATTAATTCATTCTTGGGGTGTGGGCATCACTGGCAAGGCCAACATTTATTGCCCATCTCTAGTTGCCCTCAAGAAGGTAGTGGGCATTCTTCTTGAACCACTGCACACCACATGATGAAGGTCCTCCCACAGTGCTGTTAAGGGCAAGGAAGGAACAGCGAAATACATCCAAGTCAGGATGGTGTGTGACTTGGAGATGATGCCATTCCCATGCACCCGCTGACCTTGTCCTTCCAGATGGTGGTGGTCACAGGTTTGGGAGGTGCTGCTGAAGAAGTCTTGGCAAATTGCTGCAGTGCATCCTGTGGATAGTACACACTGCAGCCACTGTACTTAGACGATGGAGGGAGTGGATGTTTAAGTCAGTGGATGGAGTGCCGATCAAGTGGACTGATTTGTCCTGGATGATGATGAGGAGCTTCTTCAGTGTTGTTGGAGCTGCGCACATCCAGGCAAGGGAAGAGTATTCCATCATATTCATGACTTGTGCCTTGTAGGTGATGGAGGGGCTTTGGGGAGTCAGGTGAGCCACTCTCTGCAGAATATTCAGCCTCCGACCTGCTCTAGTAGTCACAGCATTTACGTGGCTGGTCCAGTTGAGTTTCTGGTCAATGGTGACCCCCAGGATGTTGGTGGTGAGGAATGCAGTGATGGCAATACCATTGAATGTGAAGGGGCAGTGGTTGTGTTCTCTCTTGTTGGCGATGATGATTTGTGCCACACAAGTGCCAGCCAATGTTACTTGCCACACATCAGCCAGTGCAATTTATATTACAGATCTTAACAGTACCTTCCCTCTTCACAAAAGTTTCCATAGCTCTCAAATTTGTAGGAAATGAGGTTAAAAAAAAATTGAAGTCACCTAAACAAAGTTAATGTATGTGCCCATCAGAAAACACTGTTGTAATTCCCCACACCAATTTTCTACTGCATGATGTTCTGTCACATATAATGCAGTTTCTCTAGAAGCTATGAAACAACCATTCTCTGGGGGAATATGGTCAATTTGTACTATGCAGGAGTTCTCAATCTATGAAAATGGAAGGCACTGGAAGGTTGGAGAAGGGGTTTAAATACTTGACACTACAATCAGTGTTGTGTGATATGCTTCTTGTGCAATACTCTTAAGAAGTCTTGTACTTTATGCGACTGTTTAAGAAATATAATCTGGAGAAAATACTTGTGGACCGATCGGAAATGTTCTAAGTATTAGCACTGTTCGTTTCTTACTGTTTTCTTTTGCTTGTGTATACTTAATTTTTGCAATAATTCTACTCGTACTTTTAGCCTAATCAATAAGGCCTGACAGCATGGTGATTTCCCACCTATTGAAGAGAATGAAGCTGCACGATGAGCAATTTGTCCAATTTCCAGTGTGAAATATCTCAATGAAAGAGTAATTTTTAGTCAAGTCACTCCTATTCACAGCAATCCTAATATTGTAGGATTTAGATCATATGGGATGCAGGTCCAATTATCAAAATGGCAATTTGCAGTGAATATTAATAAAGAGTAGGGGTTTAAAAAAAACTAGCCAACAAGGGAGCCCTGAGGCGTGCAGAAGTGACAGTCAGCAGAGCAGAAGTTGTAGTCACTGCATTGAGACAAGTAGGAATGGATCTATAAGAGAGCAGTGCCATGAATCACAGATAGTGGTGGAGAACGGAATGGTCAGCAGTGTTGAAGGCAGCAAATGAGGAACGAGGAATAATAAAACACAGTTGCAGTCACACAGGATGTAATTAGTCAGCTTGACCAAGATGGTTTCGGTGCTGTGAGCAGTTCAGAAGCCAAATTCAAGAGGCGAGGCAAGAGAGATAATTATGTCATTTCATGGCAATGAGGTAGTAAAGGATCTTGAGATAGGGAATTAATATGAGAAGACAAGGGTGAGGGTAATAGAAGTTATGAAAGGAGTGGGGGAGAAAGTTTGTGGAGAGGGAGCAATTGACAACGTTGGCAAGCATGGGCCCAAGAAGGGAAAACTGGGTGGTTAAAAAAATCCACATTGTAAAAGTCAATGGGTGGACTTTACAAAATGATATTCAGATTCAACAAAATAGTTCTCATTTTTCAGTAATTAGAATCTCTTGATATATTAAATGAACTGTTGACCAAATACCTCTCTGTTGAATAGGATCTATTCTCATTGTTATCTCCGATCACTGGTTGATCTCCCATGACATTGCTCATGAACAAAAACTAACAATAAAACTTAGAAAGGATGAGGAAGGAGGTGGTCACTGGTAGTGGGGTAAAAGAGCCCGAGGTTAACCTTGCCACTCCCCGCAGGATGATTCTAGAATAGTAGGTGATTTTGTCAGAGGAGATTGAGGCCTACTTTATCTGGTGATGAATAGCTAAGCCAGTTGTACATTCAATTTTGCATCCCAGAGACCAGATGGAGCAAAGATAGGGCCATACCGGGTTGGGGGAATGATAGGAATAGGAGCCCATAAAAGATTTACTGTGAACAAGGGTAACAATAGTGGAAGCAAGGGAGTAGTTCAGTAAATCAACAGCTGTAGAGGTATCATAGTAAATAGACAGGAAAAGGGTAGGCAGTTGGAAGTTTGACAGCGCAGTTGCAAGTTACTTGAGATTTTTCCAGCGGTAGCTGCAGAAGGAAGTGGGTTTGAAAGAGGATAGTAGGATGTGGGTAAAAAGAGATAAGTGGTCGGAGATGGCCTCGTTAATGATAGAGACCTCAAGAATAGAGTGAGACATAGTGAGGTCAAGGTGATGGCCATGAATATGGGTAGGAGAGTTACAAGGAGGGAGAGATTTATGGAGGGCAGTGAATTCAGGACAGAGGGAGCAGATATGAAGGACTGAATCACCAAGGATGAAAAGTTGCTTAGTTCAGCAGCTGAGGGAGGAAGAGGATATTTTGGAGAGAAAGCTGGAGTGGGGCTTGGGGGCAGTAGCCAATGAACATTTTCAATGAGAGGCAAAAAGGGTGGAATAAAGTGATGTGCTCAAAGGAGATGGCACCAGAAGAGTAGAGAAGTGATTGGCAATATGGGCCACCCCACCAGTGGCAACTTGGAGGCAAATGGTAAGGCATCGCCACTCACAAGCTAAGTTTCACTCAAAGCCAGGATGTCAATACAATCATCCACAATAAAATTGTGGATGGCAAGAGATCACCAGTGTACAGACATTCCGGAGGGAAATGCGGAGAGGTGTAGCGATTTTTGGTCTGTTGACAGAATCCAAGGTGGCAGTGGTAAATGGAATGGATGTTGGCGAGGTTAGTCCTCATTGAGCACACTGGATAGGTAGTGCAACAAGAGTGGAGGATGAGCCAATTGGGGTTACTGCTCCTAAAAAGAGATGGGTGCCTTGATGGCCCATTGGAGAATGCTGAGAGGCAGTGGACTCATTCAAGTTGGAAGCAAGCCAGGACAGCGTGGTGGGGGGGGTGGGGGTTCCAGAGAGGGGAGAAATGAAAAAGGTGGAATGGCTGGCTGACAATAAGGGGAGGAGAGAAGGTCCACAATGAGGAATAACAAAAAAAAGATTGAAGTAACAGGCTTGGGTCTGAAGCAGTCAAAATGCACATCTGAATGTTGACAAAAAAGAGAATTAACAGCCCAATCAAGCTGTTCCAGTAGAGCTATGACACTCCCATCTACCTGACAAAGTGAAAGACTGCCCAGATATATTCTACCTAGAAAAAAGCAGGATAAATCTAATCTGGCAATTACCACCTTATCAGCCTCCTACAATCAGTAAGGTGCTGAAAGGAGTCATCAATAGTGGCATCAAGCAATTCCTACTGCCTAATAGCCTGCTCATCAACATTAAATTAGAGTTCTTCCAGAACCACTCGGCTCCAGATCTCATGAGCCTTCATCGAGACAAGGACACAAACTAAATGCAAAAGGAGAGATAAGAATATTTGCCCTTGATTTCAAAGCAGCATTTAATGAATATGTCACGAAGGAGTCCCATGAAAACTGGGGCCAATGGAAATATCCTCCAGTGGTTGAAGTCATACCTGCTACACAAGATGATGGTCGTTGTTGGCGGAGGCCAAACATTGCAGCCGCAGGACATCACTGCAGGAGTTCTTCAGGGAAGCACCCTCAGCCCAACCATTTTCAATTGTTTCATCAATGACCTTCCTTCCATCATAAAGTGAGGAGTGGGTTGTTTGATGATGGTTCCACAGTGTTCAGCTCCATTAACAACTGCTTTGATAATGAAACAGCCCATGACAGCCTAAAGCGAACATCCAGGCTTGGGCTGATAAGTGGCAAGTAATGACCATTTCAAACGAGAGAAAGCTCAGCCATCTCCCCATGACCTTCAACAACACGCCATCACTGAGTATCCCACCATCAACATCTTAGTTGTCACCATTGACCACAAGTTTAAGTGAACCACCAAAAACAACAATGCGGCTACATGAGTACGGCAGAGGTCAGGTACACGGGGGGGGGGGGGGGGGGGGAAGTCAGGAAATGAGCCACTCAAACCTTCTCCGCCATCTACTAGGCTGCAGCTCGCACCGCCACCGCGCGGCGGCTGCAGCTCGCACCGCCATCATGCACTACAGCAACACCAAGGTTCCTTCGACATGACTTCCCTCTCAAACGAGCTCTACAACTGATAGACATTAGAATACCATCATCTCCAAGTTTCCCTCCAAATCACAGAACATCCTGGACATATACAGTCATTCCTTCTTTTGCACTGGGTGAATATCCTGTAACTACCTACTTAACACCATCATGGGAGCACTACTACAACAAGCACTGCAGCAGTTCAAGGCGGCCACCATCTTGTCATGGCAGCTAGGGATGAACAATAAATGCAGCCTTGCCGGTGTCACCTGCATTCCAATAAATAAAAACAGATAAGGACATTTTAATATGAATATACAATATGGTTCAATAGGCATAATAGCCATCATGGGTGGAAGGCAGATGACCATGATGAATACTGGAATCACTAATACAAAAAACAAAATTAGTCCACACACAAAGAGTAGGTTGAGATTTAGTTTGCTGGAATCTGACAGGATAAGTGAAGATCCACTTAATTATCAGACATAAAATTTGGTGTCCATTGTAAAAATAGACATATCCAAAATTTTTAAAACTTAGTTTAAGAAACAAATCAGTCAGGAGTCAGTTTCCTCACTGTAAAAAGGTGAAATGTAATAGTTCAGGAATATTGAACAAGAGTAGCTTGAAAGGGAATTACAACAAATAATTACTGAACTCAGTTAAATGGTAGACATTGTAGAAATCATTTTCCAATTACTAATTCTGTGCCAGCTTCCCAATACATTTTATTTGGCTTACATGGTAATATACTACGTTCCAATATTTTATACATTCAATCTCAGATGAGTTGTAACTTCCTCCAGCTCAACATCATGAAGTCATCATTTTTGGCCCACCACAAGCTCTGCTCACTTGCCACCAACTGCTTCCCCTTCCCCAGCAACTGTCCCAGGCTCAACCAGATTGTCAGCAACCTTGGCACCCTGCTTGATCCTCAACTTGGTTTCAGACCCCAAATCCTCTCCATTAAAAAGATTGCTTGCTCCCTTCTCTGCTACACTCTCCATTTATGTCCCACCTGTCCACTGAAACACTCATGCTTTCAAATAACTACTCCAATGCGCCCCTTGCTGGCATTCCATTCTCCAACCTCCATAAATAACTTGTCCAAAACTCTGCCTTCGCATCCTGTTCCACACTAAGTCCCATCGACCCATCATCCCTGTCCTTGCTGACCTACATGCGCTCCCCATTCCCCAACACATCAAAATTTAAAACCCTCACCCTTAGCTTTAATTCCCTCCATGGTGTTGCCCCACTATCTCTGCAATCCCCTCCAGCCCTAAATTTTCTCCCACCCTCTGAATCTGGACTTGTGTATTCCTGCGTTCCCTTCACATGCCATTGGATGAAGTCTTCAACCACCTTTATTTTACTCTCTGGAACTACCTCCTTAAATCTCTCCACCTCCCTTAATTAACTTCCTCAAAAATCCATCTCTTCAGCCAGCCTTCAGTTACCCTTTCTAACCTCTCCCTTCCTGGCTCAATGTCCATTTTCCTTCCACCTATTTATGAAGTACTTGGGATGTTCCTTAGATTAAAAAGGCACTATGCAAGTGCAAGTGGTTGATTTAGTTGTACTTCACAAGCTAAACGAAGGAATTTCAAATTGAGCCAATTCTCGGGTTACTAATGCAGCAGCCCATCCCAATCCACAGCAATACCTGGATAACATGCAGACTTTGGCAAACAAATGGGAGGTAACATTTGCACTACATAAATGCTAGGTAATGATCATTTCAAACAAGAAAAATCCCAGCTGTCTCCCCTAGCCTTGAATAGTACCATCACCATCTTGGGGACAGGTCACTACTGACCAGAAGTTGAACTGGACCAGAATTCTCAACACCGTGCCTTTAAGAGCAGGGCAGAGGCTGGATACTCTGCAACTATTGGCTCACTTCCTGACCCTTCAAAGCCTCCCCACCATCTACAAGGCTCAAGTCAGGAGTGTGATGGAATACTCACCACACTTGTGTGAGATTGCACTCACTACAAGGACTGCAGCAATTGAAAGAAAAGGTCAACTATCACCCTCTCAGGGAAATTTGAGTGTCAATAAACACAGCCTTACCAGCACTGCCCACATCCCAAGAGGAAATGTTTATTAAAAATCCAAGTTCTATTCCAAATGGACCCAGTTGTTAATGTCATTGTGTTCTGTATTTTAATCTATACAGAAGATAAAATCCAAGCTACCAACAATTCGCTGGAAGAGGGAACATCAAATCAGAAGCTTAAGTATAGGGTTTCTTTTTATTAAAATCTCACCAACAGTGCACCTTTTTTTTAAAAAAAGGTCATTTTTGTCATTCAAATTTTAAAAAGGTGGCACATTTATCAATCAGGTTCTGCACAAGAGATTATTAGCAAAAATAAAAGTGCGCACAAAATTGGAAGTAGCCTTTTGACTTCGATTGGGAGTCAGGAGACAGAGTATGTGGATAAAAGGTACGTAGTGTGATTGATGGAATATGATAGGTGGTGTTCCCCAAGGATCTGTTCTGTGGCCTCAACTCCACCATATTTATTCCTTCATCCAATTCATTAAGAGAGTTGCATATCCAAGTTTGCAGATGACACTAAATTAGGAGGAACAGTAAGTAATGCAGACAGGACCAGGAAGTTGCAAAGGGACATAAACGAATTAAGTGAGTGGGCAAAACTATGGCAAATGGGAGTTCAATGTGGTCAAAGGTGAGATCATCCACTTTGCACCCAAGAAAGATAAATCGGAGTATTTTCTAAATGGTGAGAAACTAGGCACTGGAGAGGAGCAGAGATTTTGGAATCCAAGTACACAAATCATTAAAAGCTAGTTAACAAGTACAAAAAGCAATCAAAGGCAAATGGAATGTTGGCCTTTCTTGGAATATGATGTGGAGATGCCGGTGATGGACTGGGGTTGACAATTGTAAACAATTTTACAACACCAAGTTATAGTCCAGCAATTTTATTTTAAATTCACAAGCTTTCGGAGGCTACCTCCTTCCTCAGGTGAACGATGTGGAAGGAGGTAGCTTCGTTCCACATCGTTCACCTGAGGAAGGAGGAAGCCTCCGAAAGCTTGTGAATTTAAAATAAAATTGCTGGACTATAACTTGGTGTTGTAAAATTGTTTACAATTTTCTTGGAATACAAAGGGGAGGAACTTATACTTCAGTTGTATAGAGCCTTGGTCAGACAATCTGGAGTACTGCATTCAGTTCTGGGCATCACACCTCAAGAAGGATATATTGGTCTTGGAGGGGCTGCAGTGCAGAGTCACCAGAATGACAACAGGGCTTATAGGGACTGTTAAATTATGAGGACAAGTTGCATAAATTTGGCTTGTATTCCTTTGAGTACAGAAGATTGAGGAGTGATCTGATCTAGTTGTTTAAAATGTTAAAAGAATCTGATAGGGTAGGTACAGAGAAACTATTTCCTCTGGTGGGGGGAAATCAAGAACAAGGCGATATAATCTTAAAATTAGAGCTAGGCCATTGAGGAACAAAATCAAGCAGCACTTTTGCACAAAAAGGGTAGTAGAAATCTGAAACTCTCTCCCCAAAAGGCTGTGGGTGCTAGAAGCTTTCAAAACTGAGATAGATAGATTTTTGTTGTTAGGTAAGGGCATCAAAGGATATAGATCAGAGGCAGATTAATGGATCTAACTGAATGGCAGAGCAGGCTTGAGGGGCTGAATGGCTTATTCACATGTTCCAATGGTGAAGTACATCAGCAATTCAAACCGGATATTATCTTCAGTAGGACAATTTACATCAGAGATCAAAAGCTATAACATCTCTGAAAATAAAGGTTTGAATTTCTCCAATCTAATGGAAGATTTTTTTTTTAAAAAGCACAAACCCGTCTCACAAAATCCAAACTGAATGAATATGTAACCCGGTTGATTAAAATCACCACCACTCCACTATTCAGCTTATTAGATCTTTACATCCTATTCTAGACAAGCAATACGAAAGAGTCAGTTACAAGTTCCAGGTTAAGGCAAAGACAACCATTAACATGAAGGAAGACACATTCAGTTCAGCAGATTATAATAAGAATTTGATATAGTTTAAACAGACTTCAAAATAATTGACGCCCAATTTGCTTTACAAAAGTTACATTCAGTCTAATGCAGAAAGAGATAATACTTATGAAGAAAATCAAATCAATTGACTGTTAAACACCTTTTAATTCTATAGAGCAAGTGTGTAATCTCCAACTATATATAAAATACATCTTGAATCACACAGCTAAGCCTATAATCCAACATCCAATAATTTTCACATCACAGGCAGCCTGGATAAATTACACACTTACCTGAACTCAGAATTTACTTAAGATTTTTTGCCACTTTAGTAAAACACAGATGAGGAGAGAACAATCATGCAACACCTCCCAAATTTTGAGGAAGGGAGGGGAATATAAAGCATCAATGCAGTTTGATTGGGTCTATTGATCAGAGAAATGAATATTGAACACACGAGAAAAAGTCATACCAATTAGACTCCAATCTCCCAACAGCTCAACCAGTGTGTAGGATATCATGCAGATATGGAAGGTCCAGGTTCAATCCCTGATCTGTGCTCAATTAGCAGATTTCAGCTTGGAGGATTGCTACAATTGACCTCAGTGGCAGAGTCTGGGAAGAAGAAAATGCCAGGTTTGCTACCCCTGATCAATACACAACAACCCCAGCTTGAAGTTCATGTGTGGTCACCAGATGAAGACAAGATTATCTATAATGCACTGCAGTCAAATAACCCGCTGGCACTCACGGTCAAGACTCAAATATATTAACCAGGTGAAGTACCAGAGTGCCTTTCAAATGTACTCCCATCAAGAAGTCAAATCTTGAGAGTTGGGGAGAAATTGGCAAGATTTTTTTTTTAAAAACCCAATTTATATTCAAGTGAAAATTCCAGAAAACAAATATTCAGAAATGAATAGCCAGACAAACACAGTAAATGCATCTGTAGTTTCATTTAAAACTGCTATAAAGGTGACAACATAATCACCAGCTACGAGCCATGTCTCATTAATGTTTACCTCGTAAAACAGTATTCCACTCTTTATACCATTTTATTGTTCTTTTACCAGAACTGTTAGAGAAAGAGGAAAAAAAACCACAATGGATTCCTTTGTTGAGACTGTTTATACAATACATATTTTCAAATCCAAGAATTCAGGAATTGTTTAGAATAATGCCAGTGTTAATAAAAATTAAAATGTAAACATAACATGGGCTTGGGCAGCTTGATCTTTCATATTGTATGCAAATTGCATAAAACTGCTTTACTATTTTCAAGAAAAGTAGAGACTTACAGAAAATTAGTTTGGATTTATGCACCGAACAACTTGACTTTATTAGGTTTCTTAACATGATAAATAATGTCATCACAGGCAATTTTGAAAACTTGTTTCATTTAACTGAGTTAAATTGTACTGCAAAAAAAATATAGATTTCTGAATGGTTTAGTCATTCAGCATTTTTACTTGTTTATAAATTAGTGGGCTTCTGCTGAGATTAATGTACAATTTGAGAGGGGGGGGGGGGGGGCAAAAAAAAAGAGAAACTCTGGCACAGTGGACTAGAACCGGAGTTCAAATCTAGCCCAAACTGAAGGGGTAAAAGTTGTCTTCGTCAGCTGTAAAGTTCCCATGTGAAACAAGCTTGGGCAGAATCAATCTGGACTTGGGCACTAGTTAGCAATTTCATTGAGGCTAGGTACTGCAGGATGGCTGGTATGAGAAATGGGGGGGGGGGGGGGGGGAATGCCACACTAGGTGCAACCAGGGTGCTTTTCTGAGATCGAGGCAGAAGAGAGAGATTTTTACTCAGCATCAAGCTGTACAATATCTGATCTGGAGTGCTCAATGCTGAAACTGGGTGCCTGAAATGGAAAGGGTCCCACCAACATCTTTCACTTTGATCGGCACCAAAGAAAAAAATGTTACAGCCACTTCAAAAACAATGAAAATGAGCAACTAGCTGGATATATCTTATGTTGCAGCACAGTTTATGTAACCTGGTCACATTGTTCATACAATAAGTCTTCTATACATTTTTTTCCTCTTTACTTAGATAAGGAAAATTAATTATTTTGCCAGGAACAGTTTGTCATTAAAAATTCAACATCCACATGCATCTAACCTGTGTTACACTAAATTTCTAGAACAAAGATCACTGTTAATAACTAAAATTCTTCAATGATTCACAATAGACACACATGCATATATATACCAACCAATAAATGCCACTTAATCAGTACCACTGATTTTTTATCACTGTGCAACTAAAGACAGAGGTCATTACACCAGGAACAATACATTTCTGAAATTCCCTTACAGGGGAGTGACAGAAAACACAATTCATTAATGTCAGTTTATGGTATACACCCATTTCAGTTTGAAATGTGATCCTCCTGAAGTCTTTATTCCCCAAAAGCATCAACTCTTTGCTTACGTGGGATTGAAAAAGAGACCAAAGTCCTCCAGTACTTTGCCCCTAAGTAGCCATTCTCCATTGGGAGACGAGAAAAAAAGTGTCAGTGGGCTATTTAACCACAGGGACATCACCACCAATCCCAACATTGCTCTTACTAGCTGACCACACTTGTACACTTTCCCACTGGACTCACTGGGTTGCAATTCTGCTCCATAGCCTGGGGACACTGTTGTTGGAGGCCAATCATCTCAGCCCCAGGACATTGCTGCAAGAGTTCCTCAGGACAGTGTCCTAGGCCCAACCATCTTCAGCTGCTTCATCAATGACCTTCCCTCCATCATAAGGTCAGAAATGGGGATGTTCGCTGATGATTGCACAGTGTTCACTTCCATTCGCAACCCCTCAGATAATGAAGCAGTCCGTGCCCGCATGCAGCAAGACCTGGACAACATCCAGGCTTGGGCTGAAAAGTGGCAAGTAACATTCACGCCAGATAAGTGCCAGTCAGTGACCAACTCCCTTTGACATTCAACGGCATTACCATCGTGAAATCCCCCACCATCAACATCCTGGGGGGTCACCATTGACCAGAAACTTAACTGGACCAGCCACATAAATACTATGGCTACAAAAGCAGGTCAGAGGCTGCGTATTCTGCGATGAGTGACTCACCTCCTCACTCCCCAAAGTCTTTCCACTATCTACAAGGCACAAGTCAGGAATGTGTTTGAATACTCTCCACTTGCCTGGATGAGTGCAGCTCCAACAACACTCAAGAAGCTTAACATCATCCAGGACAAAGCAGCCCGCTTGATTGGCACCCCATCCACCACCCTAAACATTCACTCCATTCACCACCGGTGTACTGTGGCTGCAGTGTGCACCATCCACAGGATGCACTGCAGCAACTCGCCAAGGCTTCTTCAACAGCACCTCGCAAACGCACAACCTCTACCACCTAGAAGGACAAGAGCAGCAGGTACATGGGAACAACACCACCTGCACGTTCCCCTCCAAGTCACACACCATCCCGACTTGGAAATATATCGCCGTTCCTTCATCGTCGCTGGGTCAAAATCCTGGAACTCCCTACCAAACAGCACTGTGGGAGAACCTTCAGCACCCGGACTGCAGCGGTTCAAGAAGGCAGCTCACCACCGCTTTCTCAAGGGCAATTAGGGATGGGCAATAAATGCTGGTCTTGCCAGTGACGCCCACATCCGATGAACAAATAAAAAAAAAAGTAATCACAGCATCTACACTGCTGTTCTGGGTGAAATCAACTAACTCAGCACAGACAAGGAATCAAATCTACAATTTTTTAGATTCATATGGCTCAGCCATTCACTGTCTCAGCCAAATAAGCCAGGAGTCTTGAACTGTTGATATTTGTCCCCATGGTCTGTTACACTCAGTATTCTAAATGACAGATTTCCATGCCAACTGTCCTGAATCCAGAGCCCACTGGCATACTGAACACACCAAATTCAACAAATCTTCCTGGATTGAGAGTCAGCCAAAACCCACCTCAGAGTCTGAATCATTAATTAGATAGTGGTGGCCAAGCTTTCAGGGAAGTGGGGCTTGAATTCCACTCCCATGGCTCACATCTCTAACTGCATGACCTCTGCCATCTTACTTCTGCCTCCCACGGCCACTATCTCACCCCAAACAAATTTAATGTGCGCACAAAAACCACCAAAAAACTTAAATTACTGCACATGCATGACCACCATGCACGTGTGCACAGATTTTCAGTTACTCAGTCTATGTCCAGTAGCCAAGACTAGCAAGCAAAGAAGCCACTGCATCAGTGCAACATAACTAAGGCAATAACAACCCCTCTACCCACCTGCATTTGCCCATTCCAAAAACTGACCCAGACTAAAACAGGCCAGTTTTTTTGAAGCCAGCAGGAACATAATTCTTAAATATGAATGTACAGTCTCTTGAATCCAAAGTCCCTGTAGAAACAGTGTGTGTTATATAAAAATGCTTCATGGACTGTACATCACATAGTAGAGACATTTTCAGTGAAATACTGTTAAGGGGTGTAAAATAAAACTGATGCCATCAAGAGATGCTGAGATGGGTAATACAAAGGAAATATGCACAATCTACTGAATAATGTATTTATGCCATACTCTTCTGTAATTAAAATATTTGTAAACTCCATTCATTGTTAACAAAACAAACATTGCAACTTCACTACACTGATAAGAAAACAAACACTGAAACTTGACACATTTGTTGCATTGTGTAACCATTCACCCATGATTCTGAACACTAATGGGCAAAATAGCTTTCGCACAAACATGCAGAGGACAGAATTCGTGCAGTCATTTTATTTAAAACTGCTTTTGGGGCATCCAATGTAATAGGCACTTTATTGAGAGAAACAAATTGCATTACACATACCGTAACATTAATTAACCCACTGTTCTCCCTCCCAAAATGTGTCAAAATCTGAGTTTTGTTTTCTCTCGGTTCTTTCCTGAAATGTTTCAACTGAAAAATAAAAGTGTTTTTGTTTTACGTGATAAACTCAAAAGCAGTAAGGAGGGATTTCAAGCAGTACTCTGGCTATTATATAAAAAAATAAGTCTACTTCAAACACGGGTCGTCTTCCATATATTCCCCCCACCCTTCCCCAAAATACCAATTGTTAGTGGCCGCAGATAGGAAACATAAGTTTAGATACTGTGTGCGAACTGGGAGGAGATAGATGCTACTTTCCCACTGGCTAACTGTAGGGTTACAATGAAAGCACTATCGTTGTTGTACAGAAAGATACCAACTTTCCCTGGGTGTAAAATTACCAGGAAATGAATGAGTGCCTCCCTGTACTTTTTCATTACTAAGGTACTCCATTTTAAATTGCACACCACTGGGAGTTACCTATTGTCCTTAAAGACGCCACCTCCCCCCTCATTGAAAAGATTTAAACGCAATCTTATCTTACCAAAGAACTACGATGGGCTAAATTACACTTGGATAAATTACAGTCGGATTCGAAAGTAGGACAAATTGCGCTGTGCGTGTTGCTTTGTGCTGTTTAACTCTAAATGATGTTATTTCTTAATTAAAGTGGACTGATTATTGGACGAGTTGAAGTGCTATTAAACCCGTATATCTTGCAATTTGGAGAAAACGCAAAGCAAATACATGCCGGGCAAACAAAAGAACTGACGACTTTGTGGCCGTTTCTAACACAGAACCCACTCCACCGAAAACCCGAGTCAAAGCTCCGAGCCACGGCCCGTCACCTCTCGCAAACTAACCACTGTTTTCCACACACACAGAAACATTAAAATAGCCCTCCAAAACACGAGGTACTTTCCCACTGCAAAAAAAAACCACATGTAAATAAATCGCTGTTTAAACAAAAACATGTTTTCCCCCATTCTGACCGACAGAAAAGATATTTTGAAACAAACTTCAAGCGAAACGACCGACTGCAGCTGTGCCTCACAGAAACATCGAGGAATTAAAACATTCAACAACGCGCGCTTCGCTGGCTCGCCGGCACTTTAAACAAACTAGCAGAGCCGTGAAAGCTTTTGTTTAAATTGGTTAATGAATAGTTTTTTTTTTAAGTTTTGAACTCCAAATTCAAACAGAATTATAGCAAGAATTAGCTATAGAAGCATGAGGGAGGGAGGGAGGGAGGGAGGGGGCGCCAACACACACACACACACACACACCTTGGAACGATCGGGGTGAAAAAGTTACTGCTCCCTGGAACGCGGAGACAGTGGGAAAGAACACGGAGACACTCACCAGAGGATAATTCTGCGGCTGCCCCGCCACAAGTTTGATACAAGAGCAGCAAGGACACAAAGATCACCGCATTCATAATGTTACAGCTGTACTTCTGTTATGTTTTTTTTGCCTCGTTACTCCAGCTCGGTGCTCCCTCAGCCTGGGCGATACATTCCCCTCCACATCAATACTTTATAACGCCGAGTGAGAGTAAACCCAGCCCGTGACGTCACCGAGCCACACACACACACACACAGAGCCGCGTTGGCTGGGGAGCGGGGAGCGGGGAGCGTCCTCTGCTGGTACTGTGCAGTCGGCACCCAATGTGTTCTTTTTCACCTCATGTGTAGCATGCACGCGGGCGCTTAAAAAAATATCGGACTCAATCTTCATACAATGTGTCATTCTACATTTTTTAAAAAAAATACAGCGTGTTATTACCAGTGATGGCTGGATGTCTTTATTTAACTGGAGTGTGAAACTATATAGAATTTGCATGTGCGGCAGGAATCTTGTAGCTCTTTCTCGGGACTGAAGGAGCTGGAATGCACCCAAAACTGATGCAATATTTATGTACGGTGTTAGCGCCTGGGAAAGGTTATCAGGTAGTTTATCACGGTCGGTGAATTGCTTGGTAACTTTTCTGATAACCTCTACCGATACTACGTTAACGTTCTATTTAATGAATATTTTTAAGTATATATATATTTTAAATATCGTTTCATAAAATTTATGAAGTAGGGAATTAGTTGCAATATATAACAGTATGTTAGTGTATAAGCTTCGCATTAAACTGAAACAAAATTAATTTGTTACTATTGCAGGAGGTCATAGAGTTGTGGATTCTTGAGCGTTTTTGTTGAAGCTCGATGGACACTCAAGCACCCAATTATCGATTGTGCACGAAAGAGAACATAGTATGGTGGACTTTGTTGACTTCGCAAATTATTATAAAACTCTGTTGATCTGGAATTTAAAGGTGGATCGCAAACTGCCCAAAATAATTACATTATTTTTTCACTTTCCTAAATTCAGAGTCACCTTACAAATTTTAAAAACAAGTGTGACAACTCGAATTCAGTGATAGTCACAAGTTGCCAATCCCTCAATTAAACGGAGGCTATTTGAAATTCAAACTGGTTTAAAGTGCCATTCTGAAGCGGGTCTCAGTAGTGCACTTGATAATCTGATTTATAATCTTCTGATTTATACTGCCACTTTTGCATTAATGTTCCTTCCAAATTACACAACGCCAAAGTGGCAGTTTAGCTGCACCCCAAGAGTGACATTCCAATTTCAGGGAATCACTGTACATTTTGTACAATTGTGCAGCTCCATGACCAAGGATGCAGAAAGAAAAACTTACTTCCAAGCCCCAACCACTCTTTGTCTTCCCATGTACCACGTTTCCCCTTCCCTATTTGCCTTCCTGCATTTCAATTTAAAGTGAAAATATAAAAGAACATTTCTTTTCAAAAAATATCTATGTATGTGTAGATTTTTAAAAGTTGCTTTATACTTTAACTTGAAATATTTCTCACTGGTAAGAGAAGCAGTAGAGCAGGTAGGTAATGGAAACTGCTGTGCAGCATACACAAAGCAAATGAGTAGGGCAAGTGATTTGTTGCAGCAAATTATTTGTTATCACTAAGATCCACGAGGGAACTGCCATGTTTACTTGGGGACATAAGAGAAGCTCATCGAGGAAACCCAACCTCATGTTTTTGCTTTGTTTGAAATCTGGCTATTCAAGTTACAGGTTGCATTTTCATGATGAATACTGCACTGCACCAGAGGCTCTGAAAAATAATTATTATTTATCAATAACTGTACCAAGGCAGTTCCTTGTTTTCCTCAAATATAATGCTGGCCTTGATGTAACCTTGCCTGAATATATGTTGCTTCACAACCTCTTGTGTCAGCACAGTATTGTATTTAACCATGGTTAAATAGAACAGAAGGCAAGTTATGCACATTAAGCTGAAAGGAACCCCTCAGTATTAGCAATTATAATCATATAAAAATATACATAAACATATACAGCTCACTCTGTTCAATTTATTGCACTTCAGCAAATATCTCGTGGATTATAGTGCAGAAAAACCAAGAGATCAAAATGGAAACAATTTTTTAAGCACACACATGATAATTTATTTCATGCTAATAAACACAATCAGCTGGAATTTCCTGTTAAACTTGCAGTTTGCTGGTCCACGACATTTTTTAGTTTGTACATAAAGCTATTGGCAATAAATCAAATTTGAAACACCAGTGTTTCATAACCATACACAGTAAAATTTAAATTCAGAAGAGTATTCCCAAATATCCATTAATTGATGCTATCATCTTTATTATTTGTAAGATTTAGAGTCATCTATTCATTAAAATATATTTGGCATGATGAGTGGCAATTCCTAAAGTTGTACTCATACCAGTAGACTACATGCAACAATTAATACTGGTGCTTTTCACATTGCCAAAACACAACTAATTTCTCCCCTGTATTAGAAGCAACTGTAAAATTGGATTTGCACTCATTTCTTCATTTATGATTCCTCCCTCACAAGTAAAGCTACTAGACTATGGCAGGGTGCTGACTGATATTCAAATGACGTGTGTGCTTGTTGGGGGGAGGGGTGCAATATATCCTTGCTCAAGTTACTTAAACCACAAAATTTTGCTATTGTTACTGCTCTTACAGGATAAACTATTCCCTTGTAAAATGAAGTAAACTAAAACTCTGTAGCACTTCAGTCCAAAGCAAATCATTTGATCATAGATACTTGTCCGTTGTCCACCATGATATTCACCAGTAGCAAAAAACATAGCGGATAAAGTGAAATAAAACCATTCTCCCCCAACAAACAGTACCTGCACATGAATAATGTAGGTTTAAGTGTGTCAAGTTTATAGACATCAAAAAATGCTGGTCCCAGATTTTAAGAGGGCGGTCTTTAAAAAAATGGCTGAAGATCTGGCAAAAATAGATAGGCAATCAAGTACTGAGGACAAATGGGTTCTATTTAAAACCATTCTCAAACAGAATCAAGCCATATATGTCCCAATGGCTAAAAGAAGGGCACGTAGTAAAACAAAACCATTATGGTTGACGAGGAATGTACAGAGGCAAATTTGATTGAAATAGAAGGCATTCCACACACTGACGGCATTTAACTCACAGGAGAACAGGCAAAAGTATCGCATGCACTTAAGGAAGACAAAAACAGCCACAAAAGTAGCCAAGAGATCTCTGGAAAAGAAGATGGTGCGTAATTGTAGCAGTAATAGCAAAAGCATTTTTAGCTATGTCAGAAGTCAGAAGACCATAAAGGACCATATAGGGCCACTAAAGGATATTGTAGGGCAGGTTCAAACTTCTTCTCAGGCTATGGCGGAACTGCTAAATAACTATTTTGTGTCAGTCTATACTCCTGTAGATGTTGCTTGTGTTCCAGATGAGGGGTGTTCCTAGCCCATATCTTCAATAGTTCAATAGAGTCCGGGATAGTTCCCTTAGACTGGAAGCTAGCTCATGTAGTCCCTATTTTCAAAAAAGGGGACAAATCAGAACCCGGGATCTACAGGCCTGTCAGCCTGACATCCATTATTGGGAAGATGCTAGAAGGGATTGTAAGAGATGCCCTTTATGATCACTGGGTAAGGGAAGGGGCCATTAGAAATTCACAACATGGCTTCTGAACAAATTTGATAGAGTTTTTTGAGGAAGTCATTAGGATAGTGGATGAGGGAAATCCTGTAGACACTGTCCACCTGGACTTTCAGAGAGCTTTTGATAGGGTACCTCACATTAGATTACTTCACAAGATAGAATCTTGTGGCATCAGTAGAATAATACTGAAAGAATCATAGAATCATAGAACATTACAGCACAAAAAGAGGCCATCAGCCCATCGTGTCTGGATTAGGAATTGGCTCCAATTCCGCAGCCAATAAGTTGTAGTTAATGGATGTGGTTCAGCATGAAGACATGTTACTAGTGGTGTCCCCAGAGGTCAGTCCTAGGCCTGCTACTCTTCATGGTCTTTATTTATGACCTGGACAGTGGTGTTGGGAGTACGGTAAGTAAGTTGCAGATGACACCAAAATCTGTACAAGCGTTAAGACGGTAGAGGAGAGCAATCAAATCCAAAAAGATTTAGATATGCTAGGGGTGTGGGCCACACATTGGCAAATTGCATTTAATTTAGATAAATGTAGTGTCATGCATGTTGGTAGGGCCAACACAGAATACACATATCATTTGCATGGAACAATACTGAAAGAATCATAGAAAGTTATAGCACAAAAGGAGGCCATTCGGCCCATCGTGTCTGTGCTGGCCGAAAAAGAGCCATCCAGCCTATTCCCACTCTTCAGCTCTTGGTCCGTAGTCTTATAGGTTGTGGCACTTCAAGTGCACATCCAAGCACCTTTTAAATGCAATGAGGATTTCTGCCTCTTCCAGGCAGTGAGTTCCAGACCCCCATCACCCTCTGTGTGAAAAAGCTCTTCTTCAGCTCCCATCTAATCCTTCTACCATTAACTTTAAATCCATGCCCCCGGGTTATTGATCCCTCTGCTAAGAGAAATAGGCCCTTCCTATCCACTCTATCCAAGCCCCTCATAATTTTATAGACCTCAATTAAATCGCTCCTCAGCCTCCTCTGTTCCAAAGAAAACAACCATAGCCTATCCAATCTTTCCTCACAGCTAAAATTCTCCAGTCCTGGCAACATCCTTGTAAATCTCTTCTGTACCCTCTCTTGTACAATCACATCTTTCCTGTAATGTGGTGACCAGAACTGTACGCAGTACTCAAGCTGTGGCCTAACTAGTGTTTTATGCATTTCTAGCATAAGCTCCCTGCTCTTATATTCTATGCCTCGGCTAATAAAGGAAAGTATCCCGTATGCCTTCTTAACCACCTTATCTACCTGTCCTGCTACCATCAGGGATCTGTGGACAGGCACCCCAAGGTCCCTCTCTTCCTCTACACCTCTCAGTATCCTCCCATTTATTATGTATTCCCTTGCCTTGTTTGTCCTCCCCAAATGCATTACCTCACACTTCTCCGGATTGGAATTCCATTTCCCCCTTTTCTGTCTACCTGACCAGTCCATTGATATCGTCCTGCAGTCTACAGCTTTCCTCCTCACTATCAACCACACAGCCAATTTTTATATCATCTTCAAACTTCTTAATCATGCCCCCTAAATCTAAATCTAAATCTAAATCATTGATATATACCACAAAAAGCAAGGGACCTAGTACTGAGCCCTGCAGAACTGGAAACAGCCTTCCAGTCACAAAAACACCCGTCAACCATTACCCTTTGCTTCCTGCCACTGAGCCAATTTTGGATTCAACTTGCCACTTTTCCTTGGATCCCATGGGCTTCTACTTTTCTGACCAGTCTGTCATGTGGGACCTTGTCAAAAGCCTTGCTAAAATCCACGTAGACTACATCAACCGTGCTACCCTCATCGACCCTCCTTGTTACCTGCTCAAAAATGACGATTAATACCGTCCCTCAGAATTGTTTCCAATAATTTGCTCACCACCGAGGTTAGGCTGACTGGCCTGTAATTACTCGGTCTATCCCTTGCTCCTTTTTTAAACAACGGTACAACATTAGCAGTCCTCCATCCTCCGGCACTACGCCTGTAGCCAGGGAGGATTGGAAAATGATGGTCAGACCCTCTGTTATTTCCTCCCTTGCTTCTCTTAAAGCCTGGGATACATTTCATCTGGACCTGGCAGTTTATCTACTTTCAAAGATGTTAATCCCCTTAATATTTCCTCCCTCACTATGTTTATCCCATCCAATATTTCACACTCCTCCTCTTGAACTACAATCTCTGCAACGTCCCCCTCTTTTGTGAAGACAGACGCGAAGTATTCATTAAAAACCATACCCACATCTTCTGCTTCCACACATAGGTTACCTTTTTGGTATCTAATAGGCCCTACACTTTCCTTAGTTATCCTCTTGCTCTTTATGTATTTATAAAACATCTTTGGGTTTTCCTTGATTTTACTTGCCAATATTCTTTCATGCCCTCTCCTTGCTTTCCTAATTTCCTTTTTAATTTCACCCCTGCACTTTCTATACTCCTCTAGGCTTTCTGCAGTATTGAGCTCTCAGAATCTGACATAAGCTTCCCTTTTTTGCCTTATCCTACCCTGCATGCTCCTTGACATCCAGAGGTCTCTAGATTTGGGAGTGTCACCATTTTTCTTTGTGGGAACATATTTGCTCTGAACCCTCACTATTTTCTGCTTGAATGCTTCCCACTGGTCTGACACTGATTTACTTTCAAGTAACTGCTTCCAGTCCACTTTTGCGAAATCACTTCTCAGCTTAGTAAAATTGTACTTGCCCCAATTGAATACTTTTACTCCTGTTCTATCTTTGTCCTTTTCTGCACCCTCTATACTTTTTACACTTTTTCTATCTCAGTTAATATTAGGGTAGTTGAAATCCCCTACTATTACTGACCTATTGTTTTTACACTTCTCAGAAATTTGCCTACATATTTGCTCCTCTATCTCCCTCTGACTAGGGGTCAATAGTACACTTCAAGCAGTGTGATTGCCCCTTTTTTGTTCTTTAGCTCATCCCATATGGCCTAATTTGATGATCCTTCTAATGTATCTTCCCTCCTCACAGCTGTAATTGTTTCTTTAACCAATATTGCCACCCCCCTCCTTTTTTATCCTCCTCTCTGTCTCATCTGAACACCCTGTAACCAGGAACAGTGAGCTGCCATTTCTGCCCCTGTTTAAGCCATGTTTCAGTAATAGCAATGATATCACACTTCCACGTGTCTATCTATGCCCTCAGCTCATCTGCTTTATTCACTAGACTCCTTGCGTTGAAGTATATACCATTAAGTACTACCAAACTCTTTTGTTGTCTATTATCTGACCTTTGTTTCCTCTGCCTTCCAAACTTGCTTACTAATTTTCTACCTTCCATTTCTAGCTCTGCTTCTCTCCCTTCTGATTGTACGCTCAGGTTCCCATCCCCCTGCCATGCTAGTTCAAACCCTACCCAACAGCACTAGGAGGGTCCTGGCTTAAGAACTTCAGCTGCTCAGATAGGCTCAAGGACCTTGGTCTATTTACTTTGGAGCAGCGTAGACTTAGAGGTGACCTGATAGAGGTCCATAAACTGATTAAAGGGATGGATAGAGTCCCTATTGATAGATTATTCCAGTTTTAACAGATTGGGATGAGGGACAAAAAGATCTTGGCGTTATTGTGCACAGATCACTAAAGGTTCATGACCAATGTAGAGAAACTGCAGCTAAAGCTAATAAGGTATTGGGTTGTATTAATAGAACCATTTAGTATAAATCAAAGGACACCATTTTGACACTATACAGGAGTATTGTGCCCAGTTTTGGACCCCCACATGGTGAATGGTGTAGAGTCCTTGGAAAAGGTCCAGAGGAGAGCTACAAGGATGATTCCTAGCTTAAAGAATCTCAGCTGCTCAGATAGGCTCAAGGACCTTGGCCTGTTTACTTTAGAGCAATGTAAACTTAGAGGTGACCTGATAGAGGTCTATAAAATAATTAAAGGGCTGGACAGCGTCCCTATTGATAGATTATTCCAGTTTTAACAGATTGGGGAGGACCAGAGGACATGAGTTTAAACTATGTAAGAGTAGGAATAGACTGGATGTTAGGAAGTTCTTCTTTTCCCAGAGAATTGTGAGCCTCTGGAATACATTGCCGGCTGGTGTGGTGGGTGCTGATTCTCTGGATGCCTTCAAGAGGGAGCTGGACCAGTTCCTGACTGGGGCAGAGATTGCATCATATAGAAGGTAAGTATCTTTATAGGTAACACTTGGTCCATGTGACTTCCTGGACTGGTTTTGATCACCCGAGGGGATCGGAGAGGCATTTTACAGAGTACTTTTTCCCTTATTGGCCCTGGGTTTTTTTCTATTTTTTTTTACCTCTCCCAGGAGATTACATGGCTGCGGGGGTGGATGTCAGGTGGGGGGTGGGAAATTGTGGGAGGGAAGAAGTGTATAGCCATGATGGTCTGACCATCATGGTGTGGGGCAGGCTTGATGGACCTGCCGGTCATTTCCTGCCCGTCAATTTCATATGTTTATATAAACCACTCATGCTTCACTCTCGCAGTTTGACATTTTCCCAACGATTTCATTTGTTGCTCCCTTGCAACACACTGCAGTCAATATCATATACTTTATTCATACTTATTCTATTGTGTAAGATTTCATTTTTAAAAATGTGTCCAAATTAGGAATTTTCCAGTAAATTCTCAGTATATGCAGGCTGTCTGGGTCCTTGTGCTATGAAAGCAACAACACAAGTCAGTTCTGATTACAAACATTATGAAATAAGTACAAAAACTTGCATTTATATATCGCCTTTAATGCAATGAAACATGTCAAGGTGCTTCACAAATAGGCATAAAGAAATGGATGTTGAGTTAAGAAGAGTATAATTAGATGTCGAGTCAAGAAGGGTGCAATTCGAAGAGTTGAGCAAACGCTTGGTCGAGGAGATGCGTTTTGAGAATTTTAAAAATTAGAAAGAGCAGTGGCAATGTTCAGGGAGTGGGTTTCAAAGACGTGGAACAAGGCAACTGAAGGCTCTGCCATCAATGGTGGGCAAGGTAAGTACTCGTTTATCATAAGGTTGGTTTTTAAAGTGGATCATCGATTCAGTCAGCTGTGCTGATAGAAATTTTTCTTTCGCTTCTCTCAGGTACCGCTCAACAGTTTTTCCAAGTAATTTGTTGAAAAAAATAAAGGATAAATCTCAAAATCTTTCTTCAGGTAAAATTTATATCAATATTTTTTGAAGGCTGTGTGTGAGAGAGAGTATGAAAAAGACTACTAATGAGATACCAGTGTTTGTTTTATGTTCTATAAACTTCAGAAAGTGCATCAAACTCAGAGACAGCATCTTTTCTCATTGTAACTGAGTTCATCTTTCAAAAATGTAGTTGAATCTTGAAGCAAACAGCCTCTAATTATCATACCTGATAACCACCTGTATTCACAGTTCGAACAGACTGACCTGTATGTTAACAATTAGAAAATGTAAATATTCTAATTGCTAACAGCTGTCAGAGAGAGAGACAATGGCCCAATTTTAACAGCCTCCGCCCAGTGGAGACCGGATAGGGGCAGGGTAGTTAAATAAGATGAGTCACTGACCCACTCCCCGCCCCCGATCTTGCTTCCTTCCCGCCGTGTCCTGATATTAACCTGCTCTTTTGAGCAGAGGAGCAGGACATTGCAGGAAGGAAGCAGGGTCCTACTTTAAGTATGAAGGTCGGGTTCAATGATATAATCAGGACCCGCTCTGTCATATCAACCCACAGCCTGAGTGGGGGGGGGGGAGAGGGGGGAGGGGGGAGGGGGGAGGGGGGCAGTGTCAGCTCCTCTGTCAGGCAAAACCTGCCGGGTGCCAGATCTTGGCAAGAAGAGGCCCAGAAGATGTTATATTTCCAGTTTCCTTGTGGGCCAGGAGAGGCAGGATTGCTCCTCTGGGTTTCACAAGAAGCCTAGGGTCTCCCTTGCGCCAGGCTCTCCCTCCCCCACCCCAATCACGGCCAGATCCTTACACCCTCCTTCCCGATCTTTGACGAGAGCCTTCTCCCCCTTCCGATCCCTTCCGACAGCCTCCCCACCCCCATTTTCCCATATTTCCACAGGCTTTCCCCTCTCCATTGACGGCTGGGCCCCATTTACACAGGTCCACCGCTGCAGCCTCCTGCCACCAGGTGCCCACTCCCGCCCACTGGTAGGCCTTCTGGCTGGGTGTCGGGCGGGACTCTGCATTGTTTTATTTAAATGAGCCATGCCATGAACACCTAATAACACAATAAGTGATGTCACAGGAGATTCATTAATGCTTGTGCACGTGCTTGTGTATGCATACACAACTTCATTTGTGAATATTCTGTCCAAATGATTTAGGAGAATAAATGCACAACATATTAATGGCCCAGAATTTGCTCGAGCAGGGCATTTTGCGACATATCCCATTAATTAGACATTTTCCCTCACCCTTAAGCTTGAAAAGTTTTTGCACTGGAAGCTTTTTTTTATTCGTTGATGGGATGTGGGCGTCGCTGGCAAGGCCAGCATTTATTGCCCATCCCTAATTGCCCTTGAGAAGGTGGTGGTGAGCCACCTTCCTGAACCGCTGCAGTCTGTGTGGTGAAGGTTCTCCCACAGTGCTGTTAGGTAAGGAGTTCCAGGATTTTGACCCAGCGACGATGAAGGAACAATGATATATTTCCAAGTCGGGATGGTGTGTGACTTGGAGGGGAACGTGCAGGTAGTGTTGCTCCCATGTGCCAGCTGCCCTTGTCCTTCTAGGTGGTAGAGGTCATGGGTTTGGGAGGTGCTGTCGAAGAAGCCTTGGTGAGTTGCTGCAGTGCATCCTGTGGATGGTACACAATGCAGCCATGATGTGCCGGTGGTGAAGGGAGTGAATGTTTAGGGTGGTGGATGGGGTGCCAATCAAGTGGGCTACTTTGCCCTGGATGGTGTCGAGCTTCTTGAGTGTTGTTGGAGCTGCACTCATCCAAGCAAGTGGAGAGTATTCCATCACACTCCTGATTTGTGCCTTGTAGATGGTGGAAAGGCTTTGGGGAGTCAGGAGGTGAGTCAGTCATCACAGAATACCCAGCCCCTGACCTACTCTTGTAGCCACAGTATTTATGTGGCTGGTCCAGTTAAGTTTCTGGTCAATGGTGACCCCCAGGATGTTGATGGTGGGGGATTCGGCGATGGTAATGCCTTTGAATGTCAAGGGGAGGTGGTTAAATTCTCTCTTGTTGGAGATGGTCATTGCCTGGCACTTGTCTGGCGCGAATGTGACTTGCCACTTATCAGCCCAAACCTGGACGTTGTCCAGGTCTTGCTGCATGCGGGCACAGACTGCTTCATTATCTGAGGGGTTACAAATGGAACTGAACACTGTGCAATCATCAGTGAACATCCCCATTTCTGACCTTATGATGGAGGGAAGGTCATTGATGAAGCAGCTGAAGATGGTCGTGCCTAGGACACTGCCCTGAGGAACTCCCGCAGCAGTGTCCTGAGGCTGAGATGATTGGCCTCCAACAACCACCACCATCTTCCTTTGTGCTAGGTATAACTCCAGCCACTGGAGAGTTTTCCTCTTGATTCCCATTGACTTCAATTTTACTCGGGCTCCATGGTGTCACACTCGGTCAAATGCTGCCTTGATGTCAAGGGCAGTCACTCTCACCTCAACTCTGGAATTCAGCTCTTTTGTCCATGTTTGGACCAAGGCTGTAATGAGGTCTGGAGCAGAGTGGTCCTGGCGGAACCCAAACTGAGCATCGGTGAGCAGGTTATTGGTGAGTAAGTGCCGCTTGATAGCACTGTCGACGACACCTTCCATCACTTTGATTGAGAATAGACTGATGGGGCGGTAATTGGCTGGATTGGATTTGTCCTGCTTTTAATGGACTGGACATACCTGGGCAATTTTCCACATTGTCGGGTAGATGCCAGTGATGCAGCTGTAGTGGAACAGTTTGGCTAGAGGGGCAGCTAGTTCTGGAGCACAAGTCTTCAGCACTACAGCCAGGATGTTGTCGGGGCCCATAGCCTTTATTATATCCAGTGCACTCAGCCGTTTCTTGATATCACGTGGAGTGAATCGAATTGGCTGAAGACTGGCTTTTGTGATGGTGGGGATATCGGGGGGAGGCCGAGATGGATCATCTACTCAGCACTTCTGCTGAAGATGGTTGCAAACGCTTCAGCCTTGTCTTTTGCACTCACGTGCTGGACTCCGCCATCATTGAGGAGGGGGATGTTTACAGAACCTCCTCCTCCCGTTAGTTGTTTAACCGTCCACCACCATTCACGACTGGATGTGGCAGGACTGCAGAGCTTTGATCTGATCCGTTGGTTGTGGAATTACTTAGCTCTGTCTATTGCATGTTGCTTCTGCTGTTTAGCATGCATGTAGTCCTGAGTTGTAGCTTCACCAGGTTGGCACCTCATTTTTAGGTATGCCTGGTACTGCTCCTGGCAAGCTCTTCTACACTCCTCATTGAACCAGGGTTGATCCCCTGGCTAATTGGTAATGGTTGTCGTGGTCCATGTAAGTACCAACAATATAGATAGGACTAAGAAAGAGGTTCTGCTGAGGGAGTTTGAGCAGCAAGGGACTAAATTAAAAAGCAGAACCACGAAGGTGATAATCTCCGGATTATTACCTGAGCCACAAGCAAATTGGCACAGGGTAAATCAGATCAGAGAGATGAATGCGTGGCTCAAAGATTGGTGTGGGAGAAGTGGGTTTCGATTCATGGGGCACTGGCACCAGTACTGGGGAAAGAAGGAGCTGTTCCGTTGGGATGGGCTTTGCCTGAACCATGCTGGGACCTGTGTTCTGGCAAACCGAATAACTAGGGCGGTAGAGAAGGCTTTCAACTAAATAAAGAGGGTGAGAGCTCAGGTGGGGCGAAGTTTAGATTGATATTGAGAAAAGACAAGGAAGTAGTACAGGAAAGTGAAGGGGGTAATGATAAACAGTGTGTCAGGAAGGGACAGAGCTTACAAACATAAGAGTGCACTAGCAAATGGTGCCGGGGTAGGAAAGAATGCTAAAAAGACAAAATTAAACGATCTTTATCTGAATGCGCGCAGCATTCGTAATAAGATAGATGAATTGACGGCACAAATAGAAACAAATGGGTATGATCTCGTGGCCATTACAGAGACACGGTTGCAAGGTGACCAAGGTTGGGAGCTAAATATTCAGGGTTATTTAACATTTCGGAAGGATAGGAAAAAAAGTAAAAATGATGAGGGAGCTGTGTTAATAAAGGATGAAATTGGTATAATAGTGATAAATGATCTTGGCTCAGAAGATCAAGATTTTTTTTTTATTCGTTCATGGGATGTGGGCGTCGCTGGCAAGGCCAGCATTTATTGCCCTTCCCTAATTGCCCTTGAGAAGGTGGTGGTGAGCCGCCTTCTTGAACCGCTGCAGTCCGTGTGGTGAAGGTTCTCCCACAGTGCTGTTAGGTAGGGAGTTCCAGGATTTTGACCCAGCGACGATGAAGGAACGGCGATATATTTCCAAGTCAGGGTGGTGTGTGACTTGGAGGGGAACGTGCAGGTAGTGTTGCTCCCATGTGCCAGCTGCCCTTGTCCTTCTAGGCAATAGAGGTCGTGTGTTTGGGAGGTGCTGTCGAAGAAGCCTTGGCGAGTTGCTGCAGTGCATCCTGTGGATGGTACACACTGCAGCCACAGTGCGTCAGTGGTGAAGGGAGTGATTGTTTAGGTTGGTGGATGGGGTGCCAATCAAGCGGGCTGCTTTGTCCTGGATGGTATCGAGCTTCGTGAGTGTTGTTGGAGCTGCACTCATCCAGGCAAGTGGAGAGTATTCCATCACACTCCTGACTTGTGCCTTGTAGATGGTGGAAAGGCTTTGGGGAGTCAGGAGGTGAGTCACTCATCGCAGAATACCCAGCCTCTGACCTGCTCTTGTAGCCACAGTATTTATATGGCTGGTCCAGTTAAGTTTCTGGTCAATGGTGACCCCCAGGATGTTGATGGTGGGGGATTCGGCGATGGTAATGCCATTGACTGTCAAGGGGTGGTGGTTAGACCCTCTCTTGTTGGAGATGGTCATTGCCTGGCACTTGTCTGGTGCGAATGTTAATTACCACTTATGAGCCCAAACCTGGATGTTGTCCAGGTCTTGCTGCATGCGGGCTCGGACTGCTTCATTATCTGAGGGGTTGCGAATGGAACTGAACACTGTGCAATTATCAGCGAACATCCCCATCCCCATGGAGGGAAGGTCATTGATGAAGCAGCTGAAGATGGTTGCACCTAGGACACTGCCCTGAGGAACTCCTGCAGATGTCGAATCAATTTGGGTGGAGGTAAGAAACAGCAAGGGAAAGAAATCACTGGTGGGTGTAGTATATAGGCCCCCTAACAGTAGCTACACTGTAGGGCAAAATACAAATGAGGAAATAAGGGGGGCTTGTAAAAAAGGTAATGCAATAATTATGGGCGATTTTAACTTTCACGTAGACTGGACAAATCAAATTGGCCAAAATAGCCCTGAGGTGGAGTTCATAGAATGTATCAGGGATTGTTTCTTAGACCAATACGTCGGGGAACCAACCAGGGAACAGTCCATTTTGGATCTGGTAATGGGTAACGAAACAGGATTAATTAATGATCTCAAAGTAAAGGATCCCTTGGGAAGCAGTGATCATAACATGATAGAATTTCATATCCAGTTTGAGAGCGAGGATCTTGGGTCTGAAACTAATGTATTAAACTTAAATATGGGCAATTATAAAGGAATGAAGGCAGAATTGGCTAAAGTGGACTGGGTAAACAGATTAGATGGTATGATGGTGGATAAGCAGTGGCAAACATTTAAAAAGATATTTTATGACTCGCAACAAAAATATATCCCTGTGAGGAGGAAAGACTCCACAAAAAGGGTGAACGAACCATGACTAACTAAGGAAGTAAAGGATGGTATCAGGTTAAAAGAAAAAGCATAGAACATGGGAAAGATTACTGGTAAGCCCGAAGATTGGGAAAACTTTAAAAACCAGCAAAGAGGGAGAAAATAAATTATGAGAGTAAACTAGCAAGAAATATAAAAACTGACAGTAAAAGCTTCCACAAGTATATAAAAAGGAAGAGAATAGCTAAAGTAAACATTGGTCCCTTAGAGGATGAGACTGGGGAAATAATAATGGAAAACAAGGAAATGGCAGAGAAATTGAACAGATATTTTGTATCTGTCTTCACAGTAGAAGACACTAATAACATGCCAATAATAGTCGAAAATTAAGGGGCAAAGGGGAGGAACTAAATACTATCACTATCACTAGAGAAAAAGTACTCGGTAAACTAATGGGTCTAAAGGCTGACAAGTCCCCTGGACCTGATGGCTTGCATCCGAGGGTCTTAAAGGAAGTGGCTGCAGAGATAGTGGATGCATTGGTTGTAATCTTCCAGAATTCACTAGATTCTGGAAAGGTCCCAGCGGATTGGAAAACCACAAATGTAACACCCCCATTCAAGAAGGGAGTGAGACAGAAAGCAGGTAACTATAGACCAGTTAGCCTAACTTCTGTCATTGGGAAAATGCTAGAATCCATTATTAAGGAAATAGTAGCAGGACATTTGGAGACTCATAATACAATCAAGGAGAGTCAACATGGTTTTATGAAGGGGAAATCATGTCTGACAAATTTATTAGCGTTCTTTGAGGAAGTAATGGGCAGGGTGGATAAAGGGGAACCAATGAATGCAGTATATTTGAATTTCCAAAAGGCATTCGATAAGGTGCCACATAAAAGATTACTGCACAAGATAAGAGCTCATTGTGTTGAGGGTAATATACTGGCATGGATAGAGGATTGGCTAACTAACAGAAAACAAAGAGTCAGGATAAAAGGGTCATTTTCAAAATGGCAACCTGTAACTATTGGGGTGCCGCAGGGATCAGTGCTGGGGCCTCAACTATTTACAATATATATCAATGACTTGGATGAAGGAACAGAGTGTCTTGTGGCCAAATTTGCTGATGATACAAGGATAGGTGGAAAAGTAAGTTGCGATGAGGGCATAAAGTGTCTGCAAAGGGATATTGGCAGGTTAAGCGAATGGGCAAAAATTTGGCAGATGGAATATAGTGTGGGAAAATGTGAAGTCATCCACTTTGGGAGGAAAAATAAAAAAGCAAAATGTTATTTGAATGGAGAAATACCTCAAAATGCTGCGGTATGGAGGGATCTGGGTGTCCTCGTACATGAAACACAAAAAGTCAACATACAGGTGCAGCAGTTAATCCAGAAGGCAAACGGAATATTGGCCTTTATTTCTCGGGGAATGGAGTATAAAAGCAGGGAAGTCATGGCTACAACTGTACAGGGTGCTGGTGAGACCACGCCTGGAGTACTGCGTACAGTTCTGGTGCCCTTATTTAAGGAAGGACATACTTGTATTGGAAGCAGTTCAGAGAAGGTTCACTCGGTTGATTCCGGGCATGGAAACCCATACGCTTGTCTTATGAGGAAAGATTGAACAGGTTGGGTCTATACTCATTGGAGTTTAAAAGAATGAGAGGAGATTTTATTGAAACATACAAGATTCTGAGGGGACTCGATAGGGTAGATGCTGAGAGGATGTTATCCCTCATGGGGGTATCCAAAACTAGGGGACAAAGTCTCAGAATAAGGGGTTGCCCGTTTAAAACCGAAATGAGGAGGAATTTCTTCTCCCAGAGGGTCGTGAATCTTTGGAATTCTTTACCCCAAAAAGCTGTGGAGGCTGAGTCATTGAATACATTCAAGGCTGAGTTAGACAAATTTTTGATCAGCAAGGGAGTCAAAGGATATGGAGAAAGGGCGGGAAAGTGGAGTTGAGGTAAAAATCAGATCAGCCATGATCTCACTAAATGGCGGAGTAGGCTCGAGGGGCCGAATGGCCTACTCCTGCTCCTATCTCATATGGTCTTATGGTAGAGTGAGAAATATGTCAGGCCATGAGGTTACAGATTGTGCAGGAATACAAATCTGCTGCTGCTGATGGCCCACAGCGCCTCATGGATATCCAGTTTTGAGCTGCTAGATCTGTTCTGAATCTATCCCATTTAGCACGGTGGTAGTGCCACACAACACGTGGGATGGTGTCCTCAGTGCGAAGACGGGACTTCGTCTCCACAAGGACTGTGCGGTGGTCACTCTTACCAATACTGTCATGGAAAGATGCATCTGCGACAGGTGGATTGGTGAGGACGAGGTCAAGTAGGTTTTTCCCTCTTGTTGATTTGCTGGAAGTGCGAGCTGATTATGGTGCAGCAAGGGCAAAGGGGCATCTGGGACCTTGGTGAACAACTGGACCAACAGTCTATCTCCTTAACTAATAAGTTTTAAGGATTGAGAAAGAAACAGAGGAACAACGGAAAAGGAAATGGGGTGATCAGAGTGAAATCAAGTGCAGAAAGAGAAATAAAGAAAGGGAAGAAAAGATTGGGTTTAGAGAGAGAGAAAAAAAGAGACAATGGAAAAGTAAGAAAACAAATTTTAAAAATTTAAAATTAAAAATCTTTAACAACGATTTACTATCTGTAGGAATGAAACGCCACAGTTTCAATTGTTCCCTTTCTGGACCGAAGAGGTTGAGTGGCATTGCAAGAACATAAATCTCATCATTAAAAAGGTACTTTCATTGATAAGTACAAGTCCTAACTTTCTGCGGCACGTTTAATTGTCAATTAATATGCCAATGCAGCAATTTCTTGAAACTTATGGGGTGGTTAAGGGTGAGCTGCTGTTTTTGGGAGGCTAACGCTGGAGCAGCGCAAATCGTCCTGCAACTTGTGGCAATTCGCAATTCATGGGTTTTCTCTTCCTTGCCACAGTTGTTTTACGATTTACATGTTAATAACAGCGAGCGCATTAAACTCACTGTTGTTTTGGCAGCAAAATCTGGGCTAATAGAATTGTAAATATTGATCCAGTGGGATATAATTCCATGCCATGCATCCAAATAAACTGTTGGTAGTATCACAGCACTATAAATCTAATGTAAGGCAAAGGCAAACGTAGCAAGAAATTAATCCTGCCCATGTCTATGATGTTTACGGTATTTGATGAACACATTGATCTGAACAATAGAAATCAGCCTAGCATGCCTTCTTTTGGAATTGAATAGCATTATCAAAGGCTAGGAATCCTATTCCAAATTGAAGAATATATTTCTTGAAACAAAAGGGAAATTTGAATAGCAGATAAGAGTAAAGGGAAATTTTCGTGGGTCTGCACCAGGTGCATTGGATCGACTGGGATAGCAAATGGAGAGGGATGGAGTCCACACTTGTTAAGGAACCAGCCCAATTCTCCTCCATTAATTTAAATGCATTCTGACCCACCTGATTTTACAAGTGATCCATAGACCCAGGAAATTTCACCTCAGATATTTCCATACGCAAATGGTTACATCGAGTTAAATCTAAACTACAGCACAGAAACAGGTCATTTTCCCCACCTGGTCTATGCCGACATTTATGCTCCACACGAGCTTCCTTCCTCCCTACTTCATCTAAACCTATCAGCATACCCTTCTATTCCTTTCTCCCTCATGTGCTTATCTAGCATCCCTTTAAATGCATCTATGTTATTTGACTCAACTACTCCTTGTAGCGTGTTCCACATTCTTACCACCCTTTGGGTAAAGAAGTTTCTCCTGAATTCCCTATTGGATTTGTTAGCAACTATTTTATATTCATGGCCTCTAGTTTTGGACTCTCCCTCACAAGAGGAAACATTTTCTCTATATCTACCTGATCAAACCCTTTCATTATCTTAAAAACCTCTATCAGGTCACTCCTTAGCCTTCTCTTTTTTAGAGAAAAGGGCCCCAGCCTGTTGAGCCTTTCCTGATAAGCATTTCCTCTCAGTTCTGGTATTATCATTTTTGCATCCACTCCAACGCCTCTATATCCTTTCTATAATATGGAGACCAGAACTGTGCACAGTACTCCAAGTGTGGCCTAACCAAGGTTCTGTACAAGTTTAACATAACTTCTCTGCTTTTCAATTCTATCCCTCTAGAAATGAACCCCAGTGCTAGATTTGCCTTTTTATGGCCTTATCAACCTGCATTGCTACTTTTAGTGATTTCTGTATCTGTACACCCAGATCCCTTTGCTCCTCTATCCCATTTAGACTCTTATTATCCAAGCAGTTTGTGGCCTCCTTATTCTTCCAACCAAAATGCACCACCTCACACTTAACTACATTGAAATTCATTTGCCAATTACACATCCATTCTGCAAGTTTATTAATGTCCACTTGCATTTTGACACATTCTTCCTTTGTATTAACTACACCCCCCAATTTGGTGTCGTTCGCAAATTTTGAAATCGTACTTCCGATTCCCAAATCCAAATTGTTAATGTAAATTGTGAACAACAGTGGTCCCAGCACCGATCTCTGTGGAACAACACTTCCACCATTTGCCAGTCTGAGCAGCTACCCTTGATCCCCATCCTCTGTTTTCTGTTTTGTAACCAACTTGCTATCCATTCTGCTACCTGTCCCCTGACTCTACATGCTCTGACCTTAGTCATGAGTCTACAATGTGGTACCTTATTGAAGGCTTTTTGAAAATCCAAATATATTACATTTACTACATTACCCTTATTTAGACACAACCAGTTGTTTCATCAATAACTTAAAATGAAACAACCAATCTTTATTAATTGTAAGGTGTATACATACAAATTATTTTATGGGATGTTAATTTGTTAACAGTCATTGCATCAGGATGAAGTTTGTTGCTGTGTTTTCAAATGCAAATGAACATAATTGTTAATTATTGCTACACATTATGTATATTAATGCTTTGTGGGAGGGGTTACAGCATTTCATTACAAAGGCAGAAAAATACATGCAAGAAAACACTTTGGTTAGGCTTGTTCAAAGGACTGCTGTAAGTATTTAAGACATGTTTTCATGTTTCACAAATTTTTTGTAGAAGTACATTCAATTTCAGCATTTCAAATTTACAGAAAATCACTTTCCAGTTGCTTTTTGACAGTTAATGCTTATGTTTTTAATATAATGTTGTTAGATTTAAATAATTCACATAGGTTTTCACATTTCTATTTCATACAGAAGCAAGGTATCAGCACAGTTCAGTATCTGTTACAGAATTTTATTTTAAATAGCAGATGTTGCTGATGGTGAGTCAGAAGTCTTATAAGAATAGGGGTTTTATGGCATGTAATATTACCAGGAACATTGACTTATTGGCACTGGGTGTGGCTGTGGGATATGGGAGGACTTTGAAAGGGGTCCTGGGTCTAGCAGGACTGAAGTGAGGTCTGAGTTTTCAGTTGTACTTTGAAGAGGTGCCAGAGTCTGGATGTATGGGGAAGGGGATTTGGGGAACACTAACTCATGACTACAATGCTGAAAAGTATTTAATGACCTCAGAAGGCTAGCTAAGGTAAGCTAACTCATATCTCTCATTACTCTGCTTAGTCCTGCATTACCTGTACTCACAATCCTTCCCTACCCTGATTACCAGCACTCTCCACCAGTCACTGCAGCACACTTCACTCCACTTGCTTCTGCTCGAGCCGCACCACTCTGCACCTGCTACTGTCCATACTATTACTTCCTGCACCTCCTCATATCTCTGCCATCTTTCACACCTCTGCAGTACTATTCTACCCTGACATGCACATCCTCAAAACATCTCACTACTGTAATACTGACACACTCCCTTCTTTCTTGTAGGGCAAGCTCGTACGCAGTAATGGGGAGGAGGTTCTGCGTTCATCCGTGTGCTGTCTCCACTTGAAGAACAGGTTATGGACATCACAGTGGGGGCGTTACAGGAACGTGACATCTGGCAAGGCTGAAGGACAAGTCCTGGAGGGTTTTACACCACCTTTCCCTCGTTCCCTCCTCACTTACATCTCACCCTCACACATTTGGACAATTACATGGGTAAGATGGGTATCGAGGGATATGGGCCAAGTGCAGGCAATTGGGACTAGCTTAGTGGTATAAACTGGGCGACATGGACATGTTGGTCCGAAGGGCCTGTTTCCATTTTGTAAACTTCTATGATTCTATGATTCTATTATGCATGACAAATTGTTGCTGCTTTTAGAATGAACTCATCTATCTCCGCTTACCCATGCCACTAAATGCAAACTCTTGTTCCTTTCTTCCATTTCAGGTCCAGAAGCTCCACACAGCCCTGAGGGAGCAGAAGAAGAGGAGGGCAGCACTGCAGAAAATGAAGTGTTACTGGACCTTACAGTTGTAAATGCCAGCTTAAGAGACTGACACCGTGCATAGTTCAAAGAGTAGGCTGGAGGGGTGTGCACATGGAGATGCACCCAGCACAAGTCTGCAGGAAGAAAGGCCGGCTCAGGAAGTGGCTCGCTGAAGGGAGAGCTCACATCTGAGCCCTGCTGCAGAGGGTAACATGAAGAGATCGAGTCCCACCATACGTAAGAAGACTGATGGAAATTCACACAGAGCTTCTAATTGCACTGGCCTAACTGCCAGTGAACTTGTGCACAATGTCAGAGAATATAGAGATGTCCAGCTCCAATGTGTGCGCTGCCTTCATGCATGGCATCAGGACTGTGCAGTCAACCATGTAGTGAGTAGTCAGCTCTATGAACACTGCAGTAACCTCACAGCAACGGAGCCTCAGGTGACAGCTCTGAGAGTTTCGATGGGAGCTTAGATTGCTGCCATCTTGGCTCTCGGGTCCAGCATCTCCTTTGTCTTACAAAGCTTTAAGTACAGCATGGATAGAAAACCTCCCAACATGCCTTCATTCTGTTCTTGCATAGATCAGTTGGAGTGCTGAGGCTCAGCCCTTGAGAGTTGCATTGGCACCATGGGAGAGGCATATATTGTCCTCTTTCAGGATGACAGCATTCCTCATCTCCCTCAGCTTCTCAACCAGTGTCCTTGTCGGCGCCAGACAGCCAGCTGTGCCAGACTGCCCGGACCGAAACCAAGTTTCAGCAGTCTGCAACCAGGTCCTCAATGACCAGGGTCCTCAAGGTCACCTATTATGGCCATCTCAAGTGCCTTCAGTGGAAGTTCAGCAGCCTTCCACCTCCCAAGCTGTAGCCATTGGGAAACCACCTCGTAGGAGCACTAGAATAGGTAACCAAGCACACAAAACAGGCACTCGGGCTTTGCACAAGGGTGATTTGTAGATAGACATGATTCATGTAACCATTTGACAAATAAAGACTCGAGTCTTTAAAGTAGTGAAGTATAGTGCTTTGTTTTGGTATTGCTGTTGGTCTTCATAACCTTACTAACACCCATGAAGCTGTACTGTTAGGCGGTGTTGATATAGTGGGTGTCAGGACTGTGTCAGATCGAAGAAGGGACTATTGCTGCTCTGGGTAGGGAAGGAATGGTTTCGGAGAATCTCTACCTTACAGCTCTGGCTGCTTGCAGCGCTGCTGGGCCGTGCTCTTCCTCTGCATCCTCCGGTTCCTTGTCCCCCTCTTCATCTTCCTCCTCCTCAGGAAGATCCAAAACAACTCCCCAGTGCATTGCAAAATTGTGGAACATGCAGAGAACTATTATGAATCTTGAGACTCGCTATGAGCTGTACTGAAGAACTCCTGAGCTGTCCAGACAGTGGAACCATTATTTCAGGACACCAGTGGTTTGCTCAATCATTACAGCCCATAGCGAGTCTCAAAATTCATCATGGTTGGAGGCAGGAGGTCATGTGATGAAACTTCCAGGAATACGTCCAACCAGAGTTGGCAACCCTAAGCCAAACACTCGCTAAAATATCCAGAAACTTGGCCCAAATGCACCCAAGAATCCTAAAATGAGTATTCAGAGATTTACCTTAATGGAGTTGAGGATCTCTTTAAATCCTGCTTGTGAAGGATGCTTGCCAACTGTTCCTGATGTGATTTTTTGGGCGGACTTACACCAATTTCATAAAAAGGTTCTCATTCAGGCAGCATATTAATGATACCTGTGTTTATTTCAGGTGGCCGCCAGGGATGCCTATCCAATGCTGGAACCAATATGGCATTGGGTGCACTTCCAGCGCCATTCCGGTATGGAAAGACCCGCTGCAAACTTCCATTTTGTGCAGCCCATTTGGGACCCGGAAAACGTGCAAAACACATACTTATTTTTACCCCACTTTTCTATTTGTTAACCAATTTGTTTCTTTATATAAAAGGCTTTTTATCAGTGAAGATTAACAATTTGCTATTCAAATTAAACATAAAAGAAATCTAAGATTGTAAAATTTGTGTTCATATCTTCCTCGAGGCTTAAAAGCCTAAATTTTCCAAGTACACGCTGGATGCGAGAAACATTGGCCACTGCCAACACGTCTTGGAAAATCACAGGAAATATGATTTTCCAATATGTACTGGTGCCAGGCAAGGTCCCTTGCAACCAGCATGTAAACAAACTTTCATTTCATTGCACATTATGTATATAAAATTGAGCATTTTGTGCTATTTCCTGGATTGCTCAAGGGAGTAAATGACTGAAAGGCAACTTATTGCAAAAACAGATTTACCACAAAAAAACACTTGTCAAAGGCTTTTAACAACTATAATGAACTTCTTGAGCTTGGACAATGGAGAACCTATGGGAATTTACACTGTGAGAAAGATAAAAGGAAACAGCGATTAGAATGGCATTAATTTAGAAAAGTAGACAAGCCTCATAGATAAATGATGTGCCAAATTGAAATCATCATGATTTCTCAATGGCTTAGTTGAAGGAAACAGCACGGTTGTTGGTCCAATGATTGGTTACAAGATGCAAGAGTAGAAGATGCAACAGATAACAGAGGGAGCACCAAGGGCAAAGCAGGTGCACAATGGTACCTAGCAATTACTCTCGGGATAGAAATTACTTGCCCCAATACATTTGTCTCAACCTCACAGAACAACATTGCCGCCTGAGACGGTAGCTGTCCCTTGATGCAGGTTCTGAATTGTACCACCTGCTTCATCCACAACTGCAGGGTTGTTCTACTATTGCTACTGTCAAGAGAAGTCAAGGTGACTACAGCATTGAACTATTATGCTACTAATTTCTTCAGGCAGCAATTGGCCGACATCACATGGGTGAGTCACTATGCAGTGAACTGCTGTATTCAGGAAGCTACTGTTGCCTTTGGTGAAAGGTTCATTACATTCAGCAGGGAGCAGTAGCAGAAGCAACTGCAATTTGTAGGATTGTCAGGTTCCAATGTGCCGGGGGTGATTGATTGTACACACATCGTAATTCATGTTTCCAGTCACAATCCAGATGTGCGTGTGAATTGCAAAGGATTTCATTCCATCAATGTGCAAATTGTATGTGCTAGCTGTTGCAAGTTTCTACATGTTAATGCGCGTTTCCATACAAATACTGATGATTCTTTCTTTGTGAGGCAATTAAACCTGAGCAGTATGTTTGAGGGGAAGGAAGTATTGAAGAATGGCTCCTGGGAGATATGGGCCATTAGCTTCTACCTTAGCTCATGACTGTTTTGCATAAACCTTGCATTGAACAGGAGCAAAGACAGAGACGTTTGTGGGAGAGCCAGGGTGGTCACAGAACAAACCTTTGGACTTTTAAAGTAATGGTCCAAATATTAGGATCAATGAGAGGAGAGGAGGGGGATCCTTATTATACTCACCTGTCAAGGTTGGAAAAATTGGACTGGCTAGCTGCATTTTGCGCAAAATCTTCCAGTAAATATGTTAGAACAGCCTTAGAAAGACACAAAGGATGAAGAGGATGTTGATAAGCAACAGCCACCACTATCAGTCCTGCAAAGCAGCCAGGGAGATGAATGCATGTCATTCTAATTGTGCGGTGCTTTAAATGAGGTCTATTTTCTGCTATAATGACCACATATATCCAGGTCCTGGGGTTGCACCAATTTAGATCTAACAGCTATACTGACACATTACTATTCGATGTATTCTGGAAAATGGTGAAATAATATATGCAAAAGAAATACATTTTACACTATCCCTATGCTCAGGTAAGTTTTCATTGTTATTTATTAGTATATAATGCAGTGTCTAAGTGCATGTGATCACTTTTTGCATATGCATAACTGATTTAAGATGTTTGCTACTGTGCTTACCCCATGAGATTCTCAAATTATGGCACGTGCTATCTATCTGTGCCTTTCCTCTGTGTGTCTCCCTTGCTGAGGGAGAAGAGCTGGTAGTCTATTTTGGGTTCGTCCTGTAGTTTCCGATGACATTTGATGTTCATTGGTTGCAGGTGTGGCTAACCATGAATGATTCTGTGCAATAATCACAGGGTCTATACTACTTTCTGACATCTCAGTTAAATCCATTTGTGTACATCTTTCTGTGGGCACAGAACTACCCAACTACCCTTGGCTGCACTGTCACTCAACTGTTTTCATGTTCCTCTGCATGTCTGTCACACATTGAAGGCTTGCTCCACTGGTCAACTACTGATCTATGTGACTGCAGGTCAGTGGGGGCGGTCTTCTAACTTCCACCCGAAATGGGCACAAAGTTGATGGAGCATCTGCCCCGCCAGCCCAAAGCCAGAGTTGGGAAGCCCGAACTATTTGTTTAAATGCCACCAGCAAACTATGGGCGGCCTACTGCAGCTCGATAGTTGTGGGAAGGTGTGAAATCAGCAAGCTCCTGCACTGACACGGCAGGCAGTCTGGGCCTGGGGATGGGCCGGGGGGCCTCATGCAGGCCGTGGATCTTTTTTGGGCCCAGGAGGAGCACTCGTACGCCTCCTGGCCCCAGAAAAAAAAAATTAAAAATGTCTTTGGCTGTTTTTTGAGCAACCTCCAGCAATCTCTTTAAGGTTGGTTCGGCTGCTCAACACCTTGTGCTAATGAATGGAGTGCACATGGTGCACATTCCGCTCACTTGCACCTGAAAAGTGCACTCGTGGTTCTACAATCGGCATAGAACCCTGAACTGTATATTTAAGCAACCACCTGCTGGAAACGGGTGAGAAACGGCTGTCAGCAGTTGAAAATCACCCCCAGTGGGTTTGAATGAGGACTTGAAATCCCTCCTTGTTGCTTGCCTGTATGCGATCAGCCACAGGTTTCCAAGTGCCATGTTATTAAAGTGGCCATTCCAGTTGTCACTAATGTTGGCTATTGCAGTTCCGATAATTGACCGTCCACCATCTGAAGAATGATAGGTCTACACCAAGCAAGAGCAGTTAACATTGCAGTGTGAGGCACCTTAAGATGGGCAGGCAGTTGGCGCAACCTCATAAGCGGCCACCCCTTCTTCTTGCTGCAGCTCCTTTTATTTCATTTACTTCTGCAAAGAGAGCATGGAGTGACTTATCGGTTCATAAGTACTGCAATCAGTGTCATTCATACATAACATTACACTAAAGTATTAGATTGTCTTGCACTATTAGTTGCTATGACAATGCACATGTAACACTTAGTTCACCTTGGGAATGATTGAATGAATATGATGCCCACTGGCAACTCTGCAACTTATTCCTGACTTGTGGTGAGGACCTCCTTCACAGACACTCTGTCAAGAAGGCTGCCACTCATTCTTTGATTATTCAATAATATCTGATTGTTCCACCTCACTACACTATTGTATGTCAATTTTGCCTGTGAACAGATGATTGACCTGCATGAATTGACAGTTATGTAATCCATATCCATTCAGGGTTGTGTTAATCTTCTATTGCTTTAGTGGTATATGTAATGGAATTAGTATAGCCTTTCTATTTCCATTTGTGAACTATTTGCTGTTCCATCTGCAGCTGAATCAATTAATCTTAAAGGATTTATAACCATTATTGAGCCATTTAGATGAGAGATGTGAAAGCAGCATTATTTTACGTTAATCATGATTGGCCAGTTTTCTGCCATTACTAGTATTGAATTTGTGTTTTATGAATTCATTGGGAGGAAAATGGTCAGCATTCACATTTTGATTAATGGGTGTTAAAATATCAAAATAATCACGTACAAATTTCATCCATATAGGCAAGATATTGCAGTGTTAACAGTCTCAGTTCAATGAGACATAGAAATAGATAGAGAGTGTAGTCACGAGTCCTTTTAGGTTTCACTAATAGTAAAATATCTCCCATTGACACAGTAAAGCACTTACATAATGTACACCAGTTATTTTGCTTTATGTTTTTAAACATTACTGGTTTGTACGCCTAGTGTGCAATGACAAGAAACAGTTAAGGAGAGAAAAGACTGCATGTTTACTATATACTTTACTGTCTTTTACAGTTGACCCCAATCACTAGCTGTTAAAAAAGCTAAGTATTCTGTCTCACAGAATATACAATCCATTTTTGAAAGATGAAAAATACCATAATTATTTCAGGTCAACAGTGTCATTCTAGATTGACAGTTTATGTGGGTGTGTATCTACACAGTACATATGTGGCAAAAAATGCCATCCATTGGAATCTTTTAGAAGTGTACCATAGTGCCAGCATTATGGGAGTGAATTTCTGCACAGGTTTTCCCTTTTGTCTGCTGTAACTTCAGCAGAAGAGCTGCAGATACCCCGTAAAAATGGCGAAATGGTAATCTCAGCAGGGTGGTAATAGGAGGGGATGGAATTAGCCTCAGTGCTCCTGAAATATATGGAGGGAAACACAGCTATGGTTCCTATTCCTGATTATTATCCAGTGATACAAGAACTAATAATTCATTATAAACTCTCCAATCCATGTTTACAGCCACCATGTCATCTTTGCCCTCTCACATGGCCTCTCTACACCCATCATCTCGATTGCAGACAATGCCATCTATGATCACTTTCTTTTATTCTTCACCACCCACATTCCCCTTCCAACCCCATTTCGTTCTGCATCCATCCCTGGAAAAAAACTCTTCCCCATGTCATTTAAAGATGCACTTTCAAACTCTAAATAGTCTCGCCTTTGGCATGCCATTGGTCGAGATACTTTTGCAGCTGTTAATCTGCTCAACCACTCCCTCCTCTCTACCTTTGACCCCTTATCCCCAGTAAAGCCCTTACTCTGTCCCACCCCTATTGTTCCCCCTGGTATGGCCCCCATCTTCACTCCCTTTCTCTGTTCCACTCTGGTTGTTCTCCCTGGTATGGACCCTATCTTCGCTCCCTCAAGTCCAAGGGGTGCAGACTTGAACCGATTTGGCACACAACTGGTTTCGCCAGATGTAGTGGACTTTAGCAAGCACTATCGAGCCTTGCTCTCCTTTGCCAGAACTGTTCACTATTCCAGGATCATCCTGGAGCAAAGTTAGCCCCTGGCTTCCTTTCTCCACTAGTAAACATCTCCATTTTCCCTGCCCCCTCCACCCTTACTTCCAACATCAAGTATGTAGAGGTCATGGACTTTTAGGAATATAGGAACATAGGAACAGGAGTAGGCCATTCAGCCCCTCGTGCCTGCTCCGCCATTTGATAAGATTGTGGCTGATCTGTGATGCAACTCCTTTGGCCCATATCCCTTAATACCTTTGGTTGCCAAAAAGCTATCTATCTCAGATTTAAATTTAGCAATTGAGCTCGTATCAATTGCCTTTTGCGGAAGAGAGTTCCAAATTTCTACCACCCTTTGTGTGTAGAAATGTTTTTTAATCTCGCTCCTGAAAGGTCTGGCTCTAATTTTTAGACTGTGCCCCCTACTCCTAGAATCCCCAACCAGCGGAAATAGTTTCTCTCTATCCACTCTATCCATTCCCCTTAATATCTTATAAACTTCGATCAGATCACCCCTTAACCTTCTAAACTCTAAAGAATACAACCCCAATTTGTGTAATCTCTCCTCGTAACTTAACTCTTGAAGTCTGGGTATCATTCTAGAAAACCTACGCTGCACTCCCTCCAAGGCCAATATGTCCTTCCGAAGGTGCGGTGCCCAGAACTGTTCACAGTACTCCAGGTGCGGTCTAACCAGTATTTTGTATAGCTACAGCATAACTTCTGCCCCCTTGTACTCTAGTCCTCTAGATATAAAGGCCAGCATTCCATTAGCCTTCTTGATTATTTTCTGCACCTGTTCATGACACTTCAATGATCTATGTAACCTGAACCCCTAAATCCCTTTGGACATCCACAGTTTTTAACTTTTTACCATTTAGAAAGTACCCTGTTTTATCCTTTTTTGATCCAAAGTGGATGACCTCACATTTGTCTACATTGAATTCCATTTGCCACAATTTTGCCCATTCACCTAATCTATCAATATCCCTTTGTAATTTTATGTTTTCATCTACACTGCTTACAATGCCACCAATCTTTGTGTCATCGGCAAACTTAGATATGAGACTTTCTATGCCTTCATCTAAATCGTTAATAAATATTGTGAATAATTGAGGCCCCATTTGTCATGAATATTGAGACCATCCGTTCAGTTGCCTGTCACATACTCCTTTTCCCCTTGCTCACCAAACCAAACCACTCCTAAGGTTCCCCATTGCCCTAGCCCTGAATTCGCATCTTTCTCTAGTTTCTCTGCTATCTTTCCTCATGCCCTCTCCAAGCTTATCTTCTCTATGAGACACACCTCTTGCTCTCTTGACCCCATTCCCATTAAAATCCTGACCATCCAACTTCCCTTCCTAGCCCCCATGTTAGTTAATATTGTAAATGGTTCCCTCTCCTCAGGCACTGTCCCCTTCTCTTTCAAAACTGTCGTCATCAATGCTCTCCTCAAAAAACTCGTGCTCGACCGCTCTATCCTTGCAAACTAGTGGCCCATCTCCAACCTCCCTTTCCTCTCTAAAGCCTTTGAATTTGTTGTTCCACAGGCACTAGTTGTTTTCCAGTACCGTATCCAAATATCTACTCCTCATGGTGTGAGCCTAGACAGGGAGTGTAGACAGGGAGTGTCAACAGGCTTATCAACCACAGGGGCATTATAGCCAAATACAATTTTGTCTTTACCCAACACCAGCAGTGGCCACTGGTTAGCAATCAGTTTTGCTAGCTCTGGCCTATTTTCCCTTCCTAAATCAGGCCAATTGTAATGCCCCTGCTACTACCTGCTGAGATTAGCTAACTGAAGAATGACCATGATTTAAACCTGGAATTTTCCCGGTTTACATTGTGAAACCAACTGGGCCATCAGGCAAATGAACAATATACTGAATCCAATGAACTACAAAGTACTTTACTACACTTGAACAGTGCATCCATTAATGTGTTCTGATAGAATTCTGTCTGCCTGCAATGTTCAGGTAAATGAAAGAAAAAAAACCCTGCATTTATTTAGCACCTCACTGCATCCTCAAGACATCCCAAAGTGTTTCACAATGAAAGTGTTTTTCAGAAGTGCAAATTCAGCAGCAACTTCTCACAAAAAGCAAATCAATTAATGACCAGATAATTTATCTTTAGTTGAAGAACATTGGCCAGAACAGCACCTGGCCCTTCTTCAAGTACTGCCATGGAATCTTTTATGTCCATCTAAACAGCCAGACAGGTTTTACATCAGATTCAACAACACAGCACCCTCTCGGTACAGTACAGATTAGGTACTCAAGTCTATAATGGGGCTTGAATCCATAAACTTCTAACTCAGAGGCAAGCAAGCTATCAACTGAGCCATGTTGATACTTGTCAGTGAGAGTAAATTATGTTTACTTTCCAACTGGCACAAGCAAAAGATACTTAAAAATGTCATGCACCAATTCAGCATACACAAGCTTGAGTACCTGAACTTACGTCGGAAGAAAGAAGACAAATGTGTTGGAGAGGATGCTGCACCAGGAATTGTTGGGCAAAAGGTTTACACTATGATTCCCTGATGCAACAATTTTTAAATCTTTGCTGAGCTGTTGGGATTGGCAGCAAAGGCAGGTGAAATCCTACCCCACAGAGAGGGAAGGAAAACTGGAGAGTGAAACTCTAGAAGCTGATTCCAGAGCAGGATTAGGATAGACATTGTGGTTGGGGAATGGGGTAGGAGTGCTGTAAAAAAGAGAAATTTCATCAAAACAAGGAAAAGAAGTACAATTTCCATTTTCAAATTGGGCAGCTATTCACAATGGATGATTTATTTTTTTCACCTTAAAATATATATACACAGTGGAGCATGAAAATCCATTGCACAAGTTATTTTTGTGGCACAAGTCATTTTGGCCTGTCATGATGTTTGAAAGTGAAAATACCCAAGCTTGTACTTGCCAATTTAACTGTACAGTGTATGTCACAGGGATGAGAATAGGAAACAGAGGCATTGATCCTTTTGCTTGTAACTTTGTTTTGTTAGTACAGCTCATTCAAGTTGAAAGGTTCGGTGATCTATTAACAGTTTAGCTCTTTGCGTAAATTTGATCTGATCATGCTGTTGCTAATTCAACTCAAAGCTACATCCTCAGCAAAATCAATAGGAAAAGTGAAAATTGATTCAGCTCCAAATGTTTTGCTTGGTTTGGATTTGCTATAAATACGCAATTCTGACATTTCAAATGAATAACAGTTTGTTTTGGCCTTGTCAAATTGATCAAATTCATATTTGCTTGGATTACTGGTTCAGATTTATACAAAGAGTATTCTGAAATAATTTAGCTTTGCAAAGACTGTGACAGATTCCAGCTCACAAAATGTCATAACATAAAGTGTTGCCTCGCTTAGCAACTGACCTTGTGACAAGAAAGAGAAACAGATTTGTTTAGTAAATACTCTGCTTCTGAAGGTTTGCTTCCTTCATTCACTCAGTTAAGTAAATGTTGGGTTATAAGTTCAGTGTCTGCTTTCTTTGGTTACCATGGTTACTGTAGGTACTGTGGTGAACATTCATTTTAAGGTGCTAAGTTGTTTTAAGGTACAAGGTTTCCTGCACAAAAACAATGAATTTTATTGTCAGAAATTGTTTTTCATTAGAGGAAAGGAGAAAAAAATAAAGATTACACCTAACCTGAAAAATATTTAGTAATTATTCGCCCTCTAACTACATAAAGAGAAAGTACTTAACATCTAAGGTATTTTCCCCAAATTAAATTACCCCTTAAGGTGAAATATACTGTATTAATAACCAATATCAGCAACAACCCTTAAAAGACCAGTGCCACATAAAACAAATTCCTTTTTACTTGACTTCTAATCCATCTAATATATTTTAATATAATAGTTCCTGTGTTCTTACAGTCGTCATCTTTTGCAAGTGTTTTCATCTGGGATGCTCAGGAAATTAATATGTATCTTATTAGGTATAATTAATTTATACTCATATGAACCGCTAGTTCCTTAGAACCATAGGAGGAGGTCATTTGGCCCATTGTGTTTTTTGCTGCAGCAATCCAAAACAAATTTCATTGCCCTGAGCTATCCCCGTAGTCCTATGTCTTCCTCTGATTAAAATATTATTGATAGTTATATCTCTTTATAATTATTACAAAAAGCTGTATTAATTTAAAAACTATACATCTATTAAAGGCAGACAATTGTAAATTTTAGAATGAATTGATTAAAATGTTTATTTTGATAATACTTGTGCTGTCTAAATTGACTTTTGGTCATGGAGTCAAATAAAGTGGCTTCACCAAGATGAAGGTATAGCTGTATCAGTGGTTCATCAAGTCCTCTGAAGTCAACCACCTGACATCCACAGAATAAATTGTCTAAAATGATTGCCAGAGTATGAGTGAAATACTGCAAGGGCTAAGAAGAAGAAAGTGGATGTCGGCTTACAGTGATGTCACTGTGAAGTATTGAAGGTTACATTACCTTTGAAGACATCACTGACAAATAAAGCTTTGATGTTTTGTCCTCGCCGAAAAGGGTGCTTCCTGCATTTTATTTACATTTTATTTTATTTTTTAGCTAGGCTTAGGCTGTCTTTTACAATAAACCGCATGTAAAATCTACACTATTTCCTCATCAACATGTTTCATCTTTGTTACAAAAAATGTTTTATTTGTAATGCAAACTGAAAATGATTGATAATTAATTTTACAAAGCAAGGAAAAATAACTGCAAGGAATTTTGTGGGCAAAAAAAAACAAAAATCTGACAGAAAGAATGGGGAACAAGTGAAATAATAATGTTTAAAGCAGGATGGAAACTGTACTTTAACTTTAAGCTTAAATATGTGAATGCACCCATGTATAAAACAATGTGATCATATTACACACAGAAAGTATGTAAGTTATGAAGATGAACTTGAATAAAGATTCTAATCAACATAGTGTTAATATTTTAAAACTTGCTATTATCATCAGAAACAAGTGTGCATTTTTGAAACATTTCTGTACACATGTGCAACATCCATTGGACATTAGCAATTTCAGAAGATAAAATTTGGCACTGTTTGAAAATTATTTTCATGTACCAAACCAAACATTTGTATCCTGTGCCATTGTGTGAATTGAGTTTAAAAGTATCAGGATGTATGTAGTAATTAACAAATCTCCCATGGTATTATTCATGAGAAGTGGGTGAGTTCATACAGAGGTCAATTAAGAGGCTGTAGACATTCGAGCTCCGGTGTGCTGTGTTCCTGGAAAGTTCCTTTATTTCTTCATTGTTTTTTAAAAATCTGATATCTGAAGCATGATGGACATTTAAAATGTGTGCACTTGGTATTTTGTGTTCTTGGAGAGTTCCTTTTGTTTCTTTATACTTTGTTTTGAAGTGTGACACTTGAAGTGTGAGAAAGAAGCATGACGGATAGGAAAGTCACACCATATGTACCATTTTCATAATATTACAGATCGATATAAATTGGTTAATTTTATAAATTAGCACTGTTGCACCAAGCTTCGTGCAACAGGAGTGCCTATTGGGAATTTGTACATGGCCATTTGATTTCCCCATTAAGATTAATGAACATAAGGTCATGCAGGGTGCACGAACCTCCACACCCAAATCCCTGACGTACTCGTGTTGCACAAAGCTCTGCATTGTACTAATTTGTAAAGTATATTCCCACTCCACCTCTAATCGTGCAACAGGGGGAGAATTCAGCCCCTACTGTCCAAAGACTTGTGGGTTGAAGTAATGGGGGAAATTCTCCTCTACGAACCTGCCCAAAATCAAGTAGGATCATAACAAGAATGATGGAAAATGTGGGCCTATCGCCATCTCACTGACCTGACCTGGATTTACATCCCCCCCCCCATCCCTGCCAGCACCACCGTTGGCCATTCTTTCCCCAGCTGCCACATGAAAATGGGATTGGGGCCCAGGTCCCCAGCCGATTTCCCTCCCATTCATCCCACTTGTCATCACTTCCTAGGGCTGCCATATGGAAGGTGGTGGTCAACTTTGGGAATTGGCAGTCAAGGATCCGTGTTCCCACTATGGAAGAAGAGGACTTTGTAGGCCTCCTCTCTCTCTGTCAGCCTCAGCACTTAACTGCTGAAGGCTTGTGTCTCAGTTGAGGCCTTTAGTAAGAGCCTTGATGCCATCTTTGGGGTGGTTCTGCCCCTGCAAGGTCCTCGCTGCCACTACAGGTACCAGCACTACTGAGATTGGTAACCCTTGCACCGCAGGCTTCCACTTAACAGCAGAACTCCCACAGAGAGCTCATCGTGCATACGGAACGAATCCGAACCCAGGGAAATAGGTTGGGCTGGGGCAGATCCTGAGGAGGGGATGGAAGTCCCATCCCACTGGATCTCTGCCCAAAAAGGAGAAACCACCCCCCACCCCCCACCGCCCCAGCACATCAATAAATAATTATGGTAGTTCAGCAGAAAATGTAACTTCCAAAAGTCCAAAAATAGTGTGGTAAAGTTCCATAGCTGCCTTAGGCCTCTGGAGGCTTTTATACCTGCAATTCTACTTTTCAGAAAGTCTTCCTAAGTCAACTACCTGACCTCTGCTGAACAAATTAAATTATTGCAGGAGTGAATGAAACACTGCAGGAGCTAAGCAGGAGAAAGTCATCTTACAATGATGTCACTAAATGTGGTGTCAGACGATCTGACCATAGGGATCATGGAGTTGCTTTTCCCTTACATTCACCTAGACGTCCAGCAGAGGAAAAGGATAGTGATCAGGAGCAGGAACTTTGGTTGAATTTTCCCCTCCCTAACATGATGACACTGAGGCCACTTGTATTGGCCTCGAACATCCATGGGCCTTTGATCCTGACAGAAGTGCTGGGATCTGTCTGCAAATTATCCAGGGGCAGCTGCTTGTGAGGACAGCAGCAGCCCTGGCCATTAAATTCAATTTTGAAGGGGCTTCCTTGTAAAAGGGGCCAATCATTCCTAAAAGTTGCCAGAATTCTTCAGGGGTCCGGGTCAAGATCCAGGTTTTGACTCCCAAGTGGGGTCACCTTCTACAAGCTGGGAGGCTAGTATGACTCCATTCACCTGTTGTACTGGCCGCCCAGCAGATCCCAGCTGGAGCTGAGGAAACTCACAGCCTGCCAGACCTCTCCCTCTCACCATGCCCTCTATGGCACAGGGAACCATGGCCCTGAATATGCTCAGGCCTGAACAATGCACTTCTGTCAGAAGACCACTGGGAGCATGGTGCAAGCCTGCAAATTAGGGCAGGACTCGGATGAGCTGAGTCCCAACCTTCATGGAGAGTTCCTGGGAGGGCAGTTTGGGGCATTAATTCCTTCGCCCCAAATGTGGAACCTGATTACATACAATTACATAGAAATTACAACATGGACACAGGCTGTTTGTCCCAACCAGTCTGTGTTGGTGATTATCCTCCACATGAGCAGTAGTCCTAATCCCATATCCCTTTATCCATATAAAATGCTGGAAACACTCAGCGGTTCAGACAGCATGTGTGGAGAGGGAAACAGAGTTAACGTTTCTGATCAATGACCATTCATCAGAAATGGACGATGTTTAGAGATGATGGTGCAAGAACTTTAGATATTAACCACCACTCCCATTTTCTCTCGGACAGCAGATGCTGGTAACGAAGGATGGCTGCACCAGAGCCATTGGGAGTGGAGGAGGTGTGAGCTGGTTCTTGGGGTACAGATCCCTTATCGGTACATGACTGGTAGGGTGGTCCGTACCTGGGGACTATCTGCCTTTCCTCCGCCACATTCCTGGGCTACAGCAACTCTCTCTGCTTTGCCAGATTTTCCATGCTTCCCTCCCCCTCTGCTGTTCTGCTGTAACTATTTACACCTCCTCTGGATCCATCTTCTTTTTCTATACTTGTCCCATTATCATCTCCCTTTGCCTTGCACCATCATCCCTTTTGTCATTTAATCACTCCTGCCCTCCACTCTTTCCTTTTTGTTCTTTCCCTGCCCTCCTTTCCCCTGACTCTGCACTTGCTTAAAAGCTGTTCATCTCTAACATCTTCTAGTTCTTATGAAAAGTCATCGACCTGAAATGATAACTGTTTCTCTCTCAACAGATGCTGCCTGACCTGCTGAGTGTTTCCAGCATTTTCTGTTTTTATTTCAGATTTCCAGCATTCTGTCATATTTTCCTTTGTTTTCCCTTTATTCATCTTTCCTTTAACTACCTGTCTAACCTATTCTTAAATGTTGACCTCGTTTCTGCTACAATTACTAACTCTAGTAATGCATTCCACAGCCTCACGAAGCTCTGTGTAAAAAGGTTTCTTCTGCTCTCTGTTCTAAATTTCCTCCATTTAATCTTAGGCTCTAAGGGAATCAAGAGATATGGGGATCGGGCGGGAAAGTGGAGTTGAGGTCGAAGATCAGCCATGATCTGATTGAATGACGGAGCAGGCTTGAGGGGCCATATGGCCTTCCCCTATTCCTATTTCTTATGTTCTTATGTTATGTTCTTATATCTATGACCAATTGTTCTAGACCCCTCAACCACTGTAAACAATCTTTTCATATCTACCCTGCCCCATGCCTTCAAAATTTTAAACGCCTCTATCAAATCACCTCATAATCTCCTTATATCAGGCAACATCCTCATGAATTTGCATTATACCCTCTCCATTGCCTGACGTCCTTCATACAGGGTGGAGCCCAAAACTGCATACAGTGCTCCAACTGTGGTCCTACCAAGCGTTGCAGTCAGAGCGAGGATTGTGGACTTGCGCATTTTCGGCCCCCAAGTTCCAGCCGAAAGAGGCCCCCAAGGAAACTTACAATGGAAGCTGAATCCCGATGTATCTGCAGGTCTTCTGCCGCACCGGATCTGGAGTGTAGGGAACGGCCTGCGGATATTCGGGGCCAGTGTGCTTCAAAAGAGATTGGCTGAGCATCAACCAGGGATCAAACCTGGATTCGTATTTATTTGTATGGGCAAGTACAACACCCCGAGCTGCATTTAGTCACTGAGTGCGGATTGTTTATTTTAGAAGAAGTTAGGAACGAGTGCATTGAAGCTGTGAGAAAGCAGGCAGTTTTGTTTGTGAAGAAAAATTATCAAATCCGATACCCAACTGAAATGTAAGCAGACATCAAGGAAAATTGCACGGGTGAATAAGAAAGGCATAGATTTAAGACATTTGCTGGTACATCGTCACTCAAATAAATGTCAATTATCCAAAAATGTATAAAGTTTCCAGTGTTTCCAAATGTTTTAATTATGTTTTATCGATTTTCATCCTGTACTTCATCCAGACAAATGTTCAGAAATCATAGATTGTCAAGAAGTAACTCATAAAATTTCCCAATGTTTCTAATTCTTTGTAAGAATTTCAAAATGTTATACATTAATGGTTATCATTCAGGCTTCATTAAAGCGACAGGGACTTCATCTGGCAGTTATGCCAGGATTGCATTCACTGCTTAATTCTGCTGCTGACCTTGCTGAAGTTCATGAGGTCAGAGAGGGGTCTCGAAGAGTGGTCTTTTGGCAGTTGTGGGGTGCATCTGGGGCAGCCCTTCCCCTTGCTGAATATACTAGAAACATCTGGGGAAGCTTGTCAGCCCTGGGGGAGGGGGTGCCTTCCCTAAAAGTTGATCCTGTCGTCTGTAGCCCACTGCATCGAGGGGCACTTTAAAAATTGAAAAAGAAATTCACCCCCTGATCTTTGGGGGCACAGGGCCCAATCCTGGGCCGGCCCCACTTGTCCCAGTTTTGCCAAGGTGTACGTGACCTCACCAAGCTTACCTGTGCTGACGGTGCACTGGGTCCTGACAGAGGGCCAGGAAGCAAGAAACTCCTTACATTGTTGGCCTTGATGGTGGAACTTGCATTTAAGGCTGGGACACGGTGTATCTGAGTTCTGGCTGAATTTGCAACTGTTCTGGCATACTCTCACTGAACTTATGGTGGGAATTTTTAGGGCTGTCTTTTGCTAATTTTTAAATATGATTTTCAGAATTTATGTAGTTTACTTATACAGCAGCTGTACATGCATACATTGAAACAATAGATCAGTTGGTACAGTTGTACACCCTGGGTCAGTACTGCACACACATTTGGAGGGGATTTGCAAAAATACCTGGCATAACACAACTCCTTACACCTTCAATAAAAAGAAATCAGGGTAAATTCAGTATTCCCAACTCACAATATAGAACTATGCTTGGCAGGAGATTGGGCTGGAGATAGGACCATGCCATTTTCATCCTGATTCCATGAACCACACTCCCTTTGAACACAGCTATATACTAGGAGTGCAGGAACAGGGATTGAGAGCCAACATAGGTCCGCAAGAATGGGGGTGCAGAATAGGATACAAGCAACAAAGTTTTGGATAAGCTGGAATTTATAGAAGGTGAAGGATAGGAGGCCAGCCAAGAGGGCAATGCAGTTATCAAGAAGTCTCCGGTGTGGCAGCTCCTTAATTGAGCTCCTCTCCTTTGTAACTCTATGCATGGCCATCCATTGCTATTTTTGGCCCTTTTCCCCCAATCTCTTCTCTTCCACTGATTAACATCCCCTGTCCCTAATAGTGGGTGTATTTTAGACCAAACTACAAGATCAAGCAACAAGTTGAAAGCTGCCTGCACAGAGCACATTGTCCATCCCTTGACCCTGCCTGTTCAGCATTTTTATTGTGCTCTTTTCAATGTGGAAACTCTGCACAAATTTGACTTCCTGGACTCTTGGATTCCTTTGCCACCAGGACTATGCTGCTCTGTTGGACTACACTATAAGACTTGGCTGCTGTATCTCTGCTTTGCTCCTCAACCGTTTCAAGTTTCAAGGTAATATTGTCTAGTCTAAAGCCCATTCCCCACCCTGCTGCTGTTACCTGCTGAGCTTCTGACTGTAGTTCCATGCACTGCTGGTTTCTCAACTTTATTTTGCTGCTGTGAGCTCTGGACAGAAATCTACTTTGTCCTGGGCCGAAGTTCATTGCTCCTTTGGTTCCTGGACCTTATAGTGACATCCACCGTTGCCGACGCTTTTTATGGAGACTGTTCTCTGCTGTGTTGTCCTCAGTTTGCTGGTCCCTGCCGGGAATTTTTTCCTCTATGCTGAGCTAGCCCTGATCTGTTCCTGCTGTTCCCATTCTGCTCCATTGCTGTTGAATGATCTTTGCTTTGTTCCTTTCCGCTTGCTTTCCATGGCCACTCGCTCCACTCATCCCTCTGTTGGTATATTGGATCCGCTGGTGTGCGCCACTAATCACCAAGGCCACTACCCCGCTGGACCCCCGGATCAACATGCACTGGCTAATAATCCAGAGAACGTGAGTTCAAATCCCAGCATGGTAGTTTGAAGGTATGGAAAATAAAAATCTGGTACCATCTACAACATGGCATAGGCAGTCCAACGCATTGAGCAATTGCTGTTGCACATGAAGCATTTTTCTTGTGAAGGCTGGGTCTCTAAAATCTGCATCTCTGTCCTCTTCAGCAGAGCTAGGATCCAAGCTTGCTCTCCAGCGAGCTCTTTTCTGGACTTGTACCTGCTCCTGCTTACTAGTGCTGGGTGAATCACCCTGTACAGACTCATTATCTATAGCAGCCAGTGGTCTCTGTGCTAGTGCTTGGGAAGGTATGAGCGAGTGCTGGTGCATCTTCAGGAGGGTGGTCCTCCCTCTCTGTTTGCATGGCTATAGAGCCCAAGTCATCCGATAGACCTAGAAAAAGAGGAAAAAGTAAAGGGTTAAAACATAAATTGTAAACAATTTTACAACACCAAGTTATAGTCCAACAAATTTATTTTAAATTCCACAAGCTTTCGGAAGCTTGTGGAATTTAAAATAAATTTGTTGGACTATAACTTGGTGTTGTAAAATTGTTTACAATTGTCAACCCCAGTCCATCACCGGCATCTCCACATTAAAACATAAAAGCAAGGGTAAGCAGTGCGATGCAGCCACAGGTTGCCATGCTGTATGCGAGCTAAAGCATTAAGTGGAAAGAGTAAAGGAAAGGAAATGACTAAACACCCTGCTGCATGTGGCTTCCAACCCTGTCATCTCCAACGCAGCATGTCCTCTGCCAATAATGTTGATGGGGGAGTTATTTACTGGAGAAAGTGTTGGCAACGTGGCTGCACCTCCTCTGATTCTTGCAGTCTCCCTTCTGTCGTTTGCCAGCCTGTCTTGCAAGAAGAGTGGGCGTGGGTAGGTTTGTGCCCTGTGAAAGGGTTATGAAGATGCGTGAGGCAGCTTCACATAGTGTGCATGCTGAGATGAAGAAACAATAAGATGAAGAAGTTGTTGGATGAAAGAAAGTTAATATAGTGTGAAGTATCAAAGAGTTTAACAGAAATGTGAGAATTAACCCAAGTCCAAACAAAATAAAAGCAGAACGTTGTTTGTGCCAGTTTTGAGGGCATTGGTAGTTGTTGAATGTGGGAATGTAAGCAGAAGGAGGTGTAGTGAAGTGTCCCATTGTGATTGAAGGAGAGGTTTTTGCAGTGGAAGAGGGAAGGTTTGTTAGTGCTGGGGGGAAAGTATGGTGTTACTGGGCTGTATTCAGAGTAACAGCCAGATTCTAGGATTGATGCTGCTTGCACTGACCAGCTCTGCCACTTCTCTTCATGCCTGCTGAATTATTTGGTGTGGCATCCGTCTGCTATCCTTTTTGACCATGACTTGTTCAATAAGCATTTTCATGGAAGTATCTGAAAATCGGGTTGCCCTGGCCATTGACATTTTGCCTGCTGCTCCAGACACACACTTTCCACACATCACCAATGAAAACTCTACTTCCCCTTTAAGAGGTGCAGGCTGGCTTTAAAAAGTGGCAGGCTTGCCCGATTTCCGGTCCTCCTAAAGGCGAGCAGCCTATAGGTCCCAGCAATGTCATTAGGCTGGCATAGTGGTTGTCCTGCCCACCACCTGCCCAATGTACGCCGCAGACAAAAATTGACCACATGGAGTCAGAAACTCAACTCGGGATCAAACATGTCCTGAGATTTCAAACAGTTCAGCCTGAGATAATGGCCAAGAAAGGGAATGGAGTCAAAATGTTGTGCACCAGGTCTGCTCAAGTTTGTGCCCTTCAAATTTGAGGGAGTGGAGTTGGGGACTGAGCAAGGAAAATAACAAGGCTGGGACACAATGAAGGTTTTTGTGGGGATGAGGGTATAAAGTCGAGGGAGTGATGAGCAAATCAACAACTGCAGAGGTATCATAGGAAATGGAGGTTTGAAAGTGCAGTTGTTAGTGACTCGGGAGAGAGTTTATTCCATGCGAGGATACTGCAGGACAGGAGGTTGAAGGAGAGTAAAGGAATGTGAATGGTGAGGGAGACAAAGTGGCTGCAGATGGCTTGGTTGGGGATTGAGACCACAGGAGTAGAGAGACCATGGAAGATGGCAAGTTTGAGGGACTGGCCATGAATATAGATAGGTGAGTTAATATGTGGTGAGAGGACAGAAGGGCAGTGAATATGGAGGGGAGAAGGCAAGGGAAGTTGAAGTGAAGACTAAAATCACTGAGGATTAGGAGTTGCTTGGTGCAGTGTCTGAGGGAAGAAAGAAGGAATTATTGTACCGTGGGTACAACTTCAGGCAGGGTTTGGGGGAGGCAGTGACTGACAAGTATTTTATGGAGAGGCATGGAACAGTGTGAGATTTTGAAGGAGGAGAATCGGGGGAGAGGGCAAGGTATGACTTGGTAACAAGGGCTACTCTGCCACATGGCAGTTTTAGGCAGAACAGGTGGTGGAAAGTATAGCCAGGCAAGAAGGTTCAGTAAGGGGAAAGGTATCGCCACCAATCAGCCACATTTTGGTCAAAGCCAGGATGTCAATACAATCATTCGCAATGAAACTGTGAATGGCAAGGGTCTTGCTTGCAAATGAATGGATATTCTGGAGGGAAATGTGGAGGAGTGGTTATTGTTGATCTAATGGCAAAAATTGGGGGATGGTAGTGGATGAAAGGGACAGAAAGGAGGTTGGTGAGGGGTAGGAAGATCAATGAGAATGGGGGATGGGGCAGGTGGAGTTGGTGCTCTTAAGGAGCCAGTGATGGGTGCCGTGGTGGTCCTGTTGGAGAATGTCAAGGCAGGCATAGACAGTAACTGTGGGCTTCTTCAAAGGGAAATTGTGTTTGACTAATTTATTAGAGTTCTTTGAGGAAGTAACAAGCAACGTGGATAAAGGGAATCCTGGGGATGTGGTGTACTTGGATTTCCAGAAGGCTTTGACAAGGTGCCACATCAAAGACTACGACACAAAATAAGAACTCATGGTATGGGGGTAACATATTAGCATGGATAAAGGATTGGTTAGCTAACAGGAAACAGAGAGTAGGCATAAATGGGTCATTTTCAGGTTGGCAAGATGTAACGAGTGGAGTGCCACAGGGATCAGTGCTGGGGCCTCAGATATTTACAATCGATATCAATGACTTGGATGAAGGGACCAAATGTATAGTTGCTAAATTTGCTGATGACACAAAGGTAGGCAGGAAAGTAAATTGTGAAGAGGACATAAGGAATCTGCAAAGGGATATAGATAGATTGTGAGTGGGCAAAAATTTGGCAGATGGAGTATAATGTGGGAAAATATGAACTTGTCCACTTTGGCAGAAGGAATAGAAAAGCAGAATATTATTTAAATGGAGAGAGATTGCAGAACTCTGAGGTACAGAGGGATCTGGGTGTCCTAGTACATGAATCACAAAAAGTTGGTATGCAGGTACAGCAAGTGATTAGGAAGGCAAATGGAATGTTGTCATTTATTGCAAGAGGAATGGAATATAAAAGTAGAGATATTTTGCTACAGTTGTACAGGGCATTGGTGAGACCACACCTGGAATACTGTGTGCAGTTTTGGTTTCCTTATTTAAGAAAGGACATTTTTGCTTTGGAGGCGATTCAGAGACGGTTCACTCGACTGATTCCTGGGATGAGGGGGTTATCTTATGAGGAAAGGTTGGACAAGTTGGGCCTGTATACACGGGATGAATGAGAGGTGATCTTATTGAAACATATAAGACCCTGAGGGGACTGGAAGGGGTAGATGCTGAGAGGATGTTTCCCCTCGTGAAAGAGACTAGAACTAGGGGCCACAGTTTAAAAATAAGGGGTCTTCCATTTAAGATGGAGAGGAGGAGAAATTTTTCTCTCAGAGGGTCGTGAGTCTGTGGAACTTCCTTCCCCAGAGAGCGGTGGGGGCAGGGTCATTGAATATTTTTAAGGCTGAGTTAGATCGATTCCTGATTAACAAGGGAGTCAAAGGTTATAGTAGGTAGATGGGAAAGTAGGGTTGAGGTCGCAATCAGATCAGCCATGATCTTATCAAATGGCAGAGCAGGCTCGAGGGGCCGAATGGCCTGCTCCTGCTCTTAATTTGTATGTTCGTACGTATGTTCGTATTGGAATGGCAGCAGGAAAGAAGGTAGGCTGAAGATGAATAATAGATTGGGATAGGGATTTGGTGGGGGGGGGGTGAAAAACCTGAGAGGGGAGAGATGAAAGGTGGCATGGCTGGGTGAGGAGGAGAGGAGGAGCAAATGGAGGGGGCAAGTGAAGGGCTGGAAATGTTAGAAATAGTGGGTTTGGGTCTAGAGCGCAGCCAAAATGTGCACACAAATGGACACAAACGGAATTCTGAGTTACTTAGACTGGTGGAGATTAGGCTGGACATTTAGAAGCCTGCATATATACTTCTACCATTTAATCCCATTCTATACAAGGCATTCATCCAGCTCTTGTTTAAATTAATCAATGTAGCATTAACTACTTTTGCCGATATTGGGTCTTCCTGGATGCCAGCCATTGCAAATCTGGCAGAGTTCCATTGATATTCTGATAACTGTACAACACTTGTGCTTCAGAAACTGGCAGTGCAAACACCTCACTGGCAATAACATAAAAGCAGCTTTAATGTTGTCTTACTAACTACTGTTTCAAATTATGATCAAATACTCTCAAGATAAATTAGCTATTACAGAAACATGGCTTAAACAGGGGCAGAAATGGCAGCTCACTGTTCCTGGTTACAGGGTTTTCAGACGAGATAGAGAGGGAGGATAAAGAAGGAGGGGGTGTGGCAATATTGGTTAAAGAAACAATTACGGCTGTGGGGAGGGATGATATGTTAAAAGGGTCATCAAATGAGGCCATATGGGTTGAGCTAAAGAACAAAAAAGGGGCAGTCACACAATTGGGAGTGTACTATAAACCCCCAAACAGTCAGAGGGAGATAGAAGAACAAATATGTAGGCAAATTTCTGAGAAGTGCAAAAACAATAGGGCAGGAATAGTAGGAGATTTCAACTACCCTAATATTAACTGGGATACAATCAGTGCAAAAGGTATAGAGGGTGCAGAATTCTTAAATTGCATTCAGGAGAACTTTTTTAGCCAGCACGTAGCAAACCCAACGAGAGAGTGGGCAGTTCTGGATTTAGTTTTAGGGAATGAAGCTGGGCAGGTGGAAGGAGTATCAGTGGGAGAGCATTTGGTGGTAGTGATCATAATTCAGTTAGATTTAGCATAGTTATGGAAAAAGACAGAGATAGAACAAGAGTAAAAGTTCTAAATTGGGGAAAGGCCAATTTTATTAAGCTGAGAAGTGATTTAGCAAAAGTGGACTGGAAACAGCTACTTGAAGATAAATCAGTGTCAGAGCAATAGGAGAGACATTCAAGGGGGAGATTCAAGGGGTTCAGAGTAAACACGTTCCCACAAAGAAAAAGGGTGGGACTGCCAAATCTCGAGCCCCCTGGATGACAAGGAGCATGAAGGATAAGAGAAGGCAAAAAACGAAAGCTCATGTTAGACACAAAGAGCTCAATACTGCAGAAAGCCTAGAGGAGTATAAAAAGTGCAGGGGTGAAATTAAAAAGGAAATTAGGAAAGCAAAGAGAGGGCATGAAAAAATACTGGCAAGTAAAATGAAGGAAAACCCAAAAATGTTTGATAAACACATAAAGAGCAAGAGGATAACTAAGGAAAGAGTAGGGCCTATCAGATACCAAAAAGGTAACCTATGTGTGGAGGCAGAAGATGTGGGTATGGTTCTTAATGAATACTTTGCGTCTGTCTTCACAAAAGAGGGGGATGATGCAGAGATTGTGGTTAAGGAAGAGGAGTGTGAAATATTGGATGGGATAAACATAGTGAGAGAGGAAATATTAAGGGGATTAGCATCTTTGAAAGTAGATAAATCACCAGGCTCGGATGAAATGTATCCCAGGCTGCTAAGAGAAGCAAGGGAGGAAATAGCAGAGGCTCCGACCATCATTTTCCAATCCTCCCTGACTACAGGCATGGTGCCAGAGGATTGGAGGACTGCTAACGTTGTACTGTTGTTTAAAAAGGGAGAAAGAGATAGACCAAGTAATTATCGGCTAGTCAGTCTAACCTCGGTGGTGGGCAAATTATTGGAAGCAATTCTGAGGGACAGTATTAATTGTCATTTAAAAAGATACGAGTTAATCAAGGACAGTCAGCATGGATTTGTTAAGGGAAGGTCGTGTCTGACGAACTTTATTGAATTTTTTGAGGAGGTAACAAGGAGGGTCGATGAGGGTAGTATATTTGATAAAGTCTACATAGATTTTAGCATGGCTTTTGACAAAGTCCCACATGGCAGACTGGTCAAGAAAGTAAAAGCCCATGGAATACAAGAGAAAGTGGCTAGTTGGATCCAAAATTGGCTCAGTGGTAGGAAGCAAAGGGAAATGGTTGAAAGGGGTTTTGTGACTGGAAGGCTGTTCCCAGTCCTGCAAGGCTCAGTACTAGGTCCCTTGCTTTTTGTGGTATATATTAACGATTTGGACTTGAATGTGGAGGGCTTGATCAAGAAGTTTGCGGATGATACAAAAATTGGCCGTGTGGTTGATGGTGAGGAGAAAAGCTGTAGACTGCAGGAAGATATCAATGGACTGGTCAGGTAGGCAGAAAAGTGGCAAATGGAATTCAATCCAGAGAAGTGTGAGGTAATGCATTTGGGGAGGGCAAACAAGGCAAGGGAGTACACAATAAATGGGAGGATACTGAGAGGTGTAGAGGAACAAAGGGACTTGGAAGTACATGTCCATAGATCCCTGAAGGTAGCAGGTGGTTAAAATGGCATAATGTTACTTTCCTTTATTAGCCGAAGCATAGAATATAAGAGCAGGGAGGTTATGCTAAAACTGTATAAAACATTGGATAGGCCACAACTTGAGTACTGCGTACAGTTCTGGTCACCACATTACAGGAAAAATGTGATTATACTCGAAAGGGTACAGAGGAGGTTTACGAGGGTGTTGCCAGGACTGGAGAATTTTAACGATGAGAAAAGATTGGATAGGCTGGGGTTGTTTTCTTTGGAACAAAGGAGGCTGAGGGGAGATTTAATTGAGGTATATAAAATTATGATGGGACTAGATAGAGTGGATAGGGAGGACCTTTTTCCCTTAGCAGAGGGGTCATTGACCAGGGGGCATAGATTTAAAGTAGTTGGTAGAAGGATTAGAGGGGAACTGTGGAGAATTTTTTCACCCAGAGGGTGGTGGGGGTCTGGAACTCACTGCTGCAAAGGGTGGTAGAGGCAGAAACCCTCAACTCATTTAAATTATACTTGGATGTGCACTTGAAGTGCCGTAACCTACAGGGCTACGGACCAAGTGCTGGAAAGTGGGATTAAGCTGGATTGTTCTATTTCGGACAGGATGAACATACGAACATACGAATTAAGAGCAGGAGTAGGCCATTCGGCTCCTCGAGCCTGCTCTGCCATTTGATAAGATCATGGCTGATCTGATTGCGACCTCAACCCTACTTTCTCGTCTACCTACTATAACCTTTGACTCCCTTGTTAATCAGGAATCGATCTAACTCAGCCTTAAAAATATTCAATGACCCTGCCTCCACCGCTCTCTGGGGAAGGGAGTTCCACAGACTCACGACCTTCTGAGAGAAAAAATGTCTCCTCCTCTCCATCTTAAATGGGAGACCCCTTATTTTTAAACTGCGGCCCCGAGTTCTAGTCTCTCCCACAAGGGGAAACATCCCCTCAGCATCTACCCCTTCAAGTCCCCTCAGGGTCTTATATGTTTCAATAAGATCACCTCTCATTCTTCTAAACTCCAGTGTATACAGGCCCAACTTGTCCAACCTTTCCTCATAAGGTAACCCTCTCATCCCAGGAATCGGTCGAGTGAACCTTCTCTGAACCACCTCTAAAGCAAAAATGTCCTTTCTTAAATAAGGAGACCAAAACTGCACACAGTATTCTAGATGTGGTCTCACCAATGCCCTGTACAACTGCAGCAAAACATCTCTACTTTTATATTCCATTCCCCTTGCAATAAATGACAACATTCCATTTGCCTTCCTAATCACTTGCTGCACCTGCATACTAACTTTTTGCGATTCATGTTCTAGGACACCCAGATCCGAATGGCCTCCTTCTGGGCTGTAACTTTCTATGATTCTATGATTCTGTAAGTCGTAATGCTTGTTTTAGCCCCGTTGCTAACTGCTTCACATTGATTGAATTCTTTCAATGAATGCTCAATAATCGCATTGTATCCTTTTCCTTTCCCATCCTGCTAATTACGGCCCACGTTTCCTGTTAAAGCATGCATAAGCTTATATTCACCCATTTTAAAATCCATCTGTTGTTCCTTTGTGCACCAACTGAATTGGTCCAGATCTCTTTGAAACATACCTCTTTCCTTTTAACTCATAATCTGGCCACATATCTTAGTGATATTCCCAAATTTAATGATACTACTAGAAGTACCCTTCTCTGCAATGTTTAGGAATAATGTGAACAGGGCTGTTGGTTCAGGTACCTCATTATTTCCCCCAACAGAGCTTTTTCTATTGTTAAGCCATTTTTTATTTTTCTCCCTTGCCCTCCTGAATGAAGCAGAACTTAAAGCTTTCTGAAAAATCTCATCTAATTTCGTGAGGTTTTCAAAGAATTATAGTTGATTTGTGACCATGACCTATTTGTGAAAACTATGCGAAACATCTATTATGGACTTTCGACCCTCAGCTTCAAAAGAATAGAAATTATTATACATACAATGACGATTTTTTAAAAAGTCGTTTTTAGTCACATGAAGTGTTTAATTCTGTATGGTTGCGTGTCTTTGTTTCTGATCTTTTTATTGTAAAGATACACTCATTGAACTTGCATTAACTGACTTTAGACCTAAACAAAATAAATAATCATAATATTAGATTAAAACAAAGATATTTTCTTTAGCTATCAGGAGATTTTATGTGAAACATATGGAAGCATTTAAATTCGTCTGGCTATGTTTCTTTTATTGCTTTTTAGAGAGTCTTGGGAAGCAATTTTCTACAATTCAAGGGGAAATTTCCCACCAGTCTATTTTTGAAGTAAAATGCTAATTGTTAGAGATCATATGAACCTATCTTCCCTGCTAACTTTATTAAAACTTGCTGCTGAGGCTACAGAATACTTGCACTGAATCTAAATAAAGATGAATGCATCCAACTAGATAAAGTACCAATAACATTCTATTTTGCACAGCATTTCTGAGCCATTTGTTGCACAGTACCCATCCTGCTCTTGTAGTTACGTTACTGTTATGGTTGGTCCAGTTCAGCTTCTGGTCAATGATGATTCCCAGGATGTTGATGGTGGGGAAGAAGCGACGGTGATGCTGTTAAAGGTAAAAACTCCCTCTGGAGTTCTGATGAGCTGCAGTGCCTAGCTATAGGATAGCTGGGAACAGGGATTTCCGTTGCCAATTAAAGTTTAATAATCTTAGTTACATGCGAATGACACAAAGATAGGCGGTGTGGTTGAGAGTGAGGAAGAAAGCTGTAGACTGCAGGAAGATATCAATGGACTGGTCAGATGGGCAGAAAAGTGGAAAATGGAGTTCAATCTGGGGATCAACCCTGGTTCAATGAGGAGTGTAGAAGAGCATGCCAGGAGCAGCACCAGGCATACCTAAAAATGAGGTGCCAACCTGGTGAAGCTACAACTCAGGACTACATGCATGCTAAACAGCGGAAGCAACATGCTATAGACAGAGTTAAGCGATTCCACAACCAACGGATCAGATCAAAGCTCTGCAGTCCTTCCACATCCAGTCGTGAATGGTGGTGGACAATTAAACAACTAACGGGAGGAGGAGGCTCTGCAAACATCCCCATCCTCAATGAGGGCAGAGTCCAGCACGTGAGTGCAAAAGACAAGGCTGAAGCGTTTGCAACCATCTTCAGCCAGAAGTGCCGAGTGGATGATCCATCTCGGCCTCCTCCCGATATCCCCACCATCATGGAAGCCAGTCTTCGGCCAGTTCGATTCACTCCACGTAATATCAAGAAACGGCTGAGTGCACTGGATACTGCAAAGGCTATGGGCCCCGAAAACATCCCGGCTGTAGTACTGAAGACATGTGCTCCAGAACTAGCTGCGCCTCTAGCCAAGCTGTTCCAGTACAGCTACAACACTGGCATCTACCCGACAATGTGGAAAATTGCCCAGGTATGTCCTGTCCACAAAAAGCAGGACAAATCCAATCCGGCCAATTACCGCCCCATCAGTCTACTCTCAATCATCAGCAAAGTGATGGAAGGTGTCGTCGACAGTGCTATCAAGCGGCACTTATTCACCAATAACCTGCTCACCAATGCTCAGTTTGGGTTCTGCCAGGACCACTCGGCTCCAGAGCTCATTACAGCCTTGGTCCAAACATGGACAAAAGAGCTGATTCCAGAGTTGAGGTGAGAGTGACTGCCCTTGACATCAAGGCAGCATTTGACCGAGTGTGGCACAAAGGAGCCCTAGTAAAATTGAAGTCAATGGGAATCAGAGGGAAAACTCTTCAGTGGCTGGAGTCATACCTAGCACAAAGGAAGATGGTAGTGGTTGTTGGAGGCCAATCATCTCAGCCCCAGGGCATTGCTGCAGGAGTTCCTCAGGGCAGTGTCATAGGCCCAACCATCTTCAGCTGCTTCATCAATGACCTTCACTCCATCATAAGGTCAGAAATGGGGATGTTCGCTGATGATTGCACAGTGTTCAGTTCCATTCGCAGCCCCTCAAATAATGAAGCAGTCCGAGCCCTCATGCAGCAAGACCTTGACAATATCCAGGCTTGGGCTCATAAGTGGCAAGTAACATTCGCGCCAGACAAGTGCCAAGCAATAACCATCTCCAACAAGAGAGATTCTAACCACCTCCCCTTGACATTCAACGGCATTACCATCGCCGAATCCCCCACCATCAACATCCTGAGGATCACCATTGACCAGAAACTTAACTGGACCAGTCATATAAATACTGTGGCTACAAGAGCAGGTCAGAGGCTGGCTATTCTGCGGTGAGTGACTCACCTCCTGACTCCCCAAAGCCTTTCCACCATCTACAAGGCACAAGTCAGGAGTGTGATGGAATACTCTCCACTTGCCTGGATGAGTGCAGCTCCAACAACACTCAAGAAGCTCGACACCATCCAGGACAAAGCAGCCCGCTTGATTGGCACCCCATCCACCACCCTAAACATTCACTCCCTTCACCACTGGCGCACAGTGGCTGCATTGTGTACCATCCACAGGATGCACTGCAGCAACTTGCCAAGGCTTCTTTGACAACACCTCCCCAACCCACGACCTCTACCACCTAGAAGGACAAGAGCAGCAGGTACATGGGAACAACACCACCTGCACGTTCCCCTCCAAGTCACACAGCATCCCGACTTGGAAATATATCGCCGTTCCTTCATCGTCGCTGGGTCAAAATCCTGGACCTCCCTTCCTAACAGCACTGTGGGAGAACCTTCACCACACAGACTGTAGCGGTTCAAGAAGGCGGCTCACCACCACCTTCTCAAGGGCAATTAGGGATGGGCAATAAATGCCGGCCTCGCCAGCGACACCCACATCCCATGAACGAATAAAAAAAAAGTGTGAGGTAATGCATTTGGGGAGAGCAAACAAGGCAAGGGAATACACAATAAATGGGAGGATACTGAAAGGTGTAGAGGAAGTGAGGGAACTTGGAGTGCATGTCCACAGATCCCTGAAGGTAGCAGGACAGGTGGATGAGGTGGTTAAGAAGGCATATGGAATGCTTTCCTTCATTAGCCGAGGCATAGAATATAAAAGCAGGGATGTTATGCTGGAACTGTATAAAACATTAGTTAGGCCACAGCTTGAGTACAGTGCACAGTTCTGGTCACCACATTACAGGAAGGATGTAATTGCACTAGAGAGGGTGCAGAGGAGATTTACGAGGATGTTGGCAGGACTGGAGAATTTTAGCTATGATGACAGATGGGATAGGCTGGGGTTGTTTTCCTTGGAACAGAGGAGGCTGAGGGATGATTTGATTGAGGCGTATAAAATTTCGAGGGGCTGAGATAGAGTGGATAGGAAGGTCCTATTTCCCTTAGCAGAGGGATCAATAACCAGGGGGCATAGATTTAAAGTGATTGGTAGAAGGATTAGAGTGGAAATTCGGGAAATTTTTTTCACCCAGAGGGTGGTGGAGACAGAAACCCTCATTTAAAACATGTCTGGATGTGCACCTGAAGAGTCATGACCTGCAGGGCTACGGACCAAATGCAGGAAAGTGGGATTAGGCTGGGTGGCTCGTTTATCAGCCGGCGCAGATATGATGGGCCGAATGGCCTCCTTCTGTGCCGTAAATCTTCTATGATTCGTCTATGATTCTATGCTAATCCTGCATCACAAATACAAACACAAAAACAACAGCAATTGACTGGAGATGCTGGAAATCTGAAATCAAAACAGAAAATGCTGGCAACACTCAGCAGGTCAGGCAGCATCTGTGGAGACAGAAATGGAGTTAATGTTTCAGGTCAATGACCTATCATCAGAACGAGAAGGTGTTAAAGATGAACAGCTTTTAAGCAAATACAGAGTCAGGGAAAAGGGTGTCAGGGAAAGAACAAATGAGAAAGATCTGTAATAGGGAGGACAGGAGCGATTAAATGACAAAAGGGATAATGGTGCAAGGCAACAGGAGGTGATAATGGGACAAGTATAGAAGAAAAGATGGGTCGAAAGGAGGTGTAAATGGTTACAGCAGAATAGCAGAGGGGGAGGGAAGCATAGAAAATCTGGCAAAGCGAAGTAGTCAATAAAGGCGGGTCGTCATGGCTTGGGAAGGTAGCGGAAGAAAGGCAGGTAGACCACAGGGGTGCGGACCACCCTGCCGGCTGTGTAGGGGATTCTCACCCCAAGTAGCAGCCCACACCTCCTCCACTCCCAGTGACTCTGGTGCAGCTGTCCTCCGTTAACCAGAACCTGCTGTCTGAGAGAAAATGGGAGCGGTGGTTAAGATCTAAAGTTGTTAAACTCAATGTTATGGCCGGAGGATTGTAAAGTGCCCAGTGGAAAGATGAGATGCTGTTCCTTGAGCTTGTTTTAAGCTTCATTGGAACAGTGTAGGAGGCCGAGGACAGGAAGGTCACAGTGGGTGTTGGATGGAGATTTAAAGTGGCAAGCTACCAGAAGCTCAGGGTCATGCTTGCGGACTGAATGGAGGTATTGGATCACCCAATCTGCTTTTGGTCTCACCAATGTAGAGCAGTGAATACAGTATACTAAATTGAAACAAGTACAAGTAAATCGCTGTTTCACCTGGAAGGGGTGTTTGGGGCCCTGGACGGTGGGAAGGAAGAAGGTGAAAGGGCAGGTGTTGCATCTCTTGAGCTCGCAGGGGAAGATGCTGTGGGAAGGAGAGTGGGTGATGGGATACTGGACCAGGGTGTCATCGAGGGAAGGATCCCTTCGGAATATTGAAAGGAGAGGGATGGGTAAGATGTGTTTGGTGGTGGCTTCACACTGGAGGTGGGCAGAAATGGTGGTGGATGATCCGTTGAATTTGGAGGTTGTTGGAAGGATAGGATAAGGGGGTCCCTATTATGGTTCTAGGAGGGTGAGGAAGGGGTGAAGGTGGAAATGCGGGAAATTGGATGGACACGGTTGAGAGCTCTGTTGATTACGGTGGAGGAGAGTCTTCGGCTGAGGTATAAGGAAGATATTTTGGAAGCACTAGTGTGGAAGGTGGCATCGTCGGAACAGATGCGATGGAGATTGAGAAACTGGGAAAATGGAATGGAGTCCTTTATAGGAAGCAGGGTGGAAGTATAATTAAGGTGGCTGCGGGAGTCGGTGAGTTTGTAGTAGACGTTGATGGACAGCCTATCCCCAGAAATGGAGATAGAGAAGTTGAGGAAGGGAAGTGAAGAGATGGACCATGTAAAGGTAAGGGAGGGGTGGAAGTTAGAAGCAAAGTTAATGACATTTTCCAGTTCAGGATGAGAGCAGGAAACGGCACTGACACAGTAACTTGTGTTAAGAGTGGAATCATGCTGACTTTCAGAGAATTTATGTTAAAAATGCATGGGTGTAGTCCTTCAAGGTAGAGGTTTGTGATATTTTGAAGCAATTTGTTTATTTTTTGAGGGGCACAATTTGGAGTATTGTGTAAAACCATTCATCCCTTTGTTTGTGACAGTCTGGTATAATTATGGCATGACAGCACTTTGGAAAGAGATTCAGTTGAAATAATAACACACTGGCACAAAGCCCCACTTTTCAAAAACTAAATGAAATAGATTCTTAGTGCTGTGACACTTTGGACTGCACTTAGCATGGACACAAATGGCAGAAATAAAAAACTTGCCTGTCGAAAAAAATCAATTTCTTGCTTATTCAACACTAAAGGTATTCAATAGCTGGATTGTAAAGGTCAAATCACAAGCTGAATATTGTTTTATTGACAAAGGCTATATGCTATACAATTCTATTTATAGCATATGTTTAAGTTATTTTCTTTATAGCTGTTAAATTGTTAGCTAATTTGTGTATTTGTCTTCTCTTTCTCTGGCTCGTCATCGGGAAATTGTGACAAAAGCAGGGAGCTAAACTGCAAGGCACCGATGAGAGGCTGAGTGGGAAGGGTTTGATTGGGGAATTGAAGAATTGTGGAGTTCTCAATAGAGACTTTGTAGGTCCAAGATGAGACTAGTAAGTGACCGCCAGATGCGATAGAAGAAAGAACTTGCATTTAAATAGAACTTTCACGGCCTCAGAATGTCCCGAAACGCTTTACAGACAATGATTTAACTGGTGAGAGACACAGCAAAGTGCCTTTCTAATATTGGGGTGAAAGGAATAAAGAAAGTCTATCTGGAATCAGTGAGAAAGAATTTTTGGTTCCAAGGTGGAAGACTGCAAGGACCTTGGAATAGAGTGATCTGGATTAAGGACACACAGGACCAATGCGGTGGAGTGGCTTTCTGCCATTAAGGAAAGGCTTGGTGAAAGGCTCCATTCCTCCATCCCCACTGAGCAAGTTTTGGGCCCCTTTCTCACCCCGCACTGAGCATGCAGTCAAGTCCATTCTTCGTCCCCTCCACTTAGCAAGTTTTCAGCCCCCAAGCAAAATTCCCCCCACTCGCACAAAATGAGGAAGAAGTGCCATCAAAAATTCCTGGCAGACAATGGCTGGAAGAGAGTGAGCCCAAGTAGTCAGTTATTATGTTAGGTGCCAGCATCTGATTGAAATGAACAGCAAAGAAGACCCCCTATCCTTTACCCATACCGGCCCCTCTGACCTAGACCCCCTTGCTGAGCAGGATTTTTGGATCTCCTCACCTAACTTAGCAATAAGTCGTGGATTGCACTCAAACCCCACACTGGCTCAAATTGCTATTTGATCGCTGTTGGCTGCATCTCCCCTACCAATCCCCTTCTTCTCCATGACTGCATTTCTCGTTGCAACCCATCTGCAAGCTGCCCAATTCCTTTCTCCCCCAACCCCCCAACAGTTGCAGTTCCCTCCATCCTTTTATTGACACCCACCTGACTGCCTTTCTGATCAATAGCACCCCACCCCATTGGCTTTCCCACACCCCTCTCACTGAACTGCACCACTCCTGTGCCCTTCTTCTCCCTCCCATTCCCTTCCTTCTCCCATTATCTCTCCCCTCCTTTCCCCTTCACCTCCTGCCCCCTCTTCCTTCACCCTCTTCCCATCACTTCCTTCCTTCTTTTCCCTTTCCCCTTCCTTCCTGCCTCCCCTCCTCCATTTCCCTCCCTTCCTCCCATTATCTCCTCTCCCATCTCTCCTTATCCCTTTCCTCCTCCTCCCTTTCCCCTCCCTCCTCTTTAATCCTATCCCTCTCTCTCTTCCCTTTTCCCTCTGACTCCCCAACATCTCCTTATCCCCTCTCTGTTCTCCCTCCCACTCCTCTCCCTCTCCCTCCCTACTCCATTACTCCTACCTTCCTCCTACTCCTCCCTACTTCCTCCCCCTTCTTCCACACTGTCCGCCCGACACCACCCCCTCCTTTCCTCGTCCCATGACTCCCATTCCATCTCCTCCTCCTCCTATTTGACCTCTCTTCCCTCCCTTGCTTTTCCTATTTGCCTCCTTCTCCTCTTCCTCGTTCCCCTACATTTCCCCCACCCTCTACCCCTGCTTGATCTGAAAAATTTAAATTAGTCCTAATGCCATGGGAAATTGACTAGCAGTCCAAAAATTTGGAGTGACATTGCACTGTGCCTTCACATGCCTTTAGAAGGTTCACTCGGTTAATCCCGGGGATGAGGGGGCGGACATATGAGGAGAGGTTGAGTAGATTGGGACTCTACTCATTGGAGTTCAGAAGAATGAGAGGCGATCTTATTGAAACATATAAGATTGTGAAGGGGCTTGATCGGGTGAATGCGGTAAGGATGTTCCCAAGGATGGGTGAAACTAGAACGAGGGGGCATAATCTTAGAATTAGGGGCTGCTCTTTCAAAACTGAGATGAGGAGAAACTTCTTCACTCAGAGGGTAGTAGGTCTGTGGAATTTGCTGCCCCAGGAAGCTGTGGAAGCTACATCATTAAATAAATTTAAAACAGAAATAGATGGCCCGACTCGAGAGGGGGCAAAACTTGACCTCCTCTTGGGAAATAAGGAAGGGCAGGTGACAGAAGTGTTAGTGAGGGATCACTTTGGGACCAGTGATCATAATTCCATTAGTTTTAAGATAGCTACGGAGAATGATAGGTCTGGCCCAAAAGTTAAAATTCTAAATTGGGGAAAGGCCAATTTTGATGGTATTAGACAGGAACTTTCAGAAGTTGATTGGGAGAGTCTGTTGGCAGGCAAAGGGATGTCTGGTAAGTGGGAGGCTTTCAAAAGTGTGTTAACCAGGGTTCAGGGTAAGCACATTCCTTATAAAGTGAAGGGCAAGGCTGGTAGAAGTAGGGAACCTTGGATGACTCGGGAGATTGAGGCCCTAGTCAAAAAGAAGGAGGCATATGACATGCATAGGCAGCTGGGATCAAGTGGATCCCTTGAAGAGTATAGAGATTGCCGGAGTAGATTTAAGAGAGAAATCAGGAGGGCAAAAAGGGGACATGAGATTGCTTTGGCAGATAAGGCAAAGGAGAATCCAAAGAGCTTCTACAAATACATAAAGGGCAAAAGAGGAACTAGGGAGAGAGTAGGGCCTCTTAAGGATCAACAAGGTCATCTATGTGCGGAACCACAAGAGATGGGTGAGATCCTGAATGAATATTTCACATTGGTATTTACGGTTGAGAAAGGCATGGATGTTAGGGAACTTGGGGAAATAAATAGTGATGTCTTGAGGAGTGTACATATTACAGAGAGGGAGGTGCTGGAAGTCTTAACGCGCATCAAGGTAGATAAATCTCCGGGACCTGATGAAATGTATCCCAGGACATTATGGGAGGTTAGGGAGGAAATTGCGGGTCCCCTAGCAGAGATATTCGAATCATCCACCGCTACAGGTGAGGTGCCTGAAGATTGGAGGGTAGCAAATGTTGTGCCTTTGTTTAAGAAGGGCGGCAGGGAAAAGCCTGGGAACTACAGACCGGTGAGCCTGACATCTGTAGTGGGTAAGTTGTTAGAGGGTATTCTGAGAGACAGGATCTACAGGCATTTGGAGAGGCAGGGACTCACGAATTTGATTGAGTTTTTTGAAGGGGTAACCAAGAAGATAGATGATGAGGGCTGTGCAGTAGACGTGGTCCACATGGACTTCAGCAAAGCCTTTGACAAGGTACCGCATGGTAGGTTGTTACATAAGGTTAAATCTCATGGGATCCAAGGTGAGGTAGCCAATTGGATACAAAATTGGTTTGACGACAGAAGACAGAGGGTGGTTGTAGAGGGTTGTTTTTCAAACTGGAGGCCTGTGACCAGCGGTGTGCCTCAGGGATTGGTGCTGGGTCCGCTGTTATTTGTTATTTATATTAATGATTTGGATGAGAATTTAGGAGGCATGGTTAGTAAGTTTGCAGATGACACCAAGATTGGTGGCATTGTGGACAGTGAAGGTGGTTATCTAGGATTGCAACGGGATCTTGATAAATTGGGCCAGTGGGCCGATGAATGGCAGATGGAGTTTAATTTAGATAAATGTGAGGTGATGCATTTTGGTAGATCGAATCGGGCCAGGACCTACTCCGTTAATGGTAGGGCGTTGGGGAGAGTTATAGAACAAAGAGATCTAGGAGTACAGGTTCATAGCTCCTTGAAAGTGGAGTCACAGGTGGATAGGGTGGTGAAGAAGGCATTCGGCATGCTTGGTTTCATTGGTCAGAACATTGAATGCAGGAGTTGGGATGTCTTGTTGAAGTTGTACAGGGCATTGGTGAGGCCACACTTGGAATACTGTGTACAGTTCTGGTCACCCTATTATAGAAAGGATATTATTAAACTAGAAAGAGTGCAGAAAAGATTTACTAGGATGCTACCGGGACTTGATGGTTTGACTTATAGGGAGAGGTTAGACAGACTGGGACTTTTTTCCCTGGAGAGTAGGAGGTTAAGGGGTGATCTTATATAAGTCTATAAAATAATGAGGGGCATAGATAAGGTAGATAGTCAAAATCTTTTCCCAAAGGTAGGGGAGTCTATAACAAGGGGGCATAGATTTAAGGTGAGAGGGGAGAGATACAAAAGGGTCCAGAGGGGCAATTTTTTCACTCAAAGGGTGGTGAGTGTCTGGAACGAGCTGCCAGAGGCAGTAGTAGAGGCGGGTACAATTTTGTCTTTTAAAAAGCATTTGGACAGTTACATGGGTACGATGGGTATAGAGGGATATGGGCCAAGTGCAGGCAATTGGGACTCGCTTAGTGGTATAAACTGGGCGACATGGACATGTTGGGCCGAAAGGGCCTGTTTCCATGTTGTAACTTCTATGATTCTATGATTCTATGACAGTTTCCTTGAAGTAAAGGGAATTAGGGGTTACGGGGAGCGGGCAGGAAATTGGACATGAATTTAGATTTGAGGTTAGGATCAGATCAGCCATGATCTTATTGAATGGCGGAGCAGGCTCGAGGGGCCGATTGGCCTACTCCTGCTCCTATTTCTTATGTTCTTATGTTGTTATGTTCACATGCTTGCTTCTAATACCTTATACGTTACAAAAATATATAAAAGGTTCTTCTTTTACCTACTGTTGTTAGATTGCTATTCACAGAAAATATACTGGACACAGCATAATGGCAGATAGTTTAATGTTTGTACAGAACAAACTACCAAGATTTTAATGTACATATATTCTGTACAGGATATGTTTGTGCTTTGGTACAATACAACAAAATAGTAACATGGTTTTGTCTAAATTCCTGCTCACAAACATCCACGTTGGAGCTTTGGAATAATATACATAGGGATAAATTTTCATCTTCAACGCCTGGAATGTACGCTGATTGAACGGATCGCCTGCCTGTTGTGACACCCATCCGATTTTCATTCCGTTTTGGACGGATATTGGGCGGGTTCTATAATGGGCGGGCGATCTGCTCTGCCATATTAGCTCCCAAGCAATGCAGATGAAAATGTACCCATATGGTCTAAGTGTATCATAACAATGTGCAAGAGAATTATTGCATAAGATTTATACAAATATAAGTACCTACTTTTAACACCAATCCATAACTAGCTCACAAATACCTTTTAATGTTATTCTGGTTTCTTATCTTGAATATTGTGATGATGGAAGATTTTCACTGAAGCAACATACTGACGTGTTCAACAGGTACCCTAAAAGAGAAATGCTTTTCAGTGTGTTGCACCTCTTACCTCCCTCCATGTGCTTGTGGTCTCAATTAGGCTGCTAGGTGAGGGGCTGAGCAAGTGAGAGGTGCTTAAGTGGAGAAGGAAATAACATGTTCAGGGATGATACATATCATCCCAGGATCTACTGTCTAAAGCAAATATGAAGCACTGAATTCAGTATATATAATCAATATTAGCTTTTGCTTCCAATTATTTGTGGTGCAGACGCATCCTTTAGGAAATTACAAATAGAATTCAAATCGTGCTTTGTTATAAATGTCAGGGATACCAGGCAGTTTTGCAGAACTTCTCCAAAACTGGAGAATGCTGGCTGATAGAAAATGATAGAATAATGAGTTAGCGTCTTACACTCGTCACATGTCAAGTTATGTAAGAGAACAAAGACTGATTTATCTGTATTCATTACCGTTAAATCAAAGAAACACTTCAATTCAATGGATAGTACATTACACCGCATTTCACAGAGATCACATTGAAAATTTATTACTCAACAACAGAATAGTCACCAACCCTTTGAATGCTGAGTATTATTTGCATCTTGAAAATACCTTATTCCTATTATATAGCATCAATAAAAATTATTTCCTCCAAGTACATGGTGCAGATAGACTTTTGGAAGAGAAAATGGGAGGGGTGGGAAGAAATTGTGTAGAGCAGAGGTCATCAAGCAAATCAACTGGGCCGTTTGGATAATTTTTTTAAAAGAGCAATTAAATTTGGGGTTGACAGGTAAAAGGGAATACTACATGTATCCTTTCATCAGTAGGAGTTTAACTAAACTATAGGGGGAATTTTAACTCTTTCCACCCAGCGGAAACTGGGTGGAATGGGCCCGCCCCATGGCCGTCTAAATGCCATTGTTTTCTTGGGCGGCTGAGGCACCTGCCTAAATCAAGCAGGAGCCTCATGATTATATGCAAATCGGAGCCGTATCACAATGCAATTTTAACTGCCTAATGAGCGGACTGGATACTCTGCGAACACCCAGCAGAGACCCTGTCAGGTAACTTTGTGGGGCTAGGAAGAGCAGAAGTGCTCCTCTGGGCTCCAAAAAGGAAGTTTGTTCGCCGCCCCACCCACGAAACACTCCCGAACCCCCTACCCCGCCAACTTATCTGACTGCATGCTTGGCAGCCTCTGGGCCACTCAATCTTTGAAGGCCCAAAGCTGGCAAACTGCCTCTAGGCGATTGTTTCGGGTAGACAGCTGGCTGGCAAGACGGTAATGAAGCCCAACCATTAAAATGGATCGGGCCTCCCACTGCAGCTCTCGGACACACAGCCTGCGCATCCCACTGGCATCTCACCTGGGAGTTAAAATTCCCCCTTATATATTTGTGAACAAGAGCAAGAAACTATGATAAAGAGATGACCCAGCCAGAAGAAAAACAACTAACATTATACAAATGCCAGGTTTTATATTCGTTTATATATTAGATATTCAATTTCAGCAATCAAATGGTTACGAGGCATGTTTACCTTCTGAAAGCATTAATTAGCCCCTTCACTGAACAGAATATTCCAGAAAGACCACAAAGCAATCCTAGGAGGAAGATGGAAATGTCCAGGAATTTTTCCAGATTACCTAATTTATACCAGAGCAGCCTCAAGTGAAAAAGTGAAGGAAGAAGAAAAGTCATAACAGCTCCTGTAACACTGCCTGTTAACCCCATTAAGAGGGCAAAATGGGGCATAAACGTGGCCATTAGGAGGGTTAACATCAATAAACAGCCTCGCAAAACAAGAGCCCAAACTTGAGCCTTTCCACCCACTGAGCTTGGATTCAAAATACAACTTTGTAAAACCTCAGCAGCTGCATAAAAGGGCAGTGGATAGGAAAGGAGAGCCTTGGCCACCAAGCACACATTCACCAATACCCGCAGGGTGAATGGCAGATTATCTGTGATTACTTCCTTCGTTTCATTCCCCCAGGTTAAAAATGTGACAAGGACAAAGACTGTTTTAAAGATACATGCAGCCAAATGAGTCCAGATCATCATGCACACAAAGTTACCCTTGTTTTTCATGCTGCCTTCCAGAGAGGGCAGGAAAATTTGTGAAGTGTAGCTGAAAATGATAACCCCAACAGAAACCAAAAACTTTTCAAAATCCATGGAAAACTTGATCATTTTCCATGACCATTTCTGCACCTGTGTCATACAATAGGTAATCACAATGAACGTAACAACAAGATGGACTAAAGAACAAAGAAGACTCAGCTTTGATACAATTTGAAGATTTTGTATAAAAAGACATGGGACCAGCATAACAACTGCTATTACAAACCAGGTTTCCTCTGACATTTGCATATGTGGGAAACTGTGGAACATGAGATTCCCACTTACCACCAGATACAAAATGCAGGTCATAATTAGTTCAGCTACCTGGGCAAAATTAACAATTTTGCCTCCTAGTTTGGGGAATAGTTGCATACAGCAGGCATTGGCAATATCTTCATACGAGGTCCTCACTCTGACATGTTGTCCTTCTTCATTTTCTTCATACAAACAGGCAATGAGAATTTTGCCAGTATAGCAGCAGATCACGGCAGCAAACATGATGAGAAACAAGCCGACATATCCACTGTGCAGAACAGCGTATGGCAAACCCAGGACAAAAATACCCTGAAGAAAACAGAAAAAGCAGGACCGTTAAGGCAAAATTGTCTGTTATAGGAAGGTAACATGTAAAATCATGTCTTATCATTAATAATATATTCATTTATTGGAGGTTCTTTCATGCCACCACTTGATAAGAAAGAAAAAAGCAATGGATTATATCTGTGAATGCTAAGGTGGTTGCAACACTTTGCCGTGTAAAAGAAATTAGCTTAGAAATTATTGTTTATGATATTAGTGTAAGAGTGCCGAACATGCTGAAACATCTGTATGGCATTTCTTGATCTGCTACTTTAATGGAGTAAATAATCTGTTTCTTTTAAACGGATTAACACCTCCATTAAAATAACAGATAGGAATGTTGCATGAACACATAACATGTTTGTATACTAATATTGCCAACACTAATTTCCAGGCTATTACAGTATTATATTTATTAGGAGGCTGTAATTTTGTCTCAGAAATAATCAAAGCCAATGAATTAGTTATACCAAACTTTATGGGGAAATGTTCCTTTGTCATTTTGCTTCAATCTATAAATAGTTGTTAATACTGTAATTCAAACCTAATGAGGCCAGCCAAAGAAGATGTAGCTTCAAGGCTCATATTCATTAATTTTGCTTGCACAGTGTTCTTGCATTTATCCTTTATTAATATGCCCACAAGGAAGCTGTACACAAAAATCTTAGCATGAAATATTAATAAATCACATCAATGGTAAAAATAATTATCAAACTCCATACAAAAAGTTTTCCTTTATGAAATTGATAATGAGAAGTCGTTTACATTTCTCTGGATTATTGTAGTCCCGAACATTACTTTTACAATAGCTTTGCAAACCATCTGAAGTCACCGCAACAAAACCATTCACTAGAAAAAAAATTATGCCACATAGCTGTCACAATATAAGAAAAATATTATCATATATTATATACTAGGCAGCCCCTTAATGACAAACGAAACAGGGTGGGTAGCAATTCAATCATAATATTTTCAGGTCAAAGTCCCATGGAAAAATTCCTTCATCAACAAGGAAGAGAGCGAAGTAAATAATGAGAGGTTAGTGTACCAAAACTAGTGGTTCTATTCTTGCTACTGAGGAACATTATACACAACATGAAAACCTCAAATTAATATTTGATTGTGTTTCACATATAGAATTTATTCAATTTGAGTTTATTTTGAAGCAAACTGAAACATCAATATGAAATGTTCGAGAAATACTTTTCTAAATGAATGTGAAAATCTTAGTCATTTGAAAGGACTGTTCAGAGTGCAACTGTTCTAAACCTATATCACACAACAATATTCTAAGCAGCATACGAACATACGAATTAAGAGCAGGAGTAGGCCATTCGGCCCCTTGAGCCTGCTCTGCCATTTGATAAGATCATGGCTGATCTGATTGTGACCTCAACCCTATTTTCTCGTCTACCTACTATAACCTTTGACTCCCTTGTTAATCAGGAATCTATCTAACTCAGCCTTAAAAATATTCAATGACCCTGCCTCCACCGCTCTCTGGGGAAGGGAGTTCCACAGACTCATGACCTTCTGAGAGAAAAAATTTCTCCTCATCTCCATCTTAAATGGGAGACCCCTTATTTTTAAACTGTGGCCCCTAATTCTAGTCTCTCCCACAAGGGGAAACATCCTCTCAGCATCTACCCCTTCGAGTCCCCTCAGATCTTATATGTTTCAATAAGATCACCTCTCATTCTTCTAAACTCCAGTGTATACAGGCCTAACTTGTCCAATCTTTCCTCATAAGATAACCCCCTCATCCTAGGAATCAGTCGAGTGAACCTTCTCTGAACTGCCTCAAAAGCAATTATGTCCTTTCTTAAATAAGGAGACCAAAACTGCACACAGTATTCTGGATGTGGTCTCACCAATGTCCTGTAAACTGTAGCAAAACATCTCTACTTTTATATTCCATTCCCCTTGCAATAAATGACAACATTCCATTTGCCTTCCTAATCACTTGCTGGACATGCATACTAACTTTTTGTGATTCATGTACTAGGACACCCAGATCCCTCTGTACCTCAGAGTTCTGCAATCTCTCTCCATTTAAATAATATATTGCTTTTCTATTCCTCCTGCCAAAGTGGACAAGTTCACATTTTCCCACATTATACTCCATCTGCCAAATTTTTGCCCACTCTCTTAACCTCTTGAAATATTTTCAGCTACAAGGGAATGAACCACGAAGAGTGAAGCAGACAATGCGGGCCATCAAAGGAGGCAAATATATGTATATGAAAATGCATTTATATGAATGTTAGAAACATTCAGCAGGTAACTATGATATAGTAGGAATATCAGCAATGTGCCGAATGCCAGCAGATGGCAATGAATATAACATTCAGGAGAATAATGTGGTTAGCAAAGGAGGTGGTATAGTCATGTATGTCAGGGACACCTGGTAGGTAAATGAAATTGTTCCCATGAAGGTAAAAAAACCGACACAATGAACTGCTCTGGCCAGACATCTCTAACACTAGGGGTATGCTAAAGACCATCCAATCAGTACAAGAGTAAGGTTAGTTCACTCTATGAAGAGATAGAAAGGGTATCTGAGAACAGTAAAGTTATTTTAATGAGTAACTCCAAGCAACCTAATATGAATTGGAAAACCCCAAGTGGCGGATTGGACAGGACTGGTAAATGTAATGCGTGACTGTTTCATCACCTAATGCGTCAGAGAAACCACGCCAGGCAGCGCTTGCCTTGGCCTGCTATTCATAAATAACTCAGACAATGTATAGAAAGTGGAAATCATGGCACCCCTGAGGGACAGTGACCACAGAATGATTAAGTTCAACGTGATCTGGGATTCTGAAATACCGAAGAGCAGTAGCTGGGTATACAAATTTATATGGGCTAATTTCAAAGAAATGAGGGAAGATCTTTTTTTTTATTCGTTCATGGGATGTGGGCTTCGCTGGCGAGGCCGGCATTTATTGCCCATCCATAATTGCCCTTGAGAAGGTGGTGGTGAGCTGCCTTCTTGAACCGCTGCAGTCCGTGAGGTGAAGGTTCTCCCACAGTGCTGTTAGGAAGGGAGTGCCAGGATTTTGACCCAGCGACGATAAAGGAACGCCAATATATTTCCAATTCGGGATGGTGTGTGACTTGGAGGGGAACGTGCCGGTGGTGTTGTTCCCATGTGCCTGCTGCTCTTGTCCTTCTAGGTGGTAGAGATCGCGGGTTTGGGAGGTGCTGTCGAAGAAGCCTTGGCGAGTTGCTGCATTGCATCCTGTGAATGGTACACACTGCAGCCACTGTGCATCGGTGGTGAAGGGAGTGAATGTTTAGGGTGGTGGATGGGGTGCCAATCAAGCGGGCTGCTTTATCTTGGATGGTGTCGAGCTTCTTGAGTGTTGTTGGAGCTGCACTCATCCAGGCAAGTGGAGAGTATTCCATCACACTCCTGACTTGTGCCTTGTAAATGGTGGAACGGCTTTGGGGAGTCAGGAGGTGAGTCACTCGCTGCAGAATAGCCAGCCTCTGACCTGCTCTTGTAGCCACAATATTTATATGGCTGGTCCAGTTAAGTTTCTGGTCAATGGTGTCCCCCAGGATGTTGATGGTGGGGGATTCTGTGATGGTAATGCCGTTGAATGTCAAGGGGAGGTGGTTAGACTCTCTCTTGTTGGAGATGGTCATTGCCTGGCACTTGTCTGGCGCGATTGTTACTTGCCACTTATGAGCCCATGCCTGGATGTTGTTCAGGTCTTGCTGCATGCGGGCGCGGACTGCTTCATTATCTGAGGGGTTGCGAATGGAACTGAACACTGTGCAATCATCAGCGAACATCCCCATTTCTGACCTTATGATGGAGGGAAGGTCATTGATGAAGCAGCTGAAGATGGTTGGGCCGAGGACACTGCCCTGAGGAACTCCTGCAGCAATGTCCTGGGGCTAAGATGATTGGCCTCCAACAACCACTACCGTCTTCCTTTGTGCTAGGTATGACTCCAGCCACTGGAGAGTTTTCCCCCTGATTCCCATTGACTTCAATTTTACTAGGGCTTCTTGGTGCCACACTCGGTCAAAAGCTGCCTTGATGTCAAGGGCAGTCACTCTCGCCTCACCTCTGGAATTCAGCTCTTTTGTCCATGTTTGGACCAAGGCTGTAATGTGGTCTGGAGCTGAGTGGTTCTGGCGGAACCCAAACTGAGTATCGGTGAGCAGGTTATTGGTGAGTAAGTGCTGCTTGATAGCACTGTCGACGACACCTTCCATCTCTTTGCTGATGATTGAGAGTAGACTGATGGGGCGGGAATTGGCCGGATTGGATTTGTCCTGCTTTTTGTGGACTGGGCATACCTGGGCAATTTTCCACATTGTCGGGTAGATGCCAGTGTTGTAGCTGTACTGGAACAGCTTGGCTAGAGGTGCAGCTCGTTCTGGAGCACATGTCTTCAGCACTACAGCCGGGGCCCATAGCCTTTGCTGTATCCAGTGCTCTCAGCTGTTTCTTGATATCACGTGGAGTGAATCGAATTGGCTGAAGACTGGCTTCCGTGATGGTGGGGATATCGGGAGGAGGCCGAGATGGATCATCCACTCAGCACTTCTGGCTTAAGATGGTTGCAAACGCTTCAGCCTTGTCTTTTTCACTCACGTGCTGGACTCTGGCATCATTGAGGATGTGGATGTTTACAGAGCCTCCTCCTCCAGTTAGTTGTTTGATTGTCCACCACCATTCACGACTGGATGTGTCAGGACTGCAGAGCTTTGATCTGATCCGTTGGTTGTGAAATCGCTTAGCTCTGTCTATAGCATGTTGCTTCCGCTGTTTAGCATGCATGTAGTCCTGAGTTGTAGCTTCACCAGGTTGGCACCTCATTTTTAGGTACGCTTGGTGCTGCTCCTGGCATGCTCTTCTACATTCCTCATTGAACCAGGGTTGATCCCCTGGCTTGTTGGTAATGGTAGAGTGAGGAATATGCCGGGCCATGAGGTTACAGATTGTGCTGGAATACAAATCTGCTGCTGCTGATGGCCCACAGCACCTCATGGATGCCCAGTTTTGAGCAGATCTGTTCTGAATCTATCCCATTTAGCACGGTGATAGTGCCACACAACACTTTGGATGGTATCCTCAGTGCGAAGACGGGACTTCGTCTCCACAAGGATTATGCGGTGGTCACTCCTACCAATACTCTCATGGACAGATGCATTTGCGACAGGTAGATTGGTGAGGACGAGGTCAAGTAAGTTTTTCCCTCGTGTTGGTTCATTCACCACCTGCCGCAGGCCCAGTCTGGCAGCTATGTCCTTCAGCACTCGTCCAGCTCGGTCAGTCGTGGTGCTACCGAGCCACTCTTGGTGATGGACATTTAAGTCTCCCACCCAGGGTATATTCTGTGCCCTTGCTACCCTCAGTGCTTCCTCCAAATGGTGTTCAACATGGAGGAGGACAGATTCATCTGTTGAGGGAAGGCAGTAGGTGGTAATCAGCAGGAGGTTTCCTTGCCCGTTTGACCTGATGCCATAAGATTTCATGGGGTCCAGAGTCAATGTTGAGGACTCCCAGGGCCACTCCCTCCTGACTGTAAATCACTGTACTGCCATCTCTGGTGGGTCTGTCCTGCTGGTGGGACAGGACATGCCCAGGGATGGTGATGGAAGAGTCTGGGACGGTGGCTGAAAGGTATGATTCTGTGAGTATGGCTATGTGAGGTTGTTGCTTGACTAGTCTCTGGGACAGCTCTCCCAATTTTGGCACAAGTCCCCAGATGTTAGTGAGGAGGACTTTGCAGGGTCGACTGGGCTTGGTTTGCCTTTGTTGTGTCCGGTGCCTAGTGGTCCGATGCCGGGTGGTCCGTCCGGTTTTATTCTTATTATGACTTTTTTTAGTGAGATTTTACAACTGAGTGGCTTGCTAGGCCATTTCAGAGGGCAATTAAGAATCAACCACATTGCTGTGGGTCTGGAGTCACATATTGGCCAGACCGGGTAAGGACGGCAGGTCCTTGGGGGATGCCATTCAATAAGACTTCAGTGGAGGACGAGTAGACCACTTTTAAAGGTATAATGCTGAGCATGCAGGCTAAATACATAACTAAAACCAAAAATCTAAGACACAGAAACATAGAAACATAGGAACAGGAGTAAACCTTCAGCCCCTCAAGTCTGTACTGCCATTCAAGGAGATCATGGTTGATCTGTATCCTAACTCCATCCACCTGCCTTGGGTCCATATCCCTTCATACCCTTGGCTAGCAAAAATCTATCAATTTCAGGTTTAAAATTATTAATTGAGCTAGCATCTACTGCTTTTTGTGGGAGAGAGTTCCAAACTTCTACCACCCTTTGCATGGAAGAAGTGTTTCCTAACTTCTCTCCTGAATGGCCTGGCTCTGATTTTAAGGTAATGTCCCCTTGACCCAGACTCCCCCACCAGCGAAATAAAAATCTCTCTCTCTACTTTATCAATTCCTTTCAAAATCCTAAAAACCTCAATTAAATCACCCCTTGACTCTCTATATTCCAGGGAATACAAACCCAGATTATGTCATCTCTCTTCATAATCTGACCCTTGGAGCCTGGTAACATTCTGGTGAATCTGCGTTGCACTCCTTCCAAGGCCAATACATTCTTTCTAAGGTGTGGAAAGAACAAGACTAAACAGGCCTGGGCCCAAATAAGGAAAGAAAGAACTTGCATTTATATAGCATTTTTCACGACTTCAGGAATCCCAAAGCACTTCACAGCCAATGACATACTTTTGAAGTGTAAACACTATTGTAATGTAAGGAAAAGCGGCAGCCAATTGCGCACAACAAGGTCCCTCAAAGAGCAATGAGATAAATGACCAGATCATTTCTTTTAGTGATGTTGGTTGAGGGATAAATGATGACCAGGACACTGAGGAGAACTCCCCTGCTCTTCTTTGAAGTGCCATGGGAATTTTTACATGCACCTGAGAGTGCAGACAGGACTTAGCTTAACATCTCATCCAAAAGACGAAACCTCCAACAGTGCATTACTCTCTCGGTATTGTAATGAAGTCTCAGTCTAGTTTATGTGTTCATGTCTCTGGTTGGATGAATAAAAAAGTCAAAAGTGAAATAAAGAGGACAAATAACCTGTATAAACCCTGCATGGAGAAAAGGGATAGGGTTCACTGGGATAAATATAAGAACATGCAAGAACATGTTAAAAGGGCAATCATGGGGGTAAAGAGAGACCTAGGACAAAGCAGAGCTGCAGACGCAAAACATAAAAGTAACAATTTTTTTCAGTACTTCAACAGTAAAAGTACAAGACAGTCAGAGAAGGGGTAAGAATCATAAAGATGCAAATGGGTTTAAAACAGAAGACGAGTAAACATTCTGAATGATTACTTTCTCCAACTATTCACGAAGGAAGACATGAGCAACATGGGCTCCCCAGAGTTAACTCAGGCAAAATTAATGATTCTGATACAAATGAAATGGAAGTCCTGGACATGTTAAAGCAGCTCAAAAAAAAGTCTCCAGTGATGATGTTATCAAACCAGGTTGCCAGTGTGAAAATTGTGAAGCAATACGTACTTGGAGATGTTAAGCCGGGATGGGGGGAATACTAAACGGAGTGCTCAGGGATTGGTGTTGGTATCACTGCTGTTTCCAATTGACATCAATAATTCAGAGACTCAATAAAATTGATCAAATTCACAGGTGATACCAAATAGCAAATTTAAGGAGGCAGCACAGAAATTACAGAATGTGTTGGAGAAAACATGTCAATGGGCAAGCAATGGCAGAAAGAATTTAATACTGACAAATATAAAGTACTGTACATAGGAAGGAAAATTGACTCAACGTTCAACATGCTCTGACAACACAGAGCAGCAATTAACAAAGCCAACAGAATGTTTAAATATGTATATTTAAAAACAGTAGAATATTTGTCAGAGGACGTCATGATCAAACTGTTTAGTGCTCTGGTCAGGCTGCACCTTGACGACTGAGTCCCATTCTGGTCATTGAGCCACAAGGGAAACATTCAAGTGTTGAAGGTAATGCAGAGCAACAAGGCTGATCCCTTGTCTTAGAGATCTCAGTTATAGGGAAACACTGGAGAAACTTGGACTTTTCATCCTTGAAAGTAGGGGCCTTCAACCTGGTCTTTTACAAGTATATAAGATAGTAAACTGGGAAAATTACTCTTGATTAAATTGTGAGAATAAAACAAGGGGTCACTGGGTCATGCTGGTAAAAGAAAAATTGAGAAGGTTTTTCCTCATGTTGTAACAGGATTGCTGAGTGTCTTTGTTTTTCTAAATGATGCAAAAATAAATTGCAGAATCTATTTTAAAAGTTTTTTAGCTGAAGTTTTGCATTTAAACTATTACCAGGTGCTTGATTTTTTACTTCAGAGAGACAAAGATGGTGCTTTGTTTTATTTATACTGAGAATTTAAAAACAGTGATTGTTTATGGAAAATGTTTTTATCTTTCTCAATATAAATATCAGTATTTTTTTTGTTCAGTATTTGAGTTTGTTTTTCCAAATGATTTGGAAACAAGCTGGCAGATGAATTTAAGAAGCTTTTTGAGTAAAATTTCATTGCTTTTACTTCAGAGGGTCTCGTACAGAAGGAAAGACAAAATGGGTGATTACAGAACCTGTGCTTTATTTTGTTTATACTGAGAATTCAAAATTAATAATTGTTTACAGAAGGATTTAATTAAGCAGCTGTGCTAGATATTCATCTACGCAGTATAGTGGATACAGGAAATACAAATTAAAAACACATGCTTCATCTTCCCTGAGGAGAAGTCTCAGATTTATTCTTTCACTGGAGGTGGACGGCCCCCACATCTTGCATTAGCATTACCTCTTACTTATTGTGAGCAATACCATGTAAGATCTGCTAGGAATATAAGATTGTACATCTGTGTACACTTCTGGCTGTCACACTTCAGATGTCACACTATGATATCATTGCTAGGATTCTCCTACCAGTGACAGTGTTCCAGCAGGGTGGGACTTTCATCCACCTCTCCAACACCGCTGGTGCCCTGACCCTGCCACACACGGTAGGCTTCTAGGGGGATTTCCACTGCCAAGAGGAAGCTCGCCATTGCTTGGCTGAAAAATCACGGCAGTTGTTCTGTAGGACTTGCTGCAGCACCAGAAGAGGTGGCTGGACAGTTAAATGGGCAGAAATACTCAGAAAATCATGAGAGATGTCTCAGTAGAGGCTTTGGACAAGATTGGGGCCTTTGGCAGTTATGTGATGGGTACAAGATGGAGAGGAGGCGGCTGCAAAGCCCTCTCCTTCAATGGGGAGGACCTTAGGATCATTACTTAGGCTTCCTGGGGTCTGCTGCCAACCCTCCCTATGTGGACCCGGGAAGCGGTGGGAGAGAAATCACTACGGACCTGAACACCCCATGTGGCAGTGAGGGAAGGAACGGTTGGCAGTGATCGTGGCAGGGGCGGGGAAGGAAATGCAAGTCAAGTAGTGGTGAGGCAATAGATCTGAATTTTCCTTCGTTCTCCATCACATTTTGGGCAGGACTGTAGAGGATACTCGAGCCCCATATTTCAGGTGTCGCTCTTTGTTCATTGGTTTAAATTTCGGATTCATAAAATAGCAACAAATGAGAACTGAAGAGTTAGTAAACACGAATGCAAAGTGACAAAAGTGGCTACAAAGCCATCAGTGCGAAACTACTAAGGACATATGGAAGGAACCGATCTTGACTGACCAGTAAGGAGAACCTACCACTGGAAAGGGCATCACTTCAAAGTCAAAAAGGGCATCTCAAAAGCCAAGAAAGCCTTTTACAAATGTTGCACTGTCTGTACGAATTGCTGCTTTTTATCTTATCACCACTCACCTCAGCCATTTCTCAGCAATGTAAGGTCAGGGTCCAGAAATTGCTTGGAGTGGCAAACCAACAGTGCTTGTCGCTCCACAGATTTATGTTAACCCACTAACTTTACTGGGTGCAATTCTTCTAATAGGAAGCGGAGAAGAGCCCAGCGTCAGTGCAAGCGAAGCAAGGACCGATGGGAGAAGAGGGAGGAGCGATCTCTCCCCTCGACCAATCAGATTGCAGCAATTTTGACAAGCTGCAAAACTGTTTCTGCTGGCTGAGAACGTTAAATCCAAGAAGTGAAAGGTATAACATTAAAATCATTGTAAAAAATGTTATAGACAGCGAAAAAAGAGAGGGTAAGAAATAATCTAATTAAATAAAAGAGGCAACGAGAAAATTTTTTAATTGAAAATTTTTTTTTAATGACCAAAACTATTAAAATAAGGAGTAATGAGACTCCACGTTTTTAAAAGTTAGTTTTTAGTTGTTTGGCAGTCATTAAGACTTACCGTGCTGTTAAACTTAGTTTAGACCTGGTATTTTTAAACGTATCTGTTTTGTTATTTGTTTTATTACTTACTTTCCAGCTGGGCAGATGAGCAAACTGGCGCTTTTACAATGATTTCACTGGTTGCAGCTGGAGATGAACCTTTAATTCGAAGCTGTCACATCACTGGCGAAACAGTAGGAGCAAGGTCCAGATTTCCGCGTTTCACTGCACATGTGTGAACGCCGGAACTTGCTCCTCAATTTCGCCACTAACAACAGTCAGTGCTGTTGAACTCACCGTTCTTTTCCAAGCAATTTCTGCCCCAGTGAAATTATCCCCACCACTTCTATAGATTAAGCTGTAAGAGAAAAAAACTACTTTTTTTGAACCCATGGGTGCTGAGACAGAGGCTGCAGATTGCTAAGGAACAAACACGCTGCAATGATACGGACATTGTGTGTTCCTTCTGGATTCAGACACAGGTCTATGTATTTTGAGATGTGAGGAAGCACTGGCAATCATTATTCTTGTAGGCCAGGATTAACATTATGATTGACAAAATAAATTAAAGGTACTCTGTAACTTATTGTAAACTATTCCAAGCCTGCAGTATTAATCATCATTGTAAATCATCGCGAGCACCTAGAAAATGGCAGTCCCATTCCCTTAGGTCTAACTGTAAATTTGCAACCTTTCTTGACCAACTTTATGCCAAACAAATTGAACATTACTGCAAAGTAGAAGCAAGAACAAACATTCTAATATAGTTATATTTTTTAATTCTATTTCAAATCCATTAAATGATTTTGTCATTGTATTTGTTGTGTTAAATAAACACGAGCAACGATACTGGACTATTTTTAAGCTTACTTCATCCACGTGAAAGTCAGGTTTGAGTGAATCATGAAGTTTTCTCCCCTGCAAAGCTTATTAAAGCACCATTATTGGTGCAGTATTCCATTTCAATACATATCAGGCCCACGATGTAAAAAAAGATGACAGCCAATTGATTTATTTCCTTTCCTTTTTAATTTAGTTCCCCTCTGTTTAAATCTCCCTGAATGACATCCTCTCAGGCCTTTACCACTCTCACATTGCATCAGCAGTTAATAGGTTTGCAATAGCAGACCTTGGTGCCTTGTTCTCCAATTCTCTCTCCTTCTCCAGGGGACTGCCTCCCCAGGTGGTATGGCCAAGACTGGCAAGTCACTAGGGGGATGATTTTCGGGCCGATTTTCGGATGGCCGAGCAGGTGCGTTGGGGACGGGGGGGCCTCCTAAAATGGCGGAATCCCGGAGTGGGTTCGGAGCCCGGCTCCAACCCGCTGACTTCCGGGTTCCCCAGTGACACATTAGGGTGCACGCGCAGCTCCCACATGCGGGACTCCTACCGGCAATTAAAGCCGGCGGGATGCTACTTCACATAATTATTTAGATACTTGAGGTACTTGACAGACCTCATTGAGTGGAGATTTTGGCAGGGGTGCAATTTTGAAGGATCCTCAGCATGTTTCCCGTGCTGTGGGAAACACTCCCTGTTGGAGCAGACATATTTCAGCCAGCAGCCAGTGGGAGATGCAAAGGATTATGTGACAGGTGGGGGGAAAACCTCATTTATTGCAGCAGGGCACTCTGTCACTTCAGACAAAGTTTTGGCTGCAACACCTTTGTCTTTCCACTCAAAATTCTTAATTTATACTCTAAACGCTGCTGTGCAAACATATTTACCTACTTTGCGGACCCCCTCAAACTCACACCGTCAGGATGGTGGGTGGGCGCCATAGCTGCATTAATCACTTCATCCGAGGATGAGCAACATCACCAGTCTTGCCAGGCATGCTGTCCACCTCCGCCACGTGGAGCTCCACAACACAGTGCTGCGCCACAGGCACCTGCACTAGAGCACGGAGGGCAACAGAGAGAGTGATGTCGCAGGAGGCACTGCCCTCACCACAGGGTCTACAGACTGAGGCTTAGCTTCCTGGACCTCTCTGAGAAGCAGTGCATACAGAGGCTCAGAGTCAGTTGCCAGGTAGTCGCGGACCTCAGCAGCCTCCTTCATGCCGAGCTGCTCCCGGCTGGCCCGACCAGCATCGTCTTACCTGTCGCTGTCAAAGCCACCACTGCTCTCAACTTCTTCGCCTCCAGATCATTCCAGGGTGCCACTGGGGACATCATCGGGGTCTCTCACACATCTGCACACAAGTGCATAGGGCAGGTCACCGATGGCTTGTTTCGCAGGGCCTCGCACAATGTCAACTTCCCCATGGATGACCTCAGCCAGATGGAGAGGGCAGTGGAATTCCACGCTGTGACTGGCTTCCAACAGGTGCAGGGTGTAATCGATTGCACCCATATAGCAATATGAGCACCTCGACACGAGCCAGGACTGTTCATCAACAGGAAGGGCTATCACTCCATGAATAATCAACTCATCTGTGACCACTGCGAGAGATTCCTTGACGTGTGCGCCAGATATCTTGGCAGCTGCCACGATTCCTTCATCCTCCGAGAGTCCAACATCCTGCCCCTCTTCCACGCACCGAATACTCGCAAGGGCTGGCTCCTCGGGGACAAGGGATACCCCCTGCACACGTGTCTCATGACACCTCTGAGGAACTCCACCACCGAGCAACAGCGTCGATACAACGACAGCCACATCGCTACCAGGTCTACAACTGAGCATGCTATTGGGCTGCTGAACATGCACTTTAGGTGCCTTGATCGTTCTGGGGGAGCACTTCAATACGCACAACGGAGAGGGGTGCCGCTGGAGGAGTCCCCATCCACATCTGCCACCCATATTGAGGAGGAGGAGGAGGAGGCGGAGGAGGAGGACGACGAGGATGAGGAGGAGGAGGCAGAGGAGAAGGAGCAACCCATGGCAGAACAGCGGCTCACCTGGCTGCTCGTGAGGCCAGGGAGTCACTGATATGTGAACGGTTCTCCTAACATCAGACAGTGAGAAGAGTTCAGTCCTCACCACCTGGACAGAGCACCGGCCACACCGGCCCTCCCCCCACCCCACCGGCTCCCTGCACAAAATAGTCGTGCAACTATACATACACCCACTGTAGAGTGACAATGGCTGGCATCAAGTGTGGGCGTTCATGGAGAACCTCATGAAAGGGACTTATTACACAAGCCAGCCAAGGGAGTGGCCATGGGAGTCCTCAACATTGACTCTGGACCCCATGAAATCTCATGGTATCAGGTCAAACATGGGCAAGGAAACCTCCTGCTGATTACCACCTACCGTCCTCCCTCAGCTGATGAATCAGTCCTCCTCCATGTTGAGCACCACTTGGAGGAAGCATTGAGGGTAGCAAGGGTACAAAATGTACTCTGGGTGGGGGACTTCAGTGTCCATCACCAAGAGTGGCTCGGTAGCACCACTACTGACTGAGCCACTCTCGGTCAGTAGTGGTGCTACCGAGCCACTCTTGACCTTCCCTCCATCATAAGGTCAGAAATGGGGATGTTCACAATTAAACAACTAACGGGAGGAGGAGGCTCTGTAAACATCCCCATCCTCAATGATGGCAGAGTCCAGCACGTGAGTGAAAAAGACAAGGCTGAAGCGTTTGCAACCATCTTCAGCCAGAAGTGCTGAGTGGATGATCCATCTCGGCCTCCTCCCGATATCCCCACCATCACAGAAGCCAGTCTTCAGCCAATTCGATTCACTCCACGTGATATCAAGAAATGGCTGAGTGCACTGGATACAGCAAAGGCTATGGGCCCCGACAACATCCCAGCTGTAGTGCTGAAGACTTGTGCTCCAGAACTAGCTGCACCTCTAGCCAAGCTGTTCCAGTACAGCTACAACACTGACATCGACCCAACAATGTGGAAAATTGCCCAGGTATGTCCAGTCCACAAAAAGCAGGACAAATCCAATCCGGCCAATTACCGCCCCATCAGTCTACTCTCAATCATCAGCAAAGTGATGGAAGGTGTCGTCGACAGTGCTATCAAGCGGCACTTACTCACCAATAACCTGCTCACCGATGCTCAGTTTGGGTTCCGCCAGGACACTCGGCTCCAGACCTCATTACAGCCTTGGTCCAAACATGGACAAAAGAGCTGAATTCCAGAGGTGAGGTGAGAGTGACTGCCCTTGACATCAAGGCAGCATTTGACTGAGTGTGGCACCAAGGAGCCCTAGTAAAATTGAAGTCAATGGGAATCAGGGGGAAAACTCTCCAGTGGCTGGAGTCATACCTAGCACAAAGGAAGATGGTAGTGGTTGTTGGAGGCCAATCATCTCAGCCCCAGGACATTGCTGCAGGAGTTCCTCAGGGCAGTGTCCTCGGCCCAACCATCTTCAGCTGCTTCATCAATGACCTTCCCTCCATCATAAGGTCAGAAATGGGGATGTTCACTGATGACTGCACAGTGTTCAGTTCCATTCGCAACCCCTCAAATAATGAAGCATTCCGAGCCCGCATGCAGCAAGACCTGGACAACATCCAGGCTTGGGCTGATAAGGGGCAAGTAACATTCGCGCCAGATAAGTGCCAGTCAATGACCATCTCCAACAAGAGAGAGTCTAATCACCTCCACTTGACATTCAACGGCATTACCATCGCCGAATCCCCCACCATCAACATCCTGGGGGTCACCATTGTCCAGAAACTTAACTGGACCAGCCATATAAATACTGTGGCTACGAGAGCAGGTCAGAGGCTGGGTATTCTGTGGCGAGTGACTCACCTCCTGACTCCCCAAAGCCTTTCCACCATCTACAAGGCACAAGTCAGGAGTGTGATGGAATACTCTCCACTTGCCTGGATGAGTGCAGCTCCAACAACACTCAAGAAGCTCGACACCATCCAAGATAAAGCAGCCCGCTTGATTGGCACCCCATCCACCACCCTAAACATTCACTCCCTTCACCACCGGCGCACTGTGGTTGCAGTGTGTACCATCCACAGGATGCACTGCAGCAACTCGCCAAGGCTTCTTCGACAGCACCTCCCAAACCCGCGACCTCTACCATCTAGAAGGACAAGAGCAGCAGGCACATGGGAACAACACCACCTGCATGTTACCCTACAAGTCACACCCCATCCCGACTTGGAAATATATCGCCGTTCCTTCATCGTCGCTGGGTCAAAATGCTGGAACTCCCTTCCTAACAGCACTGTGGGAGGACCGTCACCACACGGACTGCAGCGGTTCAAGAAGGCGGCTCACCACCACCTTCTCAAGGGCAATTAGGGATGGGCAATAAATGCTGGCCTCGCCAGCGACGCCCACATCCCATGAACGAATAAAAAAAAAGAATGGCCAAGACGTGGCAGTAGTGGTGACAATAATAATATTTAATGTGCCATTAACAAAAATCAAATATAAATAAAAAACATGACAAACGTCAAACACCCTTGTGCATCCCCTTTGTGCTCACAAAACTTTCGCCTTACACTTACGAGTCCTCCTATGTGGTGCCTCCCCTGTGGCTGCAGCAGTGGCAGGTTGCTCTTGTTCATGCCCTGACCGATTAGATGCTTTGGGCCTTCGCCCTCTGGGTTTCGGTGCCCGTGAGGTCCCCTCGAAAGACTGCTCCACCTGCACCTGTGCAGGGGCAGACTCGACCACCTGGAGAGAAGGGAGCATTGAGAGGGGTTCAACGGGTGAGACGTGGGGGCGCTTTGAGTGGCGTCCCCACTTCCATGTCCCCTTTCGCCATCTTCCCTCCCCTGGGCCAGGCCCACACCACTCCTACCACTCTGCTGGACAACAGTTTGGAGGACATATGCGAAGCCTTGTAAGGTCAGTGCCAGAGTATCTGCCTGCCTGTTTAAGGTGGCAGAATGTTGCTCACCCTGAGTCGGAAGGGCCGTTGTTAGGGCCTCAATGGACTCATTGGTGAGCCGTGCTTGAAGCTCCATGGAGGCTAGCCTTCTCTCCATCACAGACATTCCCCCACTTACCCATGACACTATCTCAGAGATGCCCTCACGTCCCTGTGACAGTATCTCAGAGATTCCCTCCTGTACCTGTGCCACCATTCCACTCATGCAGGAGTTGGACTCCTCCATCCTCTGAGCGATTGTGGAGCGTGCGTGTGGCATTTGTTCCAGCATCTCGCAAATGTGCTGCTGCCCCTCGATCATTCTCTTTTTAAAGGATGGCCCCCGGGGTTCAGCATCTGTGTCCAGCTGAGCAGAGCCTGGAGAAGAGTGCTCCCACCGACGTGGACTCTCCACAGCTGCCCCTGCCACCAGTGTCTGCTCGTGCTCACATGTGTGCGGTGACTCACCATGTGCGACCCCAACTAAGTGAGGACGGGCACCCACCGAGGTGTGTGTATCTGCGCTGGTGGATGGCTCGCTCAGATGTGACGGTGCCCCCTCAGAGGCCAGCAGGTCCTCTGTGGAATTGCCCTCCGCCGTCACTGAGGAAGGCCCTGTAAGAGAACAGAAGGCAATATTAAGCATGATGACAGATGTTGAGGTGCTGAAGGTGGCAAGGCATGTTAACATCATTTGCTGTTGTGAGTGCTGAATCTTAAAGTTCTGTCACCAGCCATTTGTCAGGTAGCAGTCTCGGCGTCCCCGACGGACAGGCACTCGAGGGTGCGACTTAGTTCAAGAGCCTCCTTCTCCGCGTCCGTGAGGACGACCTGATGTTGCGGCCCCCCTCCGGCCTTCACCCTCTCCCGTGCATTCTGGGCTCTCTTCTCCTATAAGGGGAGAAAGTAGAGAGGCATGTGTGAGGGATGGTGACGTGGCCAACCGATGAATGCATTGGTTTAGGTGAGGCTGATTGTGAAAGAGATGCATCAGAGGGTGAGTATGAGACAGAGCCATGACATTGTATGAGGATTGGGTTGAGTGGTCGTGGTGGGATGAGTACAGGGGAGGTGAGTAAGTGCAGGTAAGTTGAGTGAGTGCGAGGAGTGATGTGATAGAGTAGTGTTGGCATGTACAGAATGAGTTGTGGGGTGGGGGCGGTGATGTGGAAGATGGAGTGTAGGAGAATGAGTAAGTGTACTCACTTTGGCTGACCTGGTAAGCCATTGAAGCGCTTCCTGCACTGGATCTATGTGCGGGGGGAGACGTTGCTGCTGCTGGTGACCTCCTCTGCCACCTCAAGCCAGGCCTTCTTGGTGGCAGAGGCAGGCCACTTCCTCCCGTCCGCTGGGTAGAAAATATCCTTCCTCCTCCTCACTCCTCACCCCATCCAGTAGGACCTGGAGAGAGGCATCAGTAAATCTGGGAGCAGCCTTTCCCCGGTTTGCACCATTTTATAATTTTGGTTGTTTGCTCCAGGAGCAGTATTGGAGGACTGCCCCTTTAAATAGGGCTCCTCCAGCTGACAGCCTGTGATGCGGGTGCGCAGTCCGCCTGCTGTGCAGGTTGACGACGGGAAACCCTGGAAGCCACGGTTCGTGGCTTCAATTTACCCACAATCACGTGGGGAACAGACGAATTTTACTGGGCAGATTACCCACGCGCCCAGTCGCCTCTCCCCCGCTGCGATCCTGCCTCCCTGGTAATATCGGGGCCTTTCTCTGTGTTATGTTCAGCAAATCATAACAGTGTTCATTAGAAGTATGCTTATGATTTCACTACACATAGCACACAGAGGAAATTAGAGAGGTGTGTAGTTATGATATAAGATTATAAATCAATTATGTGAATTCTAAGAGAAGGCCAGAGGGGAGTGCTGAGTGAGTGTAAATAGAGGACTATTGTAGGAAGAACACACCAGGCTGGGGAGACAGCATAATAACGGTAAGTGGAGTACCTCAGAATAAAGTACTATATCTGAGTCTATTCTAATAGAACCCTAACACAATAGATGTCTTCCCCACTCTGTGGGATGAATGGGCACAAACCAACCATTCCATGGCTCAGGACACTGCAGCATTCAACATACTTTGCTGCCTCTAGTCAAAAAGACCTTTTCAACTTCAATTACCTAACTTTGTTGAACTCTTTTTATTATGCATAATAAGACAAACGTTGGTGGCTGCCAAGAGCAACGAGCTAAATCATCTCACTTGTTATTGGTCTTAATATATTTTTGTGAGTGTGCAGAGGAATACTCAGCCTTGTGAGGTGAGTTAATCTTAGATTAAAAGCATAGGCACAACCAACTACATCATGATAGTAGGGAGGTTGGAGCCTTGCCCACATGCATGCCCTGCCAACATGGCCTTGCTCAAGGCTCACTCAAACCAACTGTCATTCTTGACAATAGATTTGAATAAATTTCTCTGAGTCAGTGGCTTACAAATGTTTTTGGGCTAGACCCTACTAAAATATTCTCAGCCTTTCACAACCCTCTAAGAAAATGGAAGTGTTAAGTCTGAAAAAATTGTTTCTCTCCTTCTCCACTTCTATTTCTCCCTTTCTCTTTCATCATTGTTTTTCTTTTTTCTTTTCCTTTACTTCTGTTTCTCTCACCCTCCTCCTTTATTCCTGTTTGTCTCTCTTTCTCCTTCCTCACTTCTGTTTCTCTCTCTTTTACTTCTGTTTGTTTCTTTTTTCCTCCTGCGCTTCTGTTTCTCTCATTCTCCTCCTTTAATTCTGTTACTTTCCTGGAAGCAGTGACTTAGGGTGAGTTATGGTTTTTATGAGCATGAGCAGCCCACAGGTACCTTGCCCAAGTTACCACTGTTCACATGAGCCTGGATGGTGTGTATTTGACTGTAGCAGACAGTCATCAAGTGGGACATCCAAGTAGGAACAATCCCCCTCCTGTGTGGTGCTCTGAAAGGACCAGCTGCATCTCCAGCATGCCCTCCTTGCTGTTCCTACTGCTGTTCCTCTTGTTCTTCTTCCTCTTCCTCCTCCTCTTCTGCCCACAATTGGGGTTTCCAGAATCACTCCCATTCCTCCTCTTTTAATTCACCCTCCCTGAAGGCAAAGAATGAATTCAGCCAAGAATTGACAGAAAACCTCTGTGTTTTTAGCCTAATGTTGTGTTCAGTATTGTCGCGCTGTGTTCAGGCCGCCTAACCCGAGGACCCCAGGAAAATGGCACTGGTAGCACCATTGACAGAAATGGGGCGGTAAATCTTTCTCCATGAATTTCGGGGCCCTACTGTCCCTGAAAATTCAACCCAGTGTCTCTATGGCACAGGACGACTTGAAGCCAAACACTGCCCATTCAAATTTTGGCAAAGGATGGCAGAAAGTGTAAAAAGCCTATAATATAAAAGAACTACTCATTAATGTGAAATGTGCTGAAGTCTAACACAATAATAGTAGAAGTGTTGTCTCAAATATATTTTGGAAATTATGAATATTATTGTTCTGTAATGTCTCAAGAGGGAACTGCAAGAATTTTTGTGAAGTAACCTGTAGGTTAACTATTAGTCAGTGTAAAAGATACCTGGAATACAAATTTACTGTGAAACAAAAGCAACTCTTTAGTATTCACAGTCTTAGAAAAGTTGAAACAATGATTAATTTACATATTTTTAAAAAGTTTGTTAAAAATATTACAACTGTCAAAACTTTAAGTAAAGGTTAATTTAAATAATTGAATTAGTATTCTGATTAATTTCTCAAGTAAATGCTGCAGTTCTTTTACAAAAAGAAGATTGTTATCTATCTGTTGATTTGAAAGGTAGTTTATTAGGCTATTATGGCCATCTTGTAAGAAGAACATATGATTCTTGATGAGTGCTCTGGGCTATAAGATCAATTGCTGAACAAGACTAAACAATTTCAACATTAATCTTATGCCACTACACATGAGTTGAGAATGGCCAGTTTTTAAAGCAATTAAGCTATAATAGTTTATCTCTTCTAACTTTAAAGTTCCCCCGTAAGCTCACATTCATTTCCTTTGTTCTTTCTATTTTACATAGTGGTGCTACTGTAAATTGATGGGCCAGAAATCACTCCTGAAATAACAGTGGAGCTCAACAGCACTCTCAGTTATTAGTGATGAATTGAATGAGCAAGTTCCCGCGTTTGCACAGTAAATCGTGGAAATAGTGAACTTGCTCCTAGTGGTTCGTCAACGATGTGACAGCTACGAAGTAAAGGGCCATCGCACGCTGCAATCAGGGAAATAATTGAAAAAGTGGCAACTTGTTCATCTGCCCAGCTGGTTCACCTGCCACCAAACAAGTACATTCAAAATACCAGGTCTGAAGTAAGTTTTAAAAGCGCGGTTAATCTTAATGACTGCCAAACAACTAAAAATTAACTTATAAAAATGTGGAGTCTCATATTACTCCTTATTTTAATAGTTTTTGGTCATTAAAACTTTTTTTTTAATTAAAAATTTTTTTTTTTACTTCTCTCTTCTGTCTCTTTAATTTAATTAAATTATTTCTTCAGCTTTTTATAAAAAAATTATAACATTTTTATTTACAATGACATCCAGAACACTAACTTTAAATGAATGAAGTCTGCTTGCCTGTTTGAGGAACGCAACCTGAATCTGTGGGCGTGACTTCTCTTCCTGACAGATTTTGTGGGCGTGTCTTCTCCTCTCACAGACTTTTCCAGCCGCGCAGTAACTCACGCTGCTCAGAGGCTGGGTTGATAGCGCACATTTTATTTAAACTTCAAATTCAAGCAATTGGACGCCACAGAGCCTGCAGTCAGTATTTTGGTTAATTAAATTTGCAGAAGCTGCGGTGAGCATTGCCTCGCTGCTCTGCGTGATTTCTGGCCCATTATATTTAAGATTTCATTATTTAAAAGTGTAGTAAATTCGACTGAATTCATATGAAAGAAACTGCCTGTACTTTTACTCATATTCCTTTTGTCACATTGGCGCAGATTCTCCAGTCATGAAGGGATCGGCGACATGGATTGTAAATTTAGCTGTCTAGCACACTGATCTCTCTGCCGATATGTTCCTCTGTATTTTCCAGCATTTGTAGTTATAATACCCTGCAATGAGTATGGCGGTGAAACAGAAGAGGCACGGACATTTTTTTCCCAGTGTTCCACAAATACATTAACTGGGTGGCAATTTTAAGTTTTAAAATGACCTTCTAATACAAATCTGAAGTATGGGACTCATCCAAAGTGCTACATCCACCAGGCTGATCTCTTCTTGGTGGAATCGGTTGGCCTGCCTCCGTTTAGAGCACGTCATAAGCTTGAGTACGGACGTTCATGGGTTTGCTGTGCCTGTCCTCTAGCCTCAGGCCAGCCCATGCTTAATAGTTTGAAAGGTTTTTTTAAAAAATGAGCTATTAGCCATAAAACACGTGCTACCAGATCACCTGTGCCATTATTTTTAACTCTAAGTGTTTTCAATGGGGGGACGCAGCTATGAAAATTAGTTGCCTACTGATATCGACATGGGGTAATGGCGGAGAGGTGCAAAAGTCGCTGGGAAATATGGAGCACCATAAGTGATGGCGTAAGTCACTTATTCCATAATTTCCTCTTTCGTTTGCACTGTTACATACAATTACATAGAAAGTACAGCACAGAAACAGACCATTCGACCCAACAGGTCCATGCTGGTGTTTATGCTCCACATGAGCCTCCTCCCTCCCTACTTCATCTAACCCTATCAGCATATCCTTCTATTCCTTTCTCCCTCATGTGTTTATCCAGTTTCCCCTTAAATACATCTGTGCTAGTCGCCTCAACTATTCCTTGTGGTAGTGAATTCCACAATCTAAACACTCTGTGGGTAAAGAGATTTCCTTTGAATTCTCTATTGGATTTATTAGTGACTATCTTATATTTATGGCTCCTGGTTCTGGTCTCACCCGCAAGTGGAAACATCTTCTCCACATCTACCCTATAAAACTCTTTCATAATCTTAAAGACCTCTATCAGGTTACCCATCAGTCTTTTCTCTAGAAAAGGGCCCCAGCCTGCTCAATCATTCCTGATAGGTATAACCTCTCAATTCTGGTATCATCCTAGTAAATCGTTTTTGCACCTTCTCCAGTGCCTATATATCCTTTCCATAATATGGAGACCAGAACTGTTCACAATACTCCAAGTGTGGTCTAACCAAGTTTCTATACAAGTTTAACATAACATCTCTGTTTTTCAATTCTATCCCTCTAGAAATGAACTCCAGTGCTTGGTTTGCTTTTTTATGGCCTTATTAACCTGTCTTGCTACTTTTAGTGATTTGTGCATCTGTACCCCCAGATCCCTCTGCTCCTCTACCCCGGTTAGACTCTTATTTTCCTAACAGTATGTAGCCCCCTTATTCTTCCTACCAAAATGACTCATACTTATCTATATTGAAATTCATTTGCCCATTCTGCGAGCTTATTAATGTCTTCCTGTATTTTGTCGCAGTCCTCCTCGATATTAACTATACCTCCAAATTTGGTGTCGTCCGCAAATTTTGGAATTGCACTTCCGATTCCCGAGTCCAAATCGTTTATGTAAATGGTGAACAACAGTGGTCCCAGCATCGATCCTTGTGGGTCCTTAAGGGTCCCGATGACATAATGGCGCAAGTCTCCAGGAAAATCTGGGTCATTATTTCATACAACCTAACTGCTGGTTAAAGGCAGCCAGGAAGCAAACATTTTGTATGAATTCCTCCTTATGCGACATCATGACCATTCACTCCAAACTGATTATTGGTTAACACCCTATTATATATTAAGAACGTCTTGTGAGGGTATCCTCAATCAGGACCAACCTGCTGAACATATAGCATTTAGGTGATCAGAACATATATTATCTTCAAACAAATTAAAGTGTAAATCACTAATAACTTGCATGACATGGCGACAAGAAAGTGAAATTTGTATTAACAGTCTTCATTACCGATCACCCCATACTGTGAAAAACATTTTTATCATCTAAAAATTTTCTCAGTTACAAACAATAATGATTAGAAATAATAATTCAAAGATAAATTAATAACAAAGCTTGAACAAACAATTATAATTCTGATATGGTAACTGCAGGATACTCACCTTTGACAAAGTTAAAGGTTTATAGAACTTTCAAAAGGATTTTTTTTTAAGATCCAACCTAAATGTCCTAAGTGAAAAAGTGTCCAAATTGTATGCCATTGCCTTTTTAACTGGAAGTCCCTTTCAGAAGTAGCAGCGGTGTGATTAATCAGGAAGCTAGGTTAGAATACTGAATGCTGAGCAAAAGTTTCATGTTCAAATCACAGTCTTGATTGGTATTAATGCTTACATTCCTGGATTTTATATTGGAAAACAGACAGCGGGACAAACTGTCAGCTGCAATGCCGATCGAAGGAGAAATGCCCTAAGAATTCCTTAAATGTGTCCTCAGAATGGAGTTAGTAGTCATACCGAATGCTGGGAAAAGACCAATGCTAATGAAACCACAAAAGCTTATACAAACAAAACATTCTTTACTAGGGATAGAAAAGAAGCTGTCAAGACCACACGCCTGTAGATGGCTTGTTAAGAGGGACATAAAAATGATCAGCTGGACCCGGGTGTGACCCCTGTGTTAGCAAAGACCTGAGAAGCTAAGGAGTAAATGAGTGCCCTGGCATGTCTAGGTGCTTCATTGATTTGAGAATCTTTAGGGATACCAACATGGCTGTGTGAGGTGATTGACACTAGAAGGTCTGAACTCTTCTAACACGTGTCACTCAGATTAGTCTATAGAATTGAAGAGGTTTCTTTGGAAATTAAGGATATATGGGATAGTATTTTTGACACTAAAAATCAGTCCTCAGTTCTCAGTTCTTACTTCAATTCTCGTCCTTTTAGTAGTTCTTGTAGTAATCTTTGTGGTAATCTATGGTTTAGCTACATCATTAAATAAATTTAAAACAGAAATAGACAGTTTCCTAGAAGTAAAGGGAATTAGGGGTTACGGGGAGCGGGCAGGAAATTGGACATGAATTTAGATTTGAGGTTAGGATCAGATCAGCCATGATCTTATTGAATGGCGGAGCAGGCTCGAGGGGCAGATTGGCTTACTCCTGCTCCTATTTCTTATGTTCTTATGTTCTTATGTATGTGTAGCAGGGCACTCTGTCAAATCAGAAAGTGTATCTCCAATAGAGAGGTTAGAGAGCTTAAGACATCAGTCAGATATAGGCAGATACAAGTATATCACTTAGATGCACAAGTTCTCCTGAGATCAGGTGAGTTGAGATTTAAGCCAGCTAGTCAGATACAGCTACCAGAAGTTACAGAAGGTGAATATATCCAGGAGCAGAGTTTCCAGGAGGAATGGATAGCACGTGTACAAACGGAGGTTCATCACTCTGCTATTTCAGAAAGCCAACACCATCCTCCCAGAGGAAGGCGAGGCAACCAGTTCATCCACGTCAACTCATTAGGACAAGGTCAGATGAATTTCTTGAAACACAGCCAACTACAAGCTTATAGACTTGAATCTATTCAATCGACTGCCTCTCTAATGCTGTTAACTTCTCAGTTATCTAAGGAATCTAATCCTAAATTAATCTCACCAATCTCAGACACTAATCTTAACTGTAAACTTATAATCAGCAAATAGTTAATGCTGAATTATTGTTATATAATTGAACTGCCTTTGTAACCTCCATTAATTAATCCTGTTGACTGTTATTGCATACACAATGTTTTTTAAGTGCTGCTATCTATGATTCTATGGTTAATAAACAATTGTTAGTTCATGACTTTGTTGTCTGACTTCTTTGATAACTGGCAAAAAAGGGTTAATTCAGTCACTCAGTGGTTTGTGCAGATCCTAATGGGAGGTTGGTAGTGCAAATGCTAACATAATCCGAATTGGTTGAAGTAAGATAATTTTACGAGCCAAATTTATACGACATTCACTCCTAGGCATAGACTAAGTGGTAAACCCCAGATGTTTCCTTGATAAAGAGTTAAGGTGAAAGGTTAAAGATTTGTCTGGTATTCTTGATGAATATTCTTGTCAGGATATTAATCCCAGTATTTTTTACAAAGTGCATTCTGTCAGTTACTTAAGGAACAGTGCAGGTTGTTAAGAAGTCAGTAACCCAGTTTGTCATGATCTTCAGACATAAAGAATCACAGATCTAGAAAGCTACTAAGGGAAACATCAGGGTGTAAAAATGTAAGGGGTATATTGGATAATCCCCAAAACCCCGGGCACAGGGGTCGCAGTGCATGATTAGCCCACGCCCGGTTGTTGAGATGCAGGCAGCACGTAACATTCGATACTGCCTGCTGATTTACCTGATTGCTGCAAGCAGCCAGGCCTCGCTGCGCTGTTGAGTGGTTACTCACCAGCAGGGGGCCCCGATATCATGAGTGATTAGCACCACTTAAAGGCAGCCTGCAACTATTAAAGGTCGCCTGCATCTCTTATTTGCAAAATATAAGATACAGGTCCGCACGGAGTCTGAACGGAGATCAGACATCGCACACGTAAAACATAGATGCAGGTCCTGTCCCTATGTTTACAAAATGTTGAGTTATGTTAAAACATTGAATAAAGGTTGTGCACTACTAAATCCCGCATCCTCCAATCTGCAGGCCAGATCTCACCAATCTGCCAATCTGAGTTTGCACCAGGCCTGCGAGGGAGCGTGCACCAAGGTTCTCTGATGATGTACTAGAGGCCTTGATGCAAGAGGTGGACAGAGGGAGGGGCATCCTATATCCGCAGGGGGGGCAAGAGGCCTTCCAGACATATGCTCCCAAGGCAGTGGGAGGCAGTAGGGGATGAAGGCAATGCCAGGAGCATAGCACCACGAACATGGATGCAATGCAGGAAGAAGTTCAATGCTTTGACAAGAGTGGTCAAGGTGAGCGAGGTCAACTGCCAAATGGAATCTCCTACCAATTCCACCACTAGCCGCATCCACTTCTTCACGCACTACTCCCCCCATCACCTACATACCAACAAACTCTTTCAATCAGTACTCAACTCTTCCAATCAGATGCTTCCTTTCACCCTCACACATTACCACTGTTGCAAACCCACATGTCACAGGTCACACACATTGGCAGCTATTCAACCATGACAGGCACATCACCCAAATATCTCGCAGGACACTCTTCGACACATGTCCCGCTTTCTTGCAGGAGAAGGTGGTGCATAACAGGAGGCAGCAAGTGGCAGTGGCTCCATGGAACATGAACCTCCTGTCCTCTCTCAGGATGACAGCATTCCTGACCCACCCCTGTCACTCTGCCAATGCCCTTGCTGTTGCCTGTCAGCTAGCCAGGCCACTCTCCGTAGAGTATTGAAACTTTATTATAGGAATATAGGAAGATAGAAACAGGAGTAGGTCGTTTAGCCCCTCAAGCCTGTTCCGCCATTCAATGAGATAGAATCATGGCTGAAATGTGACCTAACTCCATATACCCACCTTAGCCCCATATCCCTCAATACCTTTGGTTAACAAAAATCTATCAATCTCAGATTTAAAATTAACAATTGAGCTAGCATAAACTGCCATTTGCAGAAGAGCGTTCCAAACTTCTTACCTCCCTTTGCGTGTAGAAGGGTTTCCTAACTTAATTCCTGCAAGTTCTGGCTCTAATTTTTAGGCTATGTCCCCTAGTCCTCATATGTATGGGAGACCTCCAAAAACAAGTACAAATGCATCTGCAACCAGAAGCAATAATCCAGCAACTAACCTCTAACTCCTGCATGATCCCTTTAAATTGTGTTGGTGGGGGGTCCTCCAAGCATTTTACGACCTGTTCAGCTGTGCAAGGCTAAGCCAGTGCACTGGTTGGAGTGTTGAATTCCAAAATCGCATCTGTCCCTTTAAATCAGCATTGCACACTGATCTATCACGTATTCTCCCTACTTTACATGCTGCCGGTGATTGTTATCTGTGCGTGCGCAAAGTCTTTCCTAAAATGGCATCCGGCGCACTTCACGCTAGAAGTGTGCGCACGGATTCCGGATGCCATTTTGGGTCCTTAGGAGGCCGCGTAGCGCCTACAAAACGGACGCTACGTGGCCCAATTTATAACCCATACTCTGTATAGTGATGCTACTATTCATGCTCTGAATGATATGCAATGATTGTTTTATTTTAATTCACCTTTGATCTCTCATGATCAATTCTAATTGAATGAGGTCTTGTTTCATTTTTGCTATGCTAGCAAAGAAAAGGCAATATATGGTTGGAAAATCATTTTTCTTCAGAATTTCTTTGAAAAGAGCCTAAAATTTCACCTATCATCAGTCTCACTGATTGATATGTCAAAATAATACTTTTCATATGTGGTTGAATAGGCTGTCAGTCTCTGCCATATACTGACACAAGGAAATGCTATTTGAAGTTTCTTACTTATTAACTGATATTTGCTTTAATTGCAGTTTTAAACATTTAAACTAATGCTTCTACATAAATGTGCTCAAAATAGAATGCTATTATGTATTATCAATTTTCCCTTTCTCTTGACTGTGAGAACTTGAAATTTTATAAATTTTACTCAATTCCAACCAACCACTTATAGTTAATGGCCTGGAAATTGCTGCCAATATAAAGCATTGTGCTGAAGGCAGTTGATGGAAGGGGACACAGTGTCAGGAGTATGGTACAGCACTCACAACCCCAACAAAATTGCTGCAAGGTGAAAACCAAATGAGAATGTTTATGCGCTCAAATGATCAGATAGGCTAATTCAGAGGCCAGTTTCCAGGTTTCTGGCCACTACAGGGATTGCATTCAGTACTTCAGTAACACTGGAATTGACACAGGAGGAACAGCCGGTGCAGGAAAGGGCTGTCTGTGATATCAAAAAGAAACAAAGACTTGCATTTCTATTGCACCTTTCACCACCTCAGGACATTTACAGCCAATGAAGTACTTTTGAAGTGTAATCACTGTTGTAATGGAAATTTGCACAAAGCAAACAGCAATGAGAAAATGACCAGATCGTCTATTTTAGTGATGTTAGTTGAGGGATAAATATGGGCCAGGACACCTGAGGGAACTCCCCTGCTCTTCTTCAAAGTAGCGCCACTGGATCTTTTATGTCCATCTGAGAGGGCAGATAGGGCCTCAGTTTAACATCTCACCTGAAAGATGGTACCTCCAACAGTGTAGCACTCCCTCAGGGTGTCAGCCCACATTTTCATGCTCAAGCCCCTAGAGTGGGACTATGAACCCACAACCATACTGACTCGGAGGCAAGAGTGCTACCCATTGAGCCACAGTTAACACCATGTGACAGCACATGACATGTATGGTGTCCTGTCACTCCGCTGATCAACAGATCTCCCATTCCAGGCACAGTTACCTGGCTAATGACAGTAAAGATGTGCCTAAGGAGGCTTAAGTTTAGCAATGTGGTAGTGACAGAATTGTGCCTTCATGAAATCCTCCACACAACATGTAACGTCAGCCCAGGATTGCCAATAGCTGTTAAAGTCAGTGTGGCCTTGAATTTTTAAGCATCAGGCTCATTTCAGGCTACAGTGGGCAGGTCTGTTGTGTCAGCCAGTTTGCTGATCACATATGTATCAAGGAGGTCACAAATGCATTCAGCAAGGCCAGTGACTTCATCACTTCTGCCATTGGTCAATGGCAGCAACATTAGAAAGCAACGCAATTCTGCAGAATTGCTGACTTTTAGTCCAAAGGGTCATTAACTACACTCATGTTGTTATTTAGATCTCTGTGCACAAAGCTGTGTTCTTTATCTGTGTCCTCTGAGTCAGAAAGTGAGTTCAAGTCCCACTCCAAAGACTTGAGCACATAATTTAGACTGAGACTAATCAATGCAGTACTGAGGGAGTGCTGCACTGTCGGAGGTGCCGTCTTCAGTTGAGACTTTAAACCGAGGCCCCATCTGTCTTCTCAGGTGGATGTAAAAAATCCTATGACACTATTTGAAGAAGAGCAGAGTCCTGGCCAATATTTATCCCTTCAGTCTTAGCCCTCGACATCCCGGGACCTCCGCTGAATATTTGGCGGAGCCACTTTACCAAAGGTGAATGCACTTGGAAGCGACGCATGCTAAAGTATTCCTAGTAAAGATAAACTCCAAAATAAATAAAATATAGCATACCACGGAACAAAGTGGAAATCAGGAAGGAGCTGGAAAAGAACTGTGTCATTCCACATAGGCAAGTATCTTAACTGTTCTCCCAGATTGCTTACAGCAGTGCCCAGGAGTTCTCTATCCTGAGATTTTGGGGGTATGCAATGCCAAGGCTGAGCAAGTGAGTCAACCACATCTGAGATTGTGATGATTGACTGGTGTTGGCTACCTCCTCCTATACCTGGTACACCAGGCACCTTTGGGATAGGGGGACAGTGGTAGCCGTCAGTCCTTATAAGCGTCTGCCTTTTCTCCCTGAGTTCTTCCAGAAGGGTTTGCAGTTCCTGGCCAATCAAGGTGGCTTTTCACAGTCAGTAATTTATATAGCACGTTTCTCTACCTCATGAAATCCCAAAGCATTTCACAGCCAATGAAGTATTCTTGAAGTGCAATCATATTGTAATGTAGGGAAACACAGCAGTTAATTTACACACAGCAGGGTCCAACAAACAGCAATGAGATAAATGACCAAATAATCTGTTTTAGTGATGCTGGTTGAGCTGCTTGCTTCTCATTGGAACAGGAGTCGGCCACTCAGCTTCTCGTGCCCGTTCAACCATTCAATTCGATTGAATGGCGAATCTGTACCTTAACTCCATTAAACCTTGTTCCATATCCCTTGATACCATTACCAAACAAAAATCTATTGATCTTAGTCTTGAAAATGTCATTTGACCCAGCACCCACAGCCTTTTGTGGAGAGAGTTCCAGATTTCTATTAACCTTTGTGTGAAAAAGTGCTTCCTGATTTCACTCGTAAGTGGCCCAGCTCTAATTTTAAAATAATGCCATCTTGTTCTGGATTCCTTCACCAGAGGAAATAATTTCTCTGTATCTACCCTATTGAATCCTTTTATCACTTTAAACACCTCAATTAGGTCATCCATCAACCTTCTAAACTCAAGGCAATACAAATCACATTTATGCAACCTGTCCTCATAATTTAACCTTTTAAGCCCTGGTATCATTCTGGCCATATTAGATTTAATAATGAGTAATGAGCCAGATTTAGTGAACACCCTAACGGTGCATGAACATTTATCTAACAGCGATCATAATATGATAGAGTTCAACGTTGCGTTTGAAAGGGAGAAGCCCGTATCAGTTACTAAGATTCCAAACTTAGGTAAGGCCGACTTCAATGGGATGAGACAGAGATGGTCCACAGTAAACTGGGCAATTCTGTTAATGGGTAAAATGACAGAAGATCAGTGGGAGGTGTTCAAATAAAGAATTTAATGTGATACAGAACCAGTTTAAACCCCTAAGGGGCAAAAGCTCTACTTGCCAAAAAAATAGCCATGGACGACAAAAGAGGTAAGGGACAACATAAAACTAAAAGAAAAAGCATATAAAAATGCAAAAAGTAGCATGGATCCTGGCAACTGAGAGAGATACAAAAAACAGCAAAGGGTGACAAAACAGATAGTAAAAGCTACAAAAAGAAAGTATGAAAAGAAACTTGCAAGGGATATCAAAATCAACACAAAAATTTTTACAGTTATATTAGGAAAAAGAAGGTGGTCAAAAGCAATGTGGGCCCATTAAAAACTAATAATGGAGATACTGTAAATGAAAATAAGGAAATAGCGGACATATTAAACAATTACTTTGCATCAGTATTTATAGTAGAAGAAGAGGATAGCATGCCAGACACCCCAAGGAAACTAATTTTGAATCAGGGATGGGGACTCATCAAAATTAATGTAAGCAAATTAACAACAATGAAAATAATGGTACTAAAGAGTGACAAATTCCTGGGACCAGATGATTTCCATCCCAGGGTTTTAAAGGAAGTAGGTGAGAACATTGCTAGTGCCCTAACTGTAATCTTCCAAAGTTCTCTCAATTTATGAACCATTCCTTTAGATGGGAAAATTGCACATGTCACTCTGCTATTTAAGAAAGGTGAGAGAGGGAAACCAGGGAATTATAGACCAGTTAGCCTGTTGTCAGGAAATTACTAGAGTTTATTGTTAAGGATAGAGTGACTGAACACCTTGAAAATTTTCAGCTGATCAGAGCCAGCATGGATTTGTTAAGGGTAGGTCATGCCTGACGAACCTAATTGAATTTTTTGAAGAGGTGACTAAAGTAGTGGACAGGGGAATGTCTATGGGTATTGTGTATATGGACTTCCAGAAGGCATTCAATGAAGTCCCTCATTAGAGATTGTTAGCTAAAGTTGAAGCTCATGGAATTGAAGGCAAAGTATTGACCTTGTTAGGAAATTGGCTGAGCATCAGGAGACAGAGAGTAGGAATAATGGGCAGGTACTCAAATTGGCAGGATGTGACTAGTGGTATCCCACAGGGATCTGTGTTGGGGCCTCAACTATTCACTGCATTTATTAACGACTTAGATGATGGAGTAGAGAGCCACATATCCAAGTTTGCCAATGTAAGCAGTGTAGATGGAAGCATAAAATTAGAGATAGATAGTAATAGATTAAGTGAATGGCCAAACCTGCAGCAAATGGATTTCAATGTAGGCAAGTGTGAGGTCATTCACTTTGGACCTAAAAAGGATAGATCAGAGTACTTTCTAAATGGTGAAAAGCTCGAAACAGTGGAGGTCCAAAGAGACTTAGGGGTCCATGTACATAGATCATTAAAATGTCATGGACAGGTGCAGAAAATAATCAAAAAGGCTAATGGAATGCTGGCCTTTATATCTAGAGGACTAGAATACAAGGGAGTAGAAGTTATGCTTCAGCTATACAAAACACTGGTTAGACCACATCTGGAGTACTGTGTTCAGTTCTAGGCACCGCATCTTAGGAAGGATATATTGGCCTTGGAGGGAGTGCAGTGTAGATTTGCTAGAATGACACCTGGACTCCATGGGTTAAATTATGAGGGGTGATTACATAATCTAGGGTTGTATTCCCTTGAATTTAGATTAAGGGATGATTTGATCAAAGTTTTCAAGATATTAAGGGGAACTGATAGGCTAGATAGAGAGACACTGGGCTCGATTTTACCGTCGGGTTTCCTGTGGGTTTCCAGGGGGGGGGCCCCCGAAAATCCCGATATCCAGTCACGTGACCGGATCGCGCCACGATCCCGACCACTTCTGGGTTCCCTGATGACGTGCGGGGGTGCGTTCGTGTCCCCCGCTGGTGGGAATCCCGCAGGCAATTAAAGCCAGCGGGATGCCACTTGAGGTTATTTATTTTGCTTGTTCAGGTCATTAAATGACCTGATTAAGGGACTGTGTGTGATTTTGGAGAAAGATGGGACTGTTTCACACACTGGGGGAAACAGTCCTAGTTGAACTGGACGTGTTGTAGCCGTCAGCCTGTGGCAGCTGCAAAGGTCCATTTGACAGGTGGGGGGGGAGACCCTCACCCATTGCAGGAGGCCACTCTGTCACTTGGGACAAAGTGTGGCCTCCACCACCCCCCTCCTGACGGTCAAAGTCACCAACCTGCACACTCACCCCGGGGTCCGGAGACATGTGCCTACCTTGCGGACCCCCTCAGATGTACATATTGCGGATGGGGGCCTCTGTAGCTGCAGTCATAACCCCCTCGGAGGGCGAACAGCATCACCAGCCTCGCCATCCACGCCGTCCACCTCTGACACGTGGAGCTCCACAACAGAGTGCTGTGACACACATCCACCTGTACAGCAGGAGGGAGGGCTACCGCAGAGAGAGATGCATCGCAGAGGGCACTACCCTCGCCACAGGGTCCACAGACGGAGGCTCAGCTCCCCGGACCTCTCCGAGCAGCAGTGCACACGGAGGCGCAGATTCACTCGACATGTGGTCGTGGAGATCTGCAGCCTCTTTCATGCCGAGCTGCTCCTGGCTGGCCCCAGCACCATCTGCTTACCTGTCGCTGCCAAAGTCACCACTGCCCTCCACAACTTCTCCTCCGCATCCTTCCAGGGTGCAGCCGGGTACACCGCCGATGTCTCTCAGTCGTCTGCGCGGAAGAGCCCTGCAAATACACCTACACCCACTCTGCAGTGACACAATGGGTGGCATCAGTGGTGGGTCCTCATAGTGATACCCAGGAGCGGGCATTATTGGACAAAACAGACAGGATTCGCGGAGACATGGCAGTGGTGGTGGCAATATAATGTGTGATGTTTGTTGCTCTGAAATTCAATATAGGTAACACCCATGGCAAACCCTCAGACACCCTTGTGCATCCCCTTCATGCTCACGACACGTTTGCCTTACGCTGCCTACTGCACATATGTGATGCATGCCCTGTGGCTGCAGCACAGGTGGTGGCAGGTTGAGTGAGGCTGGCCGTGAGGGAGATGCACGAGAGGGTGAGTATGGGATGGAGCCATGAGATTGTATGAGGATTGGGTTGCGTGTTAGTGGCGGGGTGAGTACTGGCGAGGTGAGTAGGTGCAGGTAAGATGAGGATGGGGTTTGAGTGGGTATGAGGGGTGATGTGACAGAGTAGTGTTGGCGGTGCCGAAGGAGATGTGGGGTGGGGGCAGTGTTGTGGCAGACGGAGTGTAGGGGAAAGACTACGTGTTCTCACTGTGGCTGACCTACTGCGGTCATTGGAGTGCCTCCTGCACTGTATGCAGGTGGGCCATATGTTGGTGGCGCAGGTGACCCCCTCTGCCACCTCGAGCCAGGCCTTCTTGGCGGCAGAGGCAGGCCGCTTCCTCCCGCCCGCCGGGTGGAAGATCTCTGTCCCCCCCCCTCCTCCTCACCCCATCTGATGATATCTGGAGTGAGGCATCATTAATCTGGGAGCAGCCTTCCCCCTGGGCTGCTCCATGCTGTAATTTGTTCCATTGGTTGCAGCATCTGTCAGTGGAGGACTGCCCCTTTAACTAGAGAGCCTCCAGCTGACAGATCGTACTGCGCATGCGCAGCCCGCCCGACGCGCAGACCAGCAGCGCGGACCCCGGAGGAGCAGGTAAGTGATTCCAATTAGTGCATTGCCTGCTACGATCGCGCGGGCAACCCACTAATTTCACCGGGCGCGGAGGCCACGCACCCGAAACCCAACCCGCCGGAAACCCGCAGGCCTGCTAAAATCAGGCCCACTATTTCTGCTGGTTGGGGAGTCTAGGATTGGGGGACAAAGCCTAAAAATTAGAGACAGGACTTTCAGGAGTGAAGTTAGGAAACCCTTCCACACACAAAGGGTGGTAAAAGCTTGGGACTGTCTTCTGCAAACAGCAGTTGATGCTAGCTCAATTGTTAATTTTAAATCTGAGATTGATAGATTTTTGTTAACCAAAGGTATTAAGGGATATGAAGCTAAGGTCCATATGGAGTTAGGTCACATTTCAGCCATGATCTCATTGAATGTTGGAAGAAGCTGGAGGGGCTAAATGGGCTACTCCTGTTCCTATGTTCCTCTGGTGAATCTGCACTGTACCCCACCTCATCTGGCTCACTTTATGCAAGGGAATTCCCACAGCTTTGTCCACAGACAGAAAATGGCAGTGATGTGTAAACCCAACAGGAACAAATTCTCCCAGAAGGTTTTGGTAACCCTCAGTTTGCTTACCAAAGCTCAAAAAAATTGTTGGTAACTACATTTTACAAACTGTCCAACTAAGTTATCCGTTGAAGGAAGCATGGTGAAAATACAGAATGTAAAAATGTCCAGATAATATATCTTGAAATAACAGAAAATGCTGCAAATGCACAGCATATCGGTCCGGGATAGAACTAAAGAATGTGAAGAATGTCCTAGTGATTTGGCTCAACAAGTAGAAGTGAAGAATGATTTGTCATTCTCTTTTTTTGTATCGGATTTTCAGCATTTACTGTTTTTCTTTTTAATTCCTCTTCGTCTTATTTACTCGACTGCAGAATATTGTATCCCAGGATTAAATTTACCAATTGGTTGATTTCTACAACATAGTACAAAATATGAGGCATATTATTTCGCCTTCAGATAATGCGTGTGCTTCAGCTCTCTCTCAGTCCCAACTATTGCGTATTACTAGTTTATTAATTACTTTAAGGGTGACTTTAAAATTGACCATTGACCTCCAACACTGGAGCCAAATTTCTAGGACAACCTTGGTAATTCTCCCATCTGCATTGTCATCAGATTTACTTTTCCAACATTTTATGTAACATATTATTTGACATCTGATTGTTAAATAAAATTCGTCAGTATTTTTAAGATGTGTTTGTTGAAAAACGCAATGATACACTCGTGTTTTATAATTATATATTAATAGGCAGAGTGGAACTTGGAGAACTTGCCTGGATGGCATTGGTGACGTTCCAGCCGGCTTCCCATGTGGTGATGTGAGGAGTGTCCTGGAGTTCAGCACGTAGTTGGTCAGTTTCCAAACTCTGTGCCCGATTCTCAGCTTCACCTGGGGACGCCTGTTCCACCACTCTCTCCTGAACGATTTCGGTATGATCGATATTCAGTTCGTCCCGCTTTGCAAAGCTTAGGTTTTCTTCGTCTACATGAAATCCATATCGGTGCTTTTTGAGCAAGTTGATTATCACGTCTTGAAAGTTGATCATAATCTTGTAGGTGGAAGATGTTCCGTTTTTTAAAGGAGACGTAACAAGATATTGATATCAGTTCTATTTGAGGAGCAGAACCTTCAAACGCCTTTAATGGTCACCTCCCCCAAAAAGTATAAATACACAAAAAAAGATAAACAGTGAGATACTTGCTCTTGGCTTTTATAGCTATATAAATGGTAAAAAACAGATTCTGCCCAATTTAGGTCCTCAATTTCTGGAACTATCAAGAAAAATAAGCTCCAGTGAAGAAAAGCTAAACAATCTCTACCACCAGACTTCTCAAGAATCTGCGAGTCATACAAATCATTGAGGCTCACAGCCCTCAAATAGAAATTTGAAATTATAATTTTTTGCTTATCCCTAACAGTAAAATATCTTCTCACCAGCATTCGAGCACCAGGTGCCTAAGATATGAATTTATGAATCCATCCTGCATCAATCATCTGCGTCAAACCAAATGAGCACTAGCTGGAGCCAGACCTTTCTGCCATATTATTGTTGGCATTCAACAGCTTTCTTTAAAAAAATGTGACAGCAAACACCTTAATTACGTTATTGCTTCCTTCTTTCCCCTGTTTGAATTCTGTAACGATTCCATGATCATTTTAGCTTCCTGATGTCTCCTTTCAAGTCACTCTATTTCTAAGCCATTCTACTAATCAATGTTCCAACAGTGAGCAGGTATTATAACGACTAGTGTTGTGATAAATTCTTCACTTTGTAGTTCTTAACTTTGTAGTTAAATTACTCGGACTGAGTGCACACATTTACAAATCCAATGAAAGATTGTACTTTTCAAAATGACCCACCAAATATTAGGTAGAACAGTGCCGATGACTAAGAAATAGTATCGCCCGTCTCCGCCCCTGCCTCAGCCCATCTGCTGTTGAAATCCTCATCCATGCTTTTGTTATCTCCAGACTCAACTATTCTAATGCTCTCCTCGCCGGCCTCCCATCGTCCACACTCTGTAAACTTAAGCTAATCCAAAACTCTGCTGCCTGTATCCTAATTCACACCAAGTCCTATTCACCCATCACCCCTGTACTCACTGACCTACATTGGCTGCAACGTCTGGAATTTAAAATTATCATCCTTGTTTTCAAATCCCTCCATGGACCTCGTCCCTCACTATCTCTGTAACTTCCTCCAGCCCCACAACCCTCCAAGAACTCTGACCTCTTGGGCATCCCCAATTTCCTTTGCCCTACCATTGACTGCTGTGCCTTCAGCTGTCTAGGCCGTAAGCTCTGGAATTCCCTCCCTAAACCTCTTCCTTCTCCTTTAAGTCGGTCCTTAAAACCTACCTCTTTGGCCAAGCTTTGTCTGCTGTCCTAATATCGCGGTGTCAAATTTTGTCTGCTAATGCTCCTGTTAAGCGTCTTGTGATGTTTTACTACATTAAAGGCATTACATAAATGCAAGTTGTTGCTGTTATTGGGATGGGCAAAATAGGATTGGTATTTTCACAAAAGAACATTTACAAAAAGACTAGTTAAGAAAACTATAACTCTCAACAGTAAGTAAATGATCATAAACAGAAACACTAAAACTTAATGTACAAATAATGTTTCTTCACAAATAGCATTGTTCAATAAACTTGAAAAAATCTGAACCTGAGGTGCTGTTTTGGAACAGTGCATTTTTTTTGCCATAGGGCATATGTAAGGAAAGAGAAAATTCAATCGAAAGAATATTGAATATGACATAACAAATCTACTGTGTGTATTTGAGGCACTTTCCCAATTCCAAATATTTATTCACTTTTCCATGTGGGAAATCAGAACAGAACCATTACATTATTGCCATATATACACTATTCAGTTTCCTCTTTTGATTAATAATAACCCTGAAGGAGGGACATCTTTTTTGCTGAATTAACTCTGATGGTAAGGCTCAGCTTGAAACACCAGCTATGCTCTTTCAATTGATTCATAACATGCTGTACAGACACCAACATGGACAAAGATGAGGTGTATGTATTATACAGTAATAATAATTCTCCAAATATCACCTTGCCATGGTCAGGTTGTAATAGTTATGTCCATAGAATTGGGGTAAAAAGTTTATTTTGCTATGTGTGGGAACCAGTCTAAAGCAGGGGTCTTGTGGCTGGTACACTTTGGCATACTGAGTAGACCAACTTTTCATTTTTGGACACTAAGATGTGAGTGAGGATTAAATATGAAGATTGATCTGCACTCTTATGCTCCCAGTGAAGAGTATGGTGGGAAATTGCAGGCTGCACTCCCTGTGAATAGTACAAACAGTTGTTCAAGAACAGGTGAAAGGGAAAAGCGTAGAGCAGCAGAAAGAAAGTGTACTTTAGACACGACAGATAAAGTGAAAACTAGAAGGCGTAAAGCAATTAACCCAGCATCAAAGCTGAAGGTCAGGCTAGGGTGTGTGGCCCAACTAAAAGTTCTATATACAAATGCATGGAGTATAAGGAATAAATTAAATAAACTACAGGTTCAAATTCAAATTGGAGGGTATGACATGACAGCTATTACTGAGGCATGGCTGCAGGATGGTCAGGATTGGGAACTAAATATACCGGGTTATAAGGTCCACAGGAGAGATAGGGAAAATGGAAGAGGGGGAGGAGTAGCCTTAGTGATTAGAGATGAAATCACTTCAATGATAAAGGAGGATATCACAAGGGGTAAGCAGCCAACAGAGACCTTATGGGTTGAATTGATAAATAAGAAAGGATCTAAGACTATTGTGGGAGTTGTGTATAGGACCCCTGGTAGCAGCTCTGAAGTGCTAGATTGTATAAATGCAGAGATTAGACAAGAATGTAACAAAGGCATAGTGGTCTTAATGGGGGACTTTAACCTTCACATAGATTGGGGAAAGCAGACTAGCAACTGTCAGAAAGGTAGTGAATTTCTTGAGTGTGTCCGGGATAATTTTCTACAGCAGTATGTCCTGGAGGCAATAAGGGGGCAAGCCATACTAGATTTAGTAATGAGTAATGAACCAGATTTAGTTAACGGCTTAACTGTGCGTGAACGTCTATCCAATAGCGATCATAACATGATTGAGTTCAATGTAATGTTTGAAAGGGAAAAAAGTGAATCAGCTGCTAAGATTCTAGACTTGGGCAAGGCCGACTTCAAAGGGATGTGACGGAGACTGTCCACAGTAAACTGGGCAAATCTGTTAATGGATAAAACGACTGATGATCAGTGGGAAATGTTTAAAGAAACATTTAACATGATACAGAATCGGTTTATACCCCTGAGGGGCAAGAACTCTACTTGCCAAAAAAACCAGCCATGGACAACTAAAGAGGTAAGGGACAGTATAAGACATAAGGAAAGGGCATACAAAAAGGCAAAAAATGGCACAAATCCTGGCGAATGGGAAAGATACAAAGATCAACAAAGGGTCACAAAACAGATAGTAAGCTACAAAAAGAGAGTATGAAAAGAAACTTGCAAGGGATATTAAAACCAATACAAAGAACTTTTATAGTTATATTAGGAAAAAGAGGGTGGTCAGGAGCAGTGTTGGCCCCTTAAAAACTGAAAGTGGGGATATTGTCATTGACAATGGGGAAATGGCGGACATGTTGAACAATTACTTTGCGTCAGTATTTACAGTAGAAAAAGAGGATAGCATGCCGGAAATCCCAAGAAAACTAATATTGAATCGGGGACAGGGACTCGATAAAATTAACATAAGTAAAGCAACAGTAATGAAGAAAATACTGGCACTAAAGAGTGACAAATCCCCAGGACCAGATGGTTTCCATCCCAGGGTTTTAAAGGAAGTAGGTGAGCACATTGCAGATGCCCGAACTATAATCTTTCAAAGTTCTCTAGATTCAGGAACTGTCCCTCTAGATTGGAAAATTGCATATGTCACTCTGCTTTTTAAGAAAGGGAAATCAAGGAATTATAAACTAGTTAGCCTAACATCTGTTGTGGGGAAAATGCTGGAGTCTATAATTAAGGATAGGGTGACTGAACACCTCGAGAATGTTCAGTTAATCAGAGAGAGCCAGCATGGATTTGTGAAAGGCAAGTCGTGCCTGACAAACCTGATTGAATTTTTTGAAGAGGTGACTAAAGTAGTGGTCAGGGGAATGTCAATGGATGTTATTTATATGGACTTCCAGAAGGCATTTGATAAGGTCCCACATAAGAGACTGTTAGCTAAGATAGAAGCCCATGGAAAAGTACGGACTTGGTTAGGAAGTTGGCTGAGCGAAAGGCTACAGAGAGTAGGGATAATGGGTAGGTACTCACATTGGCAGGATGTGACTAGTGGAGTCCCGCAGGGATCTGTCTTGGGACCTCAATTATTCACAATATTTATTAACAACTTAGATGAAGGCATAGAAAGTCTCATATCTAAGTTTGCCGATGACACAAAGATTGGTGGCATTGTAAGCAGTGTAGATGGAAACATAAAATTACAAAGGGATACCTAGAAGGACAAGGGCAGCAGGCACATGGGAACACCACCACCTGCATGTTCCCCTCCAAGTCATCCACCATCCTGACTTGGAAATATATCACCGCTCCTTCGTTGTTGCTGGGTCAAAATCCTGGAACTCCCTACCTAACAGCACTGTGGGAGAACCTTCACCACACGGACTGCAGCAGTTCAAGAAGACGGCTCACCAACACCTTCTCAAGGGCAATTAGGGATGGGCAATAAATACTGGCCTTGCCAGCGACACCCACATCCCATGAATGAATTTTTTCAAAATGGTGCAGGTTTGCAAATGTGAGGATAATGGGAAGAGAAGCTGCCATTTACAACAGAATTGTACCTGACTTTGTAAAAAAGAGGGATAGGTTGTCTGCATGACTTGTCAAACCAGAAAATGATTGAGTTCACAGGCTTTGACTGTCCACAATCTTTGTCTGAAACATCAGGTTTAACTGAAATGATTAGAAAAATCTTTTCTCAGCTGCACAACTACGAAAGGATTTTGAAAGCTGCCTTTCAGCTGTTTCAGGTCGCGAAATCTGTTGCCTCCCACCATTTTGTCATGGAGTTCACTAAACACATTCCTATATATGTCCTTATTTTGGAGCCAGAACAGGAGCAGGAAGAAGAAATGACAGAGGCATGCAGGATAAGGGTAACCCAAGACCAAGTAGTAGGTTCACTTTCACCAGAGTTTACAGTCCATGCTGCTCCCTCGATGATGTTTCAGAAGTGGTCCGTTCAAGGAGGCAATGTTTTGGTAAAGGGGCACAGAAGGAACTCTGTCTTCTATTGCAAACTGAGCTCCAAACACAAAAAACAAAGAACAGACTAATTTCAAAATATTGTACTTCATGCTACAAAGTAGTTTTACTGTGCACATATTTATTTACAGCAAATGCTTCTTATTACTACATCTGGTGCCTCTCTGTGCTGTTTGTAAACCTATCCTGGCGCAGCGTCGAGATGCTACCTGAGGGCCAGCAATGACTCTGGTGCTTGGCTGCATAAACCTCTTGGGGCTGAGGTGGCTCTTGTTTCAGAGCTTTTGAGTCCAGGCAATACTCGTCATTTGACTGCATCACCACTGCAGGTGCATTGAGCATCTGGTCCTTTATCCTGACACCTACATGAGCAGGCATCTGAGGGGGCAGGCTCGAAAAGTCACACAAGGCGTGTTTAGGAGAGAGGATAGCATCATAAAGGCAGATTCTAGCTATGCCACTTATACTGGATCCTGGACTGAGTGCCCACTGATTAATGGGAGGGCAGACCTGATGGTATCAGTTAGATGCTGCATGCCCTATGATATGACGTCCTGAAGTTCTCAAACGCTGCTTTCCATCGTTCTCTCCTAACGTTCCCCAAGGCCCAAAGGCCAGTGGTCAAACCATCCATTTTGGATGTACTGTCTGGTCTGGAGGCCCTTCTGTCAGGAGGTATGAATGCAGATGTTCATGGTGCCACCACTCATTCCAAATAGCGCTGCGTTGTATCGAATCATTTCTGAATATTGGCACTGAGGATAGCATTGGAATCTGCTGTTACCTTTGCCATCTTCCCAAGTTTTCCAAAATGATCTTGTGTGCCTCCATGTGAGTGTGATGCATTCTTCCTTATAGAGCAGTACCCCAGAGATCTGAGTCCGCAGGTTTGAGAGCAAGCGGTTGACTTCCGCAACATCTTAGCACTGCACTTCAAGATTCCACTTTCAATTCTAACTCCTTTGGCACTATGAGGGTAATGAATGAAGGAATGCCACATATATAATGAAACAGTCCGGGCCCGCATACAGCAAGACCTGGACAACATCCAGGCTTGGGCTCATAAGTGGCAAGTAACATTCGCGCCAGACAAGTGCCAGGCAATGACCATCTCCAATGAGAGAGAGTCTAACCACCTCCCCTTGACATTCAATGGCATTACCATCACTGAATCCCCCACCATCAACATCCTGTGGGTCACCATTGACTAGAAACTTAACTGGACCAGCCATATAAATACTGTAGCTACAAGAGCAGGTCAGAGGCTGGGTATTCTGCGGCGAGTGACTCACCTCCTGACTTCCCAAAGCCTTTCCACCATCTACAAGGCACAAGTCAGGAGTGTGATGGAATACTTTCCACTTGCCTGGATGAGTGCAGCTCCAACAACACTCAAGAAACTCGATACCATCCAGGACAAAGCAGCCCGCTTGATTGGCACCCCATCCACCACCCTAAACATTCACTCCCTTCACCACCGGCGCACAGTAGCTGCAGTATTTACTCTTCACAGGATGCACTGCAGCAACTCACCAAGGCTTCTTCGACAGCACCTCCTCAACCCGCAACCTCTACCACCTAGAAGGACAAGAGCAGCAGACACATCGGAACAGCACCACCTGCACGTTCCCCTCCAAGTCACACACCATCCCGACTTGGAAATATATCGCCGTTCCTTCATCGTTGCTGGGTCAAAATCCTGGAACTCCCTTCCTAACAGCACTGTGCGAGAACCTTCACCACAAGGACTGCAGCGATTCAAGAAGGCGGCTCACCACCACCTTCTCAAGGGCAATTAGGGATGGGCAATAAATGTCGGCCTTGCCAGCGACGTCCACATCCCATGAATGAATAATAAAAAAAAAATATTGAGACTGCAAAGAAGGATTTGGGGAAGTAGATAGCTTACCTTGGCTGCTTTGATGAGGTTGTTAAATTTCTTTCTGCCCTGCAAAGGAGCCTTTGGATTTAAAGAAGTGGCACTCACTACCACAGCCACCTGCCTCCACAAAATGTGCTCCACATTCTTAGCAGGTCTCTAGCCCCTAACGCCAAACCGCCCTTCCTTCCTGCTCCATATCTTCATTAGGAGGGCATGTCGACCTCTCGCCCTGAAATTTGCTACTTGTTCTGGCTGCCATCTGTGTTGCCCAGGTTTTCTGCTTTCTCCCGTGCTGCCTTTGTCCCGTGAAGAAGCAGCAGGTTTTATATTGTTCTGCTGCACCAGGTCTCTGCATCTCCTCTTGGTATTTTACAGCCAGCCACCTGACTCCTCCCCCACTTCCCCTCTCCTGAGGAAAATAGCTATCAATGGCTGCATGCCTCATTTGGGGTAGGGATTGCAGGGAAAATGTGGCCCTCGGCACCTCCCTTTCCATTTCCTCCCCAATTACTTGTGCATACCCTTCCCCCTCCTTTCATTATGTCCTCAACCAATTCACCTTGTTACTACTCTTCTTCCGACGCTCTTTACTCCCATCACAACAACTTGCATTTATATAGCACCTTTAACATAGTAAAACACCTCAAGGTGCTTCACAGGTGCGTTATCAGACAAAATTTGACACCGAGCCACATATGGAGATATTAGGACAGGTGACCAAAAGCTTGGTCAAAGAGGTAGGTTTTATGGAGGAGAGAAATGTAATGAGGCAGATGGGTTTCGGGAGGGAATTCCAGTGCTTGGGGCCAGTCCCTACCTCCTGCTTGAACTACCCACTCAACCCTGTATCCTCCCCTCCCCCTCGCTCTGCTGTCATTTTATCCTTAACCCTTCACAAATTACCCCACTCACTCCCACTAAATTCCTCCAAAGGTAAGTGGTGAGAGGCTAGAGATCCCTTCAACCTCTATCCCTTACCCCTCCCTCCTCATACCTTCCCCTCCTACCTGTTTCCTTTAAAGAGGCTTTATTTGGTTTTTAACCAAACTTGCTGTTTTTTAAAAACAAATTAGAATGAGGAAAGACATCCTATCTGTTTTTCTGTTTTTCACTTTCTCTCTGTTTCATTGGCGTTAGCGATAAGAATCTCTGTTTCACAAGTGTAACCAATTAGAGTATTTATCTTCTCTACCTGCTGACAAAACACAGCTGAGATAATTAGGTTTCAAAGTTCAGCTGACGTTTTCTTTTTAAAAAAAACGTTGCAGTCGATTTTAATTTGCCGAAATCGGAGTTAGCGTTGTGTTAACAGCCGCAAAATGGGGTCGTTAGACTTCCTACCCCTTTAATGCCAATGATCTGCCTGTTGTCACTTTTACAGGGCCTACTGATGGGCAACCGAAGCACCTGCCTGTTTCAGGTTGCAGGCTCCCTTTAATATGCAAATCGGGGTCCTATGACACACATAGCACGCCGATTGCCATTTTAGGAAAGAACTGGTCAGAGTGTGTGCCGAGCATTCTCCAAACAATTTCACCAGTGATAGAGCTGAAGAGGCCCTGAAAAGGTAAGATTTAAATTATTTTTATGGGGCCAGGAGGAGCAGGAGTGCTACCAGCTGTGCGGCCTCTGCTCTGCCTGATATTGCGCCATCCTGAATCCAGTGAGCTGCACCAGGATGTCCGTTTGGCGCCCACAGTCTGCCGGCCTGTGGCGGGTGCCTTGGCTGCCTCTGCAAAATGTGTGGTTAAAATGGCAGTGGGAGGGAGCATGTTGAAAATGCAGCGGCAAATACTCTACTGCCATTTTAACTAGCTGCCCGCCCCCTTCTTGTTGAGCGGCCAGGGTTAAAATCGGGGCCAAGGAATCTAGCTGCAAAATAATTTTATTTGTTAATTTAATGTGTAGTACAACAAGAATAAACATGAGAATTCCAGATTTGTTCAACTCAACAGGCATTTTTGAAAAAAAAGCATGTGTAACACAGGACTCAGACTCCATCATCAAATTGTCAATATGATTTCAGTCTTGCTGCAGTTAGAATCATAGAATCATAGAATCATAGAAGTTACAACATGGAAACAGGCCCTTCGGCCCAACATGTCCATGTCGCCCAGTTTATACCACTAAGCTAGTCCCAATTGCCTGCACTTGGCCCATATCCCTCTATAGATTTGGGACCTAACTGTCCCAAATCTCATCAGCAGCACCATTTTTGTTGTAGGACCATGGTATTCAAATCAAAGCAAAATAGCACTAAATGTACTTTATACAAATGAAAACTGTAATAAAATATATGTCCTTATCATATATTGTAATAGTGCAGATTTTCATTATTGTAGTGTTGCAACAGGAAAAAAAACTGTTAATAATATGAATAGAAGTGCACAGTGAACTAGAAAATGAGCAGCACTCACAAAGATGCCTCCATAATAATGCTGACAATGAAGATTTTGGAAATCAGCCAAAAAATAATGCCAACGTGATGAGAATAACAATACAATCATGCAGATTTGATTCTGAAAATGACTTTTTGATTTATGGTTTTAAACTTCATTGATGCATAGTTTTCAGCATCATTCTCTTTGGTGTAAAGAAAAAATGTGTAAACTTAGAGGGGAACATTAGGGGTATGTACAGTAGTGAATTTACTCTCACCTCAGTCTTGTGTCCGCATTGAGTTTTTTAATATTACTAGATCTGCTATAGTAATGCTTGTTATAAGTTGGAGGATACAATGTCAGGAGCATCAAACCATGTCGTTCATAATCTATTATTATATTCCTAATAGGGACTGCGTTGATGAAAGCAGTTTTCTACTAAGGTGGATCAGTACTTAACCCAGTCAGCCCCCTGTGGCCAACAAATCTACGTCGGCCAGAGCAGAAACCTGATCATCCACCTGCTCAATTACTTCTTATGGGGAAGTACTGTAAATAAGCACATTCTAAAAGCAATTAAAGGCTAATTGCTGTTGCTCAGGGAAGTTTGTCTGTTAAAGAAACTGTGAAGCAGTAATCTGGCATCTCTCTGAATGAAATGGTTTATAGACAGCTGCTTGTAAATCTCTAGCCTCTCCGCTTCCCGGGGGGAGGCCACACTAATAATGTCCTTTTATATACTACTTGTTCATTGGTAAGTTTCCTACCTGTTCGGGAGTGACTTGTTTCTACCAATTAGGTGCAAGTGTGACATATAGTTTGCATATGTGACACTTTCAAGTGTGATAAATATGACACTTTGACATGTGATGGATGTGCTGGAGGCAAGATCTTTAATATATGTCTAAGCAGATCTACCGTGGTGTTGCTCATGGTGAGTTGGAAGTTATGTTATTGCAGGGCCGACAGACACTTAAACCTGAGCCTGTACTTTAAGTGTAAAAACTAGAATAATATTCTTGAGGGAGGGTGAGGAGAGTGACTTGGATAATGGGAGGAGACTGTCTCTGGAACAGTAAATAGGAAAATAGGAACAGGAGTAGGCCATTCAACCCCTTGAGCCTGTTCCACCATTGAATTAGATTTTGGATGATCTGTATCTCAACTGCATTTACCCACCTTTGTTCCATATCCCTTGATACCCTTACCCAACAAAAATCTAAAGATCCTATAACCTAGAATAATTAGCTAACAAACATGCTCAGGTTGTAGCCAGGTCTCTGTAATGGCTACTACATCATACCATTTAAGTTGTTTGATGTTTTTAATCCATTAATAGTTTACTTTCAAAAGCCCAATAATGGATTCTTGGCTTCGTGCTGCCAGTCCTGCTCCATCACTGGACAGGAGGATAGATCGCAGAATTTCACCTAAAGCAAGTTCAGGCATGGCTTGACGGACCAGATGGTCTTTTCCTGCTTGTCATTTTCACATGTTCTTATGCTTTGTGAATAGGCAGTCTGCTGTCAATGAAAAAAAAATCTGTGAGATGTAGACTCAGATGCATGTAGACTCAGCAAACAACAAATTAGCTGCTTTTCCACTAAAAATATTAATTATCCAGTAATTTGAATTAAGCAACATAAATAATGAAGGAAAGTAGGAATTTAGCACTAAAAAAAATGGAATTATCAAGTGATTCGGATTAAGATACAGGGACTGAAAATTCGTGGGGAAGCACATCCTGGAATAAGTTCTGGGATCCGCCTGCCTAACCCTAACCCTAACCCTCAGCCGCTGACCTTGGCACATCTTGTGTGCCTGCCTGCCTGTCCCTGGAAGCCACAAAATGTACATACTGTGCTCGGTCCGGTGGGCTGTTGATCTCCCCCAGCTGCCCCCAAATAGAAAGTTGTGTCCTGATGGCTCCCTTTGTTAAGGCGCTGCATTTTACATTTTTCTTCGGGGATCCAGGCCAACAAAGGTTCTGTTAAAAATAAGGACACACTTACAATCTGGAATGTCTGCACCAGAAAATACTGGAAACACTCAGCAGGTCAGACAGCATCTGTGGAGAGTTAACGTTTCAGGTCGATGACCTTTCATCAGGATACTCTGGGATTGAGAGAGAATTCACATTTCACCCTGTCTATCTTGTAGTCCTAATGCAGAATATTGTAGTGAGGCAAATTGTTGCTAATGCACTAATCTTTTAATTGTAACATTGTCTACCTGCTTACTTAGATCTGTGAATACTCAGTTGAGTCAAAAGGGGTTTTACAACCTAGATGATAAATAGATTTGTGTTGAGCAACTATTAAGTGAATACCTACTGGAAGTGTCTGAAAAGTGGCAACGATCCACCTATTGCCCAGATCATTAAGAATAAGTTTCAATGGCCGACTTATCAACTACTAGGTGAGCTATGACATGCTTTGAGTTCATAAACAGGTGCTTTTAGCAATTTTCCTTCTGGATAGTTGTGTTCAAATATGCATAGCACATTTTGGTTTTGGTTTAAGCTATAATATGTTTTTGATATGAACTCAATTTCAGAATTTTTAAGAGTTAATTTTCAAATGTGCAACCTCCTGTCACCTTGACAGAGGAAGACGGGCTGGACCCATTGAGACAAAGGAAAGGATTGGTATGTTAATGAGGTATCCCAAAAGTTATTAAATGAGCCATTGAAACTGTTATCCTTAACAATCTGGGATAATAGGTTAATTGTTACTGCTTCTCAGTCACTTCCAGTCGGCATTCACATGAGATGTTAGGCTGGACAGTACTCAAGCACATACAGCAAAAGAATGTCTGTCTGGGCTTCACGTCCGGGAGGCTGGTTTGAATGGCAGGCCAGCCGGCTAATCCCTGGGCAAAGAGAGGGTTGGAGATCAAACTGCTAACTTCCTGTCCAGCAAGAAGACAGAAGGGGCAAATATACACTTGTTCTGGGTCAGTTTGAAAATAGGCTACTGACTACTGAGAGAAACAGGCAGGAGCTGACTAGGTCTAGAGAGAGTTGGTCAAATTCAGTGATAAGGCTCATCAGGAAAAGTTAAGCTAGTCCACTAGCAGGGATAGTGTGGCGTGCTGTGACTTTTTTAAAATTCATTCTTGGGATGTGGGCGTCGCTGGCAAGGCCAGCATTTATTGCCCATCCCTAATTGCCCTTGAGAAGGTGGTGGTGAGCCGCCTTCTTGAACTGCTGCAGTCCGTGTGGTGAAGGTTCTCCCACAGTGCTGTTAGGTAGGGAGTTCCAGGATTTTGACCCAGCGACGATGAAGGAACGGCGATATATTTCCAAGTCAGGATGATGTGTGACTTGGAGGGGAACATGCAGGCGGTGTTGTTCTCATGCGCCTACTGCCCTTGTCCTTCTAGGTGGTAGAGGTCACGGGTTTGGGAAGTGCTGTCGAAGAAGCCTTGGTGAGTTGCTGTAGTTGCTGCAGTGCATCTTGTAGATGTAACATACTGCAGGCACGGTGCGCTGGTGGTGAAGGGAGTGAATGTTTAGGGTGGTGGATGGGGTACCAATCAAGCGGGCTGCTTTGTCCTGGATGGTGTCGAGCTTCTTGAGAGTTGTTGTAGCTGCACTCATCCAGGCAAGTGGAGAGTATTCCATCACAGTCCTGACTTGTGCCTTGTAGATGTTGGAAAGGCTTTGGGGAGTCAGGAGGTGAGTCACTCGCTGCAGAATACCCAGCCTCTGACCTGCTCTTGTAGCCACAGTATTTATGTGGCTGGTCCAGTTAAGTTTCTGGTCAATGGTGACCCCAAGGATGTTGTTGGTGGGGGATTCGGTGATGGTAATGCTGTTGAATGTCAAGGAGAGGTGGTTAGACTCTCTCTTGTTGGAGATGGTCATTGCCTGGCACTTGTCTGGAGCGAATGTTACTTGCCCCTTATCAGCCCAAGCCTGGATGTTGTCCAGGTCTGGCTGCATGTGGGCAAGGACTGCTTCATTGTCTGAGGGGTTGTGAATGCTATATGTTATAGGAAGTGTTATAGAAGAAGTTAGAAGTCTGAAATTATTACTCTGTTCAGTCATGTGTAATCTACAAAATAATTCAGCTTCATGAGTTTTCATTGGCTTCTTAGGACCATAGGAAAATAAGAACAGGAGTAGAACTTCTCCCTCACGTTGCTACTGTTGATTAGTGGCAAAAGAGATACTGCCGTTTGCTCTGCTCAACAATGCAATCCACCATGGAACTGTGACCCACTTGATATATCTGTGGGCAGCAAACTAGGTGTAATAGAAAAAGGAGTAAGCCATTTAGCCCCTCGAGCCTGTTCTGCCATTCAATTAATCGTGGCTGATCTGTATCTCAGCTCCATTTACCCACTTTTGATCCATATTCATTGATACTCTTGGCTAACAAAAATCTATCGATCTTGGTCTTGAAAATTTCATTTGACCCAGCATCTACAGCCTTTTGTGGGAGAGAGTTCCAGATTTCCACTACCCTTTGTGTGAAAAAGTGCTTCCTACTTTTACTCCTAAATGGCCTAGCTCTGACTTCTTGATTTCCCCACCAGAGGAAATAGTTTCTCTGTATCTACCCTATTGAATCCCTTTTTCATTTTGGAGACCTCAATTAGATCACCCCTTAACCGTCTCAACTCAAGGGAATATAAACTAGGTTTGTGCAACCTGTCCTTATAATTTAACTGTTTAAGGCCTGATATCATTCTGGTGCATTTACACTGTACCTACCCCCTTCAAGATCAATATATCCTTCTAATGAAGTTCTGATGAATGGTCATTGACCTAAAATGTTAACTCCATTTCTCTCTCCACAGATGCTGCCCAACCTGCTGATTGTTTTCCAGCATTTTCTGTTTTTATATCCTTCCGAAGGTTTGGTTCCCAAAACTGAACTTTGTACTTCAAATGGGGTCTGTCCAAAGCTCTGTATAACTGAAATATCACTTCCTCACTTTTATATTTCAACTCTCTTGAGATAAAGGCCAACATTCCTTTAGGCTTTTTGATTACTTTTTGTACCTTTAGCGATTTGTGTACATGGACACCTAAATCCCTTTGCTCCTCCACAGCTTCTTCTCCCCAGAATGTTGATCAGTTTGTCAGATTGGAGGTGCACACATGATGGAATGTGTGAATTTGCAGTAAACAATTCATATAACAAGGGGATTGCATTGCTATCCCCTGGGTTGTGCTATCATTTGACTAGATGTTAGGCAGTAAAGGTAAACTCCTGAGCGTAACAGATATTGGATCTACTTATGCAAAAAAGACCCAAGAAAATAGAAGAGTAGGCATCAGTTGGCTCAGTCCAAGCTCTGTACCATTAGGAGAGGCAGTGAAGTGTCACCACTTTAATTACTTTTGTACTCCAGGTGTAAGTTAAAAGTTTTGTAATGAAATGAAATCATCTGTATTTATTTTCTGTTACTGTGTAATTTTTATTTTTGTTTATAGTCTAAGTTGCATGGTCTGACTGAATTATATTTTTATGCTATCTAAAGGTTAGAGGAACGTGGGAGGGCTTGTGTCAATTCCAGTGAGTAAATTACAATGAAATAAGTGTTCTGTTTTAGCCCGAGGCAATACTATATTACCAGATATCTGTCATGGCGCCTCACTGTCAGAGTCTCTTTCTTCTGCTGCTCCTTTTCCTCTTCCATTATTATGCAGAACAGGGGTATGCCCGTTGGGAACGCCATTCCAGCTGCTTAGTCCTTTTGAATGTGTGGAAAGGGAGGGGGGCAGGGATCCGAAAACATTTAGGTGTACTGAGACTGACAGCACTTTGATTAACTATAATGCAGGCCTTAGTAAGAAAAAATCAAAGACAAATTGTGAATAAATGTGCTTTAAACTCTAGAAATCTCAGTTATGCTGATGCCGGCTAACTTTGGACTGTGCTGTGCCTTAATTTTTGGGCGTCGATCTATGCCAGCATGTTTTTCATGTAAATCCATGATCTTGTTTTTTTCATGGCGTTGAAGCTTTTTAAATAAGTAGCAGAGGGTTTCGGCGGACATACGTCAGGAGCAACGCAAATGATCAAGAAAATTTGTGCATAGTGATGTTTTAGTGCAAACCCGGCATAAATCAGTTACATGCGAATTTCCTCGGAAAATGCCAGTGCAATGCTGTTCTTACACCATAGTTACGCCAAAACTTTCCAGGAAATTCCAGGCCTTTTCATGCACGTGGTTACATTTTGGTTCGTGGGGAGTAATGGCTTGCTTATGGAGTGGTCCTTGATTGCTGAGCATGAGAGAAATATCCTAAAGTCCTAAATTCATAACAGCCAAAATTCTGTTTTACACGCAAGTTTGTATTTGTAAATTTTGTAATTTTCAGTGTCTTAAAGCTATAAACCTTGGTGAGGGTCTTCTGCCCAACCCTTATTTCCAGGATCCTCAGTTTAGTGGAGCAAGCAAGATGGCGCTGAAAGGATTTAAAAAAAATATTTGGAGCCATTTGGTTGATTTCCCATCTGTTTTCTTTTGTTGGTGGATTTTGCTAGCTGCTCATGCAAGTTTCACTTTAGTAATTTCTCAATAGTAGTTCTTCTACCTGCTTTCCTCATGTTTGATTTGCATGTTCCTGACCTTATCAGTTATTTGTTGCGGTTTTCTGAATACAAATTCTGACCCAATCAGTTGCAACAATTTGCATAGACAGATGCAGTGCACGAAATGTGACACCTGAAGTATGATGCCTGACATGTAATGGTTAAACTCTGCAATTTATGTAAGATTTTTATATACGTACTAGCAGATCTCGTGTGGTATTGCTCATGACATATCAGAGGTTACATTCTTATAACGGGAGTGGGCAGGAGAGAATGAGCAATAGTGGGAAGGAATGGATATCGCTACCAAATAGACTTTTGTGAAGGTATTTGTGAAAAATGTGTTCAAAGAGAGTGAAGTTAGTTTTTTTTTGGTTTCTGGAAGCAAACTACATGAGTAAATTGATACTGCAAGTAGACAAATAAATTTGTTCTGTTTCCATGCCATAATTACATAAATGTGTATATGGACTTTCAAAAGGCATTTGATAAAGTGCCACATAATAGGCTTGTCAGCAAAGTTGAAGCCCATGGAATAAAAGGGGCAGTGGTAGCATGGATACAAAATTGGCTACAAAATTGAAACCGTGTAGTGGTGAACGGTTGCTTTTCGGATTGGAGGAAGGTACACAGTGGTATTCCTCAGGGGTCGGTAATAGGACCACTGCTTTTCTTGATATATATTAATGACTTGGACTTGGGTGTACAGGGCACAATTTCAAAATTTGAAGATTGCACAAAACTTGGAAGTGTAGTGAACAGTGAGGAGGATAGTAATAGACTTCAAGAGGACATAGACAGGCTGGTGGAATAGGCAGATATGTGGCAGATGAAATTTAACACAGAGAAGTGCGAAGTGATACATTTTGGTAGGAAGAATGAGGAGAGGCAATACAAACTAAAGGGTACAATTCTAAAAGGGTTGCAGGGACAGAGAGACCTGGGGGTAAATGTGCACAAATCTTTGAAGGTTGCAGGACAGATTGAGAAAGTGGTTAAAAAAGCATAAGGGATCCCGGGCATTATAATTAAGGCATAGAGTACAAAAGCAAGGGAGTTACAATGAACCTTTATAAAATACTGGTCCGGCCACAACTGGAGTATTGTATATAATTCTGGGCACTGCACTTTAGGAAGGATGTGAAGGCCTTCGAGAGGTTGCAGAAAAGATTTACTGGAATAGTTCCAGCGATGAGGGGCTTCAATTACGTGGATAGACTGGAGAAGCTGGGGTTGTTCTCCTTAGAGCAGAGAAGGTTGAGAGGAGATTTGACAGAGGTATTCAAAATCATAAAGGATCTATTCAGAGTAGATACAGAGAAGCTGTTCCCATTGGCAGAAGGGTTGAGAACCAGAGGACACAGATTTAAGGTGATTGGCAAAAGAACCAAAGGCGACACGGGAAAAAACTTTTTTATGCAGCGAGTAGTTATGATCTGGAATGTGCTGCTTGAAAGGGTGGTGGAGGCAGATTCAATTGTGGCTTTCAAAAGGGAATTGAATAAGTACTTGAAGGGAAAAAATTTGCAGGGCTATGGGGAAATGGCGGGGGAGTGTGACTTGCTGGATTGCTCTTGCAGAGAGTCGGCATGGGCTCAACGGGCCGAATGGCCTCCTTCAATGCTGTAACCGTTCTATGATTCGAAATAAATAAATATATGCATGTAAGATAGGGTGAAGAGTGGCTGGGTGGCTGGGAGGGCATTTCAGGACCGTGCACTTGCACAGTGCTTTTGATGCAGTAGAGAGGTGTTCAGGATAGAGACTGACAGACAGAGAGACTAAGACCTTGACGAGAAGGGTTAAAACATCAGGATCGAGCTACCCGACCCCATTCCCTTCCCTTTCAATTTCAACATACAGAAATCATGCCATTGATGAAGCTCCCACAAAAGGCAGGCAGGGGCTTAATTAACATTCCAAAGTCGTGGCCTGATGACATAATTGGCACCGTGTCTTAAATTTAACTGGAAGGAAGGGGGAGGCCTGAGCTGTCGGCTGCCCAGCAGCCGATCTGAGGCAGGAGCTGTCGACTCCCGCAGGTAAGTGCTAAAAATCTGCTCTGTTAGCACTCCCCATAGGTCAGGAGGAGCAGGAGTGCTCATCCCAGGCCGCACAAAGAAGTCTTCGTCCTCCCCCAGCCCCAATCTCCAGCCCCACCCTGGCCCTGATATCTTGCCTTCCGACCCTCTCCCGATCATGGCCCCACGGGTTTCCGGCTGTGGCCTCCTGCCGTTAGTTTTATCGCCCGTCTGCCAGCCAGGCTGTCAACCTGTCTAGCTGTCGGGCGGGAGGTGGCCTAACAATATTCTAATGAGGGCCTGCTGTTAAGATTGGCAGGGCCTCAACGTTTCCGGCCTTGCCGGGTTCTTCGCCTTATTATGGGCTCCCCCACACCCTCCCCAGCTTCCAATTAATATTGTGGCCTAAGAGAGAGAAAGAAAAAAAAATAAAAATGCTGTATTGACTGCATCTCATATAGCAGGTTCACAACAGAATGTCTTCTGATACCGGGGAAAAGACATTACGAGTTGGTCTGTAGCATGTGTACATTTATATGTTCTTTGCAAAGGAGAAGCATGTGCACAACCAAAGGCAAAGGACTGCCATGGATGGAAGAATGGCAAACATCAGGGAATCTGGTCTTAAACAAGGCGTGAGGAGAATGTTTTACAACTCCTGGGTAGACATACTGGAGAGCCTGTGGGAGATGAAGAAGTTGAGGGAGAGCTGTCAGGTTCAGGTGTGTAATGAGATGGATTGCTTACAGTGTAGCGAGTGTCTTCAGACATCCTGATTGCTTGAAAGGTCTCCTATTATTGTTCAGTCACAGCTTCTGATTCATAACTCAAACTTCACTCTCCTAAAATGAATGTCCTTTATGTCTCTCACAGGAGCTGTAGCTTACGGAAATAATCATCTAACAAACAGCCTGGCACCTCCAGAGGGACCCTTCCATCATCTGATTCACCCACTTTGTCATGATACATTCAAGAAACAGCCCAGATACACACACTCAGGATGGGGGGGCATTACTGAGACCGAGGGTATACCACTGGGTGAATCACAGAGCCCCAGTGTGCAGGAGGAGCTAAGAGGGAACAATGACGAAACAGCTATCTCTCCCTGGAGGGGAAAAAAATGGCTGCCCTCGGCTGACGAGCCCAAGGGCCAACATCTCGTTCCAGTATTTAAACGATCTATAATTCGGGAGCATAAATCTTGTGCAGGCAGTGGAGAAAATTTCCTTTCATGTGGTGGAGATGGTGGAAAAGTTGGAGTAGTTCACGACACGCATCTGCAATACAATGCAGGATGTATGGCATGACGTGAGGAATATTTTGGTGACAGTGAGTCCAGGAGATCAATGTAGCCTCAAAAGTCAGAAGGAGACCTTAAGGGCAGTTGTTGCTTCTGGAGTGGCATCAATGACTGCTTCCACAGATGCCCTGAACAGCACCCTAGCTCAGAACTTTCTGGACTTAATTGGGACTATTCAGCCTGCTCTCATTTGGACCATTAGTCCAACCGAGCCTATATCCAGCACTGGTGGGCTTAAAGGAAGGGTTGCAGATGTCGCTGCTTCTCATAACAGTGAAAATGCCAGTACACGAGGAAGTTTGTGTTTAGGGTCCCATTGTATGCGCAAGCAACATGACACTGAAAGCAGATCTTTCATGGACATCAGCATTACTGAGATGGTGCCACCTCAATCCCTGAGGAATCTGTCGGTACATTTGAATGTATTAAAGTTAAGCGCTGTTGTCACCTTCACAGCCACAGACAAGTAGTGCTCCTGGTGGAAAACGGCTGCAAGGCAGGTTCCAACAGCTGGCATATCTGTTAGGGTCTCAGGGCCTTCTCAGACAATGCCTATTGGAAAAATACAGATAGGACAGTTGTGGTCTGTTGACCTTGTGCTACGCATAACTGCAGGTCAGCTGTTGTCTACAAGTACAATTCTGCACTCTCCTGGCATCCATCCTTTCCTCCTCCATGTCCTTGTCATCATCCTCATCAAAGCACAAGAACAATGGAATCCCCAGGGGGAAATCCATTATTTCACTGTGCACAAAACCTTTAACACTTAGCAAGTTTCACAAAATGCTCAGATACTGCAACTTGTAAGTATTGAAAGTAACTCCCAGCACAAGTGTTGCAGAATCACACTCCTGTATGTGTGACCTTTCACTTTCCCGATCTGTTCTCGGGGCACTTGGTTCCACTCCGATTTTTTGCATGACGTTTGCAAAGGGGTCACAGTCGGGAAATTGTGGTGGCCATTTTTTGGGATTGAGTTTTGCCCTCCACCCGATTCTACTAGCTAGACTGCCTCCGGTAATCAGATTTTTTTTCTGAGGAAAATCGGCCCCATGAGTGTTGCTGTGTTGTCCAACTACCTGCTTCACATCAGGTTGTAGATGAGCCAGATTTTCGTTTTCAACTTTTGCAAGACTGATGCCATCCTGGTATGTTCCCACCGGAAACTTTGCACCATCTACTGAAGCTATTCTCTTTTCCAGCTGCTTGGTCAGGCTGAACCTGATGGATCACAACCACCTTGTGCTGTTTGACCCTGAGCTGAATCATATAGTTCTTTGCTATTTGTTTCTCTAACAGTATAGTCACTACATGGCAATATCCTAGTAATACTTGAAAAGGAACTTAAGGCTTTACAGGGCTATTCTTTCATTCAGATCTTTTAATACATTGTACTATAAATTAGAACTCAGCCATTTTTAAAAATTATAAATTTCAACGTTTTTTTCACGTGCCTATTCTTCTGTTCAGTTCTCTGAATTATGCGGAGCTGTGTTGGGTATAAATTCAGGTTGTGATTTTACAAATGGGCCGTGACTGTGCTTCATTGAATGCATTTGAGACAATAAACAATGACATTATGAATTATTATAATAATTAGGATTATGAATTATTATGATGTTTTCCTACACTACTTCTTATTAATCTTGACATATGAATAAAATGCATACAGACAAATAAAGCACAATATAATAAATCAAATAAACATTTACAGTTTTCATCCAGAAGTTTTTAATTGGGAGCTACAAGTCAAATTACTCGGTTAGTATCAAAATTATGTCACATTTGAGGAAAAATCACTCTGGTTGTTACACAAGACAGGAATTATTTATGTGTTACCAGTGAGTAGTGTGATCTAGTGACAAGGATTTATCCTTTTGCAGCCCAAGTACTGAAATTGCTGAAGTTCTTTTGTCACGTTTGTCCTGCTTTCATTGTTAAATGTCTGTGAAAATGTCAGTTAAGTGGACTACTTGCCAAATTCAGCAGCTCACACTGGTTACATTTTAATATGTTTCTCTCCTAGAAACTAGAAATGCTCAGTACCAAGTCAATTTCAAAAACAGGTTTTTAATTTAAATTGGGCACATCAGCATGGGGTAGCAGTCAGCACCAACTGTAATGAAGTACTGGAAAAGCAAGAGAAGATGACAGCTCCAGATTGCGGAAGACATTGGAAAACACTCAGAATGCATCCCTATCACTGCCATCGCGTGTACTGCTCCTGGATCAGCTATCTTTTGCTGTCAGAGAAGCAGTACACAAGAAGGGTCAAAATAAATAAAAAAATCTGCTGGTGATATATGCCACTTTTTAGAATAAGGCCTACAGATACATTCAACCATGAGAACTGCTGTCTCAGTGGCAATCAAAGTAACTACTGCACTGAAGCTTTGCCCAAAAGGGTCTCTCCAATGACCACTGGGGGATATAGCTAGACTGAGACAATTTGCAGTGCCCGTGCTATCAACAACTTACATCCAACCTCCTTTATAGCATCAGCAGCAAGAAAGGTAAAGGCAGTTTTTTTTCTCAATAGTAAATTTCCCAAGGTACAAAGTGTGATATTATCATGTAGTGCCTATACTGTTGGAGAAACAAATGGCAAAGAACTATATGGTTCAGCTCACTGTGTCTGTGGACCATGCTATGGCATATATGAACAGAAGGGGCACTTTTTCATGAATGTTCGAATGGTCCTTTGAGAGGCTGGACATGCAGGAACTCCAGGCATTGGGAGTTCCCAACCCCAGCCCCAGCTTCTCCTATTCCACTGGTGCTCAGCATGTGTATGTCCATGATAAGTTCCTACTTGCCATTGGATGGAAATGCATAAATTGGTTCTACCACTACGCTTTCCTCCAAATTTTATATCACCCATTCCTGGATCACTAATGTCCTTTAGGGAAGGAAACCTGCCGTCCTTACCCAGTCTGACCTATAAGTGACTCCAGACCCACAGCAATGTGGTTGATTCTTAATCGCCCTCTGAAATGGCCTAGCAAGCTACTCAGGAGTACAATCTCGCAACAGAAAGTCACAATAAGAATAAAACTGGACGGACCACCCGGCATCGGAGCACTAGGCACCGGACACGACAAAGGCAAACCAAGCCCAGTTGACCCTGCGCAGTCCTCCTCACTAACATCTGGGGACTTGTGCCAAAATTGGGAGAGTTGTCCCACAGACTAGTCAAGCACCAGCCTGACACAGCCATACTCACAGAATCATACCTTTCAGCCAACGTCCCAGACTCTTCCATCACCATCCCTGGGTATGTCCTGTCCCACCAGCAGGACAGACCGACCAGAGGTGGCAGTACAGTGATACACAGTCAGGAGGGAGTGGCCCTGGGAGTCCTCAACATTGACTCCGGACCCCATGAAATCTCATGGCATCAGGTCAAACATGGGCAAGGAAACCTCCTGCTGATTACCACCTACTGCCCTCCCTCAGCTGATGAATCAGTCCTCCTCCGTGTTGAGCACCACTAGGACACAGAATGTACTCTGAGTGGGGGACTTCAATGTCCATCACCAAGAGTGGCTCGGTAGCACCAGGACTGACCGAGCTGGCCCAGTCCTGAAGGACATAATTGCCAGACTGGGCCTGCGGCAGGTGGTGAACGAACCAACACGAGAGAGAAATCGACTTGACCTCGTCCTCACCAATCTACCTGTCGCAGATGCATCTGTCCATGACAGTATTGGTAGGAGCGACCACCGCACTGTCTTTGTGGAGACGAAGTCCCGTCTTCGCACTGAGGACACCATCCAACGTGTTGTGTGGCACTATTACCGTGCTAAATGGGATAGATTCAGAACAGATCTAGCAGCTCAAAACTGGGCATCCATGAGGCGCTGTGGGCCATCAGCCACAGCAGAATTGTAATCCAGCACAATCTGTAACCTCATGGCCTGGCGTATTCCTCACTCTACCATTACCAACAAGCCAGGGGATCAACCCTGGTTCAATGAGGAGTGTAGAAGAGCATGTCAGGAGCAGCACCAGGCGTACCTAAAAATGAGGTGCCAACCTGGTGAAGCTACCGCACAGGACTACATGCATGCTAAACAGCGGAAGCATCATGCTATAGACAGAGCTAAGCGATTCCACAACCAACGGATCAGACCAAAGCTCTGCAGTCCTGCCACATCCAGTCGTGAATGGTACTGGACAATTAAACAACTAACGGGAGGAGGAGGCTCTGTAAACATCCCTATCCTCAATGATGGCAGAGTCCAGCACGTGAGTGCAAAAGACAAGGCTGAAGTGTTTGCAACCATCTTCAGCCAGAAGTGCAGAGTGGATGATCCATATCGGCATAATCCCGATATCCCCACCATCACAGAAGCCAGTCTTCAGCCAATTCAATTTACTTCATGCGATATCAAGAAACGGCTGAGTGCATTGGATACAACAAAGGCTATGGACCCCGACAACATCTCGGCTGTAGTGCTGAAGACTCATGCTCCAGAACTAGTCGCACCTCTAGCCAAACTGTTCTAGTACAGCTACAACACTGGCAATGTGGAAAATTGCCCAGGAATGTCCTGTCCACAAAAAGCAGGACAAATCCAATCCGGCCAATTACCGCCCCATCAGTCTAATCTCAATCATCAGCAAAGTGATGGAAGGTGTCGTCGACAATGCTATCAAGCGGCACTTACTCACCAATAACGTGCTCACTGATGCTCAGTTTGGGTTCCGCCAGGACCACTCGGCTCCAGACCTCATTACAGCCTTGGTCCAAACATGGACAAAAGAGCTGAATTGCAAAGGTGAGGTGAGAGTGACTGCCCTTGACATCAAGGCAGCATTTGACCGAGCGAGGCACCAAGGAGCCCTAGTAAAATTGAAGTCAATGGGAATCAGGGAGAAATCTCTCCAGTGGCTGGAGTCATACCTAGCACAAAGGAAGATGGTAGTGGTTGTTGGAGGCCAATCATCTCAGCCCCAGGATATTGCTGCTTGAGTTCCTCAGGGCAGTGTCCTAGGCCCCACCATCTTCAGCAGCTTCATCAATGACCTTCCCTCCATCATAAGGTCAGAAATGGGGATGTTTGCTGATGATTGCACAGTGTTCAGTTCCATTTGCAACCCCTCAGATAATGAAGCAGTCCGTGCCCGCATGCAGCAAGACCTGGACAACACCCAGGCTTGGGCTGATAAGTGGCAAGTAACATTCGTGCCAGACAAGTGCCAGGCAATGACCATGTCCAACAAGAGAGAGTCTAACCACCTCCCCTTGACATTCAACGGCATTACCATCGCCAAATCCCCCACATCAACATCCTGTGGGGTCACCATTGACCAGAAACTTAACTGGACTAACCACATAAATACTGTGGCTACAAGAGCAGGTCAGAGGCTGGGTATTCTGCGGCGAGTGATTCACCGCCTAACTCCCCAAAGCCTTTCCACCATCTACAAGGCACAGGTCAGGAGTGTGATGGAATACTCTCCACTTGCCTGGATGAATGCAGCTCCAACAACACTCAAGAAGCTCGACACCATCCAGGACAAAGCAGCCCGCTTGATTGGTACCCCATCCACCACCCTAAAAAGCACCTCCCAAACCCGTGACCTCTACCACTTAGAAGGACAAGGGCAGCAGGCACATGGGAACAACACCACCTGCACGTTCCCCTCCAAGTCACAAACCATCCCGACTTGGAGATATATTGCCATTCCTTCATCGTCGCTGGGTCAAAATCCTGGAACTCCCTAGCTAACAGCACTGTGGGAGAACCTTCACCACACAGACTGCAGCGGTTCAAGAAGACGGCTCACCACCACCTTCTCAAGGGCAATTAGGGATGGGCAATAAATGCTGGCTTTGCCAGCGTTGCCCACATCCCATGAACGAATTTTTAAAAAATCCAAGGCGCAGCACTTCGAATGTCCAATATATCCCCCTCATGGGAGCTAATCAATGCTGTTATCCGACAGTGTCTCCAGTACATTTGCACTGTTAAAAAACAGCTTCTGCAAAGAAAGGAAGAGCGTACATTTACTATGTATGCACTGTGTTGCAGTGTTCGATGGCTTTAGCCTTTTCTGCTCCTGTGCTCACCCTACCTTCTTCATTAGTATCAGTATCCTGTCTCGTTTATAATTTATGCACCTTATCCCTTTGCAAGAATTATACAGTTTATGTATATAATTATAGGTGCCTCATAATAGTACATCTCAGAGGAAATACTTGCACTTTGCTTGACATACTATTTGTGGTTGGGCAATTGCGATAACATTTGAAAACTGACCTATCTAAGGTTATTCAATAGTTTCCTGGGCTGGATATTTGCAAAATTGGAATGAGCTACTAAATCATTACTATGTGAAGCAATTTATGATGGAAATAGATTCTGCAATTTTTTCACATGCTAAGAGCAATTTTTAAGCAATTATTTTCAAAAGGAAATATTTGAAATCAAAGTATTTTGCATTTCATCCATCTCATAATGCAGGGGGCCCTGAAACCCTGTGGGCCTTTGATCCTAGCATAAGTGCTGAGATCCATCTTCTGCCTCTGACTGTGCCAGATAATGCAGGACCAGGGGGAGATTCCGTTGTTAGCATGATCCTGGCAGACACGTGCAGCACTACGGGCACTTCTCAGGCACCCACCATTGCACATGAGCTGGAAATCTGGAAAGTTGTCCCCGAGGCAGCCAGTGGCACAGCACAGAAGAATAACAATTGTGGTATATTATATTGCTTTAAAAGAGAACTGTAAAATAGAAAAAAATAGTTCGAAATCTGCAAGTGTCCAGGCCAAGTCCCAGTCTTGGACTCTCTGGTGGGCTCTATTCTCTATGGCTGGAAAGTCAGCCTGTCTCCTCTCAACTGGAGCACCAGCTTGCTGATGCATTCCAAAGCTAGGGCCAAGGAAACTCCCAACCTAGGAGTCCCTCCTCTGCTCTTCCACCCCCGCCCGGCCCATGTCCCTTCTGAGGCAAGTCACTTTGTTTGTAAAGGGTGAATTTTCTTCCCCAAACAAGGCTCCATGGATGCTGGTAGTGCAGGCCAGGGCCCAGTGTATCCAGGTCACGGCCGAATTCATGGGCATTCAGCTGCACTCACACCTGACTTATCGCAAGAATGTGGCAGAGGCCCGTGGATTTTTGAGGCTGGAATATTGAAGAGCCAAGCTTCTTTCATCTGGCCCACGAAGGTTCTGCCTGTTTCTCCTTCTTTGCTTTTGTACATAAATCTAATGTCTGCAGCTTTGAACTTCATCTCTTTAATGTTCCTGAACTGAAAGGCTGGAAAAAGTCAAAACCCACCAATCAGGGAGTAGCATTATCATTCATACCTGTGAACTTTAAAGAGCTGAAGCTTCCAAGTTTTCAAGCTTTAGAGGAGGGGAAGAATAAGAATGAAAAAGACGATGGGGGCCTAATCTTTTATGTATAGTGGGGGGACTTTGCTTTGTTTGCATGGGGATCTCACTTTTTTGTGCATAGGGATTTCATCTTTAGGGTCTCACTTATTGCATCTTACTTATTGCATTTTTGTTTGGGGGTCTTTTACATCCATACTTTTAGTGTGCAAAGTGACCTCCCTTTTTGTATATGGCCAGCACTTCTTTTATGTGGTGGTATGGCCTTTTTGTTTATTGAACTTGCTTTTTGTGTGTACGGTACACTGGAGAAGAGAGGGTTGAGAGGTGATGTGATTGCTATTTTAAAAATTTTAAAGGAACTAGATAATGTAGATCATGACAAGTTCTTTCATCTTGACCAAAAGAATAGAACTAGAGGACATGGCCTGCACTTGAAAAAGGGCAAATTCAAACCCAATTTGCAGAACCAGTGGCTTCGATTTTTTTTTATTCGTTCATGGGATGTGGGTGTCGCTGGCGAGGCCGGCATTTATTGCCCATCCCTAATTGCCCTTGAGAAGCTGGTGGTGAGCTGCCTTCTTGAACCGCTGCAGTCCGTGTGGTGAAGGTTCTCCCACAGTGCTGTTAGGAAGGGAGTTCCAGGATTTTGACCCAGTGATGATGAAGGAACGGCGATATATTTCCAAGTCGGGATGGTGTGTTACTTGGAGGGGAATGTGCAGGTGGTGGTGTTCCCATGTGCCTGCTGCCCTTGTCCTTCTAGGTGGTAGAGGTCACGGGTTTGGGAGGTGCTGTTGAAGAAGCCTTGGTGAGTTGCTGCAGTGCATCCTGTAGATAGTACACACTGCAGCCACAGTGCGCCGGTGGTGAAGGGAGTGAATGTTACCCTGACAGGTAGGAAACGGTCAGGCGATGGGTTAAAATCCAGATCCTACCTCCAAGCTGCCGGCGTTTCCGGCCGCCATAATATTGACGGCAGCAGTTCAGGCCTTGGATGAGGCTCACACTAAAAGGAGGAAGGGGCCTTCTTATGATTCAAATGTTGAGGCCCAATGATGTCATCGGCACCGCAAAATAATTTTAAGGTCCACGCAGGGGGAGTCCCATGCTGTTTGCTGCCCGGCAGCAGCAACATGTGGGAGGAGCCAACTGGCCAGGTAAGGCCCAGGTAAGTTTTAAAACTTTAGTTGTCTTTGAACTCTTTATGGGCCAGGAGGTGCAGGAGTGCTCACTCAGGCCACTCTCGGAGACCATGGGCCTCCCAGTCTTGGCATCCCCTGATCTTCGTGGAATTCTCAGCCCCGGCATCCCAATGGTCTTTGGGGAATCCCCAGCTCTGGTACGCTCCGATTACACATTGAATGAATATCCTGGCATTCCCCAGATCTCTCTAACCCCAGCATTCCCCCATTCTGTCATAAAGAGGAAATCCCAGCCTGCCCCTCCCACCGTGAAGCCAGGGAATCCCCTCCACCCACTGACTGCTGGACACCATTCCCACAGGTCCCGGCTGTGGCCGCCTACCACCAGATTTCCATTCCCGCCCACCGGCCAGGTAGTCAACCTGTCTGGGTGTCGACAGAACTCTGGAAATATTTATCCAAATGAGGCCCTGCCATTAAGATCGACAGGGCCTCCGTGTCCCCGACCTTGCAAGGTCTGCTGCCCGGTACTGGGATTCAGCACATCCTTCCCGACCCCCTGTAAAAATCAAGGCCATTATTTCAGTAAACGACTGGTGAATTTATGGAACAGGTTCCCTAGGGAGGCAGGGGAAGCAGGAAGCATTGATTCATTAAAATGCAAATTAGATAGATTTAGATAGATCTGGATAGGTTTCTTTTGGAAAACAATATTTTGGAATACAGTATGTGAGTAATCTAAGATATGAAATATGCTAAGTATAGTATTTTTGAGATAAACAGAAGACTTTGAAGCTACTCTTCCTAAAGATTTTCACCACTGACGGGTTATCCTCACCCCATGTCTGAGTCTGTTGTAGACTAATTGATCGAGATTGATTAACATGATTAGTCATCAACATTATTGTTGTAGCATGCGATGATATGGTAGAAGGCGAACAAGACAGACCTTAGTCTTTTTTCGTTTAGCAATTCCAATGTTGTTATGAATTCCTATCAGAATCATGGTAAGGAAACTGATGGGTGATTTGAAGGGTCAGCTTGATGGACCAATGGTCTTTTACTTCCCAAAACATTACTATGTTACTACTATCTTAATATGTACATCCAACATTTTCTCTTTAAGAACATGAAAGCCTGAAAGCGAATACAAGTGTTGAAGGTTTAAGCGTAAATTTTGTGCCACTCGTGGGGTCTAGCACACAGCCAGCATATATCACAAAATTATGGGTGCGATTTTCCCTCAAATTATTTCAATTAATTTCCTGATATGTGTGGCTGCATGTCAAGCCCTGCTGGAGGCGGTGGGGGGGCTTGTAAAATGTATTCATTGTTTTCTTGGGGGTCTGGGCACATGCCCCAAGTTTTGACTTTTAAAACTTTGGTGCATTTTCCAGTATTTTGGAACCTGAAATAAACACATGCATTGCACTTTTCCCCCCCAAAGGAAACGGTTCTTAATTTTATTGTTGATTGTCATTTTTGGGAATTAATTATACTTCTTTGTGCTTTAAAACTTCTTTCTCCCAGTAGCAGCAGATGATCTATTACTGGGAGAAAAATGTTTTAATTAATTTTCTGCTTTTAAAGAAAAACTGCCATTGCCCCTTATGAAAATCAGGAGTAATTATTTTATATAATATAGGTTTGCTCAGTCAAAGTATTTTAAGAAATCCCACTTGCCAGCTGCTGTTAATCTCCCTTGCTGCAACCAGACATCTGTCACCGCCTCCTCTTGTAACTGTACCTCTCTGCCCTGAGCACCCATACCTTCCCCCTTCTTCCTGCTGCCCCTCACTGATCCTACATCCCTACATTAAGCATCAATGTCTTCTCCCCATTGCAAACATGCCAAGAATACCTTGATTATTGTGCATATCTCAGTGGCACAACATGTCCCTTCAATACTCCAACACCCTGTACCTCCCCTCCACAATACTGCTAAACTCAACCACTGCCATCCCAGTGTTGCTATCAACCAAGCACAAACTTCCAACATTGCAGTATACTAGGATCATTCCCCCACGCTCAGTACACCCACAATTCTGCACTTCACGACCAGTCCCCTTCCCAGTGCGTCCAAATTCCACAACCGCTGTTCCCTGCGCCCCCACATGTCGCAACCACCCCTCCCAGTTCCTGTAGTGCACCAACAATTGAGAAATTAGTGAAAATCAAAACTCTCTAAAAGAAAAGCACGAAATTCGGCACAAAAAAAACAATGGAAACAGGAAATTCAACCAATAAAAAGTACAAATTAATTTGATCCATGTGGCCCCATGGCTGTATTATCAGGTGTCCAAGCTTCTTCAGCGTGTGAGTCCAGTGTGGACTGTGGACAGTGGAGTTCAAACTTGGCGGGCATTCCCAAAGGCCTTTGCCGCTCAACCCCGGCCTCGGGCGCAAGGCGGCGCTCGCGCTCCCTGTCAGCCTGTCCGATGCGGGACCTGGAGAACAGCGTCACTCAACCTAGTGCAGACACAGAGAAGAAAGTTTGCAGTTGAAGTGAGCAAAAGCTCTGGCAATGAAGTAAGAAAAGCACAAAACAGCAACAAAATGAAAACTTCTAGTTTACTCGTGTTTGCGGTCACTGCACTGTCATGTTGGCAATGCAGCCGCAGTCAGCCGAGAGGTAAGTGAAAGGTGACAATTATATTAGTGAACAGTTACTGCTAATCACTCAATTATCAGTTGCATCATCAAACCTTTAAAATTTGTAGTTGTACCAACTTCAGAAATGTTGGAGTGTTGTATGTTACATTACAGTCAGGGAAATGTTATAGTTTGCGCATAATTGTTTTTAAGTCTAACTTTGTGGAGAATACATACTTAAAGCCATAACATTGGAGGTAATCATAATGACCAAGGGGCTGTAGTAATGCACTGTGAATGTAATACGGTTATATTCGAGTTAGAATCGAAATGTATGCTAATACATTAATGGCAATTTCTAGACTTGAATATAACTGAGTTCTTGAGGATTTATCAATATGGTGTGCATTGCAATTAAAAGAATACACATTGTAGGGATATTGAAGATAAAGTTTTCTAAACAAATTGTGTTGCGCGTTTATTTATCTGTTTTGTTTCTGATAGAATATATGAGAATTGTGAAGTTTGTTTTTGTGCTCAGTCGCTGAATTTGAGCATACTGACTTTCTCTTGTAAAAGTTTATTGCTTGTTGTTCTCCACTCCCTTTTGATCTCGGGAGTGAAACACTAACATTACAACACTTTATTGACAGATGGACCTGCTTGATTGCGAACTTGCAGGAAACTGCGGTGCTCAATCAGTAGTGAATTCTGTAGTTTTAAAAAAAATACCATACACGTTTTAAAGATGTACACACTTCTGTGGAATGTCATGCACGCAATACGTTGTGGCATTCTGAACAATTGAAAGTTTAATTTATGTTGAGTATTTCACCTCTTTATTGTCGCAGAATTGATAAAATTTCGTTGAAAATTAATGGAGATTTTCATGGAACAGCATTACAAACAAATCTATAGAACAACAAAAGTAGTAGTACTAAATTTATAAATAACCGTTGAAGATAGTTCTTGCAACTATGGAAAAGTTAGTTTAGGAAGTAACAGGTCAGGAGTATACCTTGGCATGTAAAATATTCTAGAGTTTTGTTTGATTTACTTTTGGGCCAGGGAAAAACATTGGAGAGATCAAATTGGGTAGAATTGATAAAGAAAAAGCGAAGTATTTTAAGATTGCAGTGTTTGCCATATCTTTCTCTAGGGAAGTTATTTTTGTTCATTAGTTTTAGCGGGTACGGTCGGGTAGTGGTTATGTTACTGGACGAGTAAACCAGACGCGTGGACTAATAATCCAGAGAATGTGAGTTTAAATCCCACTATGGCAACTTGAGAAATTAAAAAAAAATATGTTGGTATCAGTAACCATGACTACGAAGCTGTCGGATTGTCATAAAAACCCAACTGGTTCACTAATGCCCTGCTGTCCTGGCCTGGCCTATATGTGACTCCAGTCCCAGACTAACATGGTTCACTCTTAACTGCCCTCTGAAAAGGCCTTACAAGCCAATCGTTTCTATCAAGCTGCTACAAAGAATCCACACGGACTGCAGCATTTCAAAAAGATAACCCACCACCTTCTCAGGGCAATAAATGCCAGCCTTGCCAGCGATGACCACACCCTGAGAATGAGTTTTAAAAAAAACAATTTAATAATTTTGACACAAAAACAGAAAATGCTGGAAATACTCAGCAAGTTGGTCGGAGAGAAGAGCAGAATGTCTTCAAGGTGGGCATTCCTAGAAGAGAAGTGGCCGTGAATTAAACAGTATCTGTGGCACGAGAAACAGAGTTAATATTTCAGATCCATAACCTGCTGTGTGCTTCCAGCATTTTTTTGTTTTTATTTCAGATTTCCAGCATCTGCAGTATTTTGTTTTTGTTTTAATAATTTTGACTGCAGTCTTTGCACTGTTTTCTTTCTTTGCAAGAATTTACAACATATTAGTGGTTTAAGATTGTACATAAGTTTTATTTCAAATGTGCATAACATTTATATTTGAACCTAAGGTCTAAAATCAAAGACAGATACAAATACATTTTATGATGCTGTTTACAGAAGAATATAGTAAAATGTCTTAAATATCGTAAGTGAACATTACTATATGAAATACACGCATGACAGTCCCCTCTTAACCTCTCTGTATATGTTCATTATGTAGTAATATTAAATATATTTATTCCATTACAATCTTAATTATCGTAAAATTTAAGTATTATATTATGAACATAGGGAGATTTGAAATAAAATGATTTACTGTTTTATTAATGCTTTGATATTTCTGCAGCTTGGCTGAGGACATTTTTATAAGGTGTGCCCCTCCTTGCAATTTAAATGACCTCAAATATATATGCACACACACAACTTAAAGAAAATTCCTTATGTGTGAATACAGATGCAACGAGTTATATTTGTATATGTTAAATGGGTAACTTTCAGAAATTTGGCCAGTAAACAAATACTTTAAGCCCTTGTGAGATTTGAGAAGTGTGAGAATCTGAGCATATGTATCTCCTGAACAGGAATCTGAGAACAGTGTTGGAGTTTGGAGAGACAGTGAGCGATTGCAGGAGTATGTGCAAATACACACATGCCTGTTGTGCATAGGGGGTTAGTTGAACTGAAATTAAGTTCCACTAAAGTTTCACAAAACTGTTATATGGCACTGTTACACGACTTTTTTTGAGTCAATCAAAAGTCCACCAGTACAAGACCATCAGTACAACTTGTCAGGCTGGTCAATGACCTGACTTTTAAGTGCACTGAAGCCAGGGGTATGAAACCATCTTTCGAGTTCGTGGAGCTGAATTTAAGTAACATTAAGTTTCACAACATAATTACTGATGAGGAAGGCCATTAGGCTCATCTTAATTCATTCATTCAGAGAGATCCTAACATTCCCCATTGTAACATCCAGTTGTTTCATAAATGATTCCAGGGCTTTTGCCTCCACTACTCATTATCTGGTAGTTTATTCCACATGTGGATTGCTGTTTGTGTGAAGAAGACTTCCTAAAATTACTTATTACTAGCTCAAACCTATGCCTCCTAGTTCTACTCCCACAGTTCAATTTAAAAGTGTTACTCTGCGTCAACTTTGTCTGCATTTTTACAAAGTCTTGTGTACCTCTATAAGATCACCTCTAGGATGTATTTATAGACTGAAAAGCCCATGTTCCTCTTGTCTTTCATCATTATGTAGTGGTTATGGTGATAGACTAGGTTGAGAGTTCAATCCCACCACGGCAAGTTGTGAAATTGAATTCAATAAATTTGTTTTAAATCAGTTTTGGATGCGTGTTGATACGAGAATGGCACTATGATTTGGAAGTCAGGCCAGTGATTTGAATTCCGCGTATACCGAAGTCAGGAGATATGAGACTGCTGTGAGGGGCTTTTGCACTGGGTGTAGTAGAATTCCTTGTAATTTTAGATATGTCCATTGGACCGCCTGGGAACTTTTAAAACTTATTTTGCAATCCTTTTAATATTGGGCGAAAGTGCCCGCTCCTGCTCCTTATCCAATAGCGTTAAAAGCAAGCTTCCTGAATGCAGAGCTCTGTGCATGCATGGAAACATACGTACACAATGTTTCTTTGTCATTGTCATTGTGTTCAGTGCAAGATGCAGCAAAGTACAACCATCAATATAATTTGTATCTGTAACTGTGCATTATCCCATATGATGCCAGTCTGAGATTGGCATCTGTTTTATAATGGCAACTTTTGTGCACCGGGGATGGGGTTGCCCAATAAAAGTAAACCTGTTCGAGTGGCGCAGGTTGCTGGAATTTCACCATATAAACTTACAGGTGAGGAATAACAAACTGTCCATTTTAAGGGTTGTGATTGTGAAGTATTTGAGTTTTTACCCTAAAATAAATGACAGGGCAAATGAGCTGGTAGCATGGTTAGGATTATTTCAAAGGAATTGGTGAAATGTAGTTGTAATGTAGGCATTTAAAAGTCTTATGGTACAGCAATAAAACATAGGTTAAAATAGACATTGCTGGACTTGGTTCTAACAATGAGGTGGGCCAAGTGGAGCAATTGTCAGTGGGGGAGCATTTAGGGAGCAGCGATCATATTATCATAAGGTTTAGAATAGCTTTGGAAAATGACATGGGCCACTCTAAATTAAAAATACTCAGTCGGAGGAGGCCAATTTCAAAGGGACGATAACAGATCTGGCCTGGGAATCAAAGATTGGCAGGCAAAACTGTAATTGAACAGTGGGTGGCCTTTAAAGAGGAGATGGTTCGGGTACAGTCTAGGCAAATTCCCACGAGGCAGAAAGGTAGAGCAACCAAAGCTAGAGCTCCCTGGATGACAAAAAAGATAGTGAGTAAGATGAAATGGAAAAAGGGGCGTATGACAGATATCAAGTTGAGAACCAGACAGAATATAGAAAGTTCAGAGAGGACGTGAGAAAGGAAATAAGAGGGGCAAAGAGAGAGTTTGAGAATAGATTGGCGGCCAACATAAAAGGGAATCCAAAAGTTTTCTACAGACATGTAAACAGTAAACAGTAGTAAGAAGAGGGATGAGGCCGTATAGGGACCATTAAAGAGATCTACTCATGGAGGCAGAGGGGATGGCCGAGGTACTAAATGAGTACTTTGTGTTTGCCTTTACCAAGGAAGAAGATGCTGCCAGAGTCTCAGTCAAGGAAGATATAGTTGAGATGCTGAATGGGCTAAAAATTGATAGAGGACGTATTTGAAAGGCTAGCTATGCTTAAAGTAAATAAGTCACCTGGTCCGGATGGGGTGCACCCTAGGTTGCTGAGGGAAGGGTGGAAATTGCGGAGGTACAGGCTATAATCTTCCAAACGTCCGTAGATATGAGAGTGGTGCCAGAGGACTGGAGAATTGCAAATGTTACACCCTTGTTCAAAAAAGGGTGTAAGGATAAACCTAGCAACCATAGGCCAGTCAGTTTAACCTCAGTGGTGGGGAAACTTTTAGAAATGATAATCCAGGACAGAATTAACAGTCACTTGGATGAGTGTGGATTGATTAGGGAAAGCCAGCACGGATTTGTTAAAGGCAAATCATGTTTAACCTGATAGAGTTTCTTGATGAGGTAACAGAGAGGGTAGATGAGTGCAGTGCAGTTGATGTGGTGTATGTGGTCTTTCAAAAGGCGTTTGATGAAGTGCTGCATGGTAGGCTTATAAAGATTGCGGCCCATGGAATAAAGGGGGCAGTAGCAACATGGATACAGAATTGGCTAAATGACAGGAAACAGAGAATAGTGGTGAACGGTTGTTTGTTTTTCAGACTGGAGGGATGTGTACAGTGGTATTCTCCAGGGGTCAGTGCTGGGACCTCTGCATTTCTTGAAATATATATTAATGACATGGACTTGGGTGAACAGGGCACAATTTCTAAATTTGCAGATGACACAAAACTTGGTAGGGTAGTAAACAGTGAGGAGGATAGTGATAGCCTTCAAGAGGATATAGACAGGCTGGTGGCATGGGCGGACATGTGGCAGATGAAATTTAACGCAGAAAAATGTGAAGTGATACATTTCGGTAGGAAGAACGAGAGGCAATATAAACTAGAGGGCACAACTTTAAAAAGGGTACAGGAACAGAGAGATCTGGGAGTAAATGTGCGCAAATCGTTGAAGGTGGCAGGGCAGGTTGAGAAAGCGGTTAAAAAAGCATACGGGACCCTGGGCTTTATAAACAGAGGCATAGAGTACAAAGTCATGATGAACCTTTAGAAAACACTGGTTCGGCCACAACTGGAGTATTGTGTCCAGTTCTGGGCACCACATTTTAGGAAAGATGTGAAGGCCTTAGAGAGGGTGCAGAAGAGATTTACTAGAATGATTCCAGGGATGACGGACTTTAGTTATGTGGATAGACTGGAGAAGCTGGGGTTGTTCTCCTTGGAACAGAGAAGGTTGCGAGGAGATTTGATAGAGGTATTCAATATCATGAAGGGTCTAGACAGAGTAGATAGAGAGAAACCGTTCCCATTGGCGGAAGGGTCAAGAACTAGAAGACATAGATTTAAGGTGAAGGGCAAAGGAACCAAAGGTGATATGAGGAAAAACATTTTTTACACAGCAAGTGGTTAGCATCTGGAATGCACTGCCCGAGGGGGTGGTGGAGGCAGATTCAATTATGGCCATCAAAAGGGAACTGGAGAAGTACTTGAAAGGAAAACATTTGCAGGGCTACGGGGATAGGGCGGAGGAGTGGGACTAGCTGGATTGCTCTTGCTTAGATCTGACGCAGACTCGATGGGCCAAATGGCCTCCTTCCGTGTTGTAACCTTTCTACGATTCTATAGCTTCTGTTTCTTGCAGTAATTGGAGATGGCACACTTAGGTTATTTATCTTTTCACCGCTTCGCAGGGCAAGCTGTTTTTCTGTGTTACCAGGTATTTTAATTAAAACCAAAGGTATCAGGAATTCACCTTTCTGTTGTCACTAATTCTGATCAGCATTGATGTGATTAGGGGGGAAGTTACTCGATGTAAGCTTCTTAATGGGTTGCACCTAAATTCAATAAATATTTGTTATTCTGGAGAACAGCAGCCAAAAAACCTCAAGACCTGAAGATCCTTTGTGTCCCTGACAAGGTAAGGGAAAATTTATCTTTAGAAATCCCTTCACCTTGTTGCTAGGCCCCCACCGACCCTCTGATTTGAAGGAGTCCTGGTGCAATTCCCAGTGCCAGTTTCCTGGAGGCCACTGGAAGTGGGCACTCCTTGGTCGATGTGGGAGGGCCAGGAACATTCTCTGTTGGCCCATGTTGAATATCTGACTTGCACTTATTGTGGGTGCAAGCTCCCCTCCACTCATTTAGGGAAGCCCTAGAAATTCGAGGGCAATTGCAAGGGGGCAGAGACCTGATGTTACAGGACTCTGTCCCCTTTTACTTCTGTAATGCTTGGGAAATGAACATTCACCAGGCACTACAGAGAGGAATATTGGGAGCAATATTAGCACTATAAGCTCATTTTGTGCAACATTGTCAATAAATGGTGCATTATCTGGGAACACAAATGAATACAGCAACGTAGAATAGAGCATGTCCTGTGAGTGCAGCCGTAATAGGGATTGCTGAGGCCATGTGGTGAAAATATCCCATGTTTTCATTTGCTAAAAGAGTCAGAGCCTGATCCCAGATCCTCCTAGCAAGTTCCCATAGTCTATCCACATAACTAAAGTCCGTCATCCCTGGAATCATTCTAGATTATTGCATCATCTTAACTGACTGAGGGACCCTTGTGACAAAGGCCTACCGTTCAGAGGAACATAATGAACAGTGAGACAAAGAGCACTGGTGAGGACAGGCTGGTGTCTTTGGCAAGAGAAGGCCAAACTATTGCTGGACAGATGTTCAGCTTTATTATTGGCCATGCTATGTTGCTTCAGGATTCAGGCCTAATAGGACCTGCTTATAAAAGGAGATTGCTGCAAAAGCATGAGTGTTTTCGTGAGTCTATTGATTTCATGGAAAACATCCTGTAAGGTTTAGCGACCACTGTGGAGCTGTACGCCACCCAGATTTGTGAAGTTATGAGGCACTGGTTGTCTACTCTGCCTTTTACCATGAAGTCTGAGCACCATACAGGGCACTTGCAGTGAAGACTCCAGCAATGTAAGTTGTTGACAGAGTGAGAGTATTGCTCATGAATGCTGATACTGGAGCTATGGAGTCAATGGGGCCCAAATTCCAGGAAGCAGCAATTTCTGGCTTCTTGTCTCTTGGGCGTGGTCAGAGCATACCACAAGGGAGGAGATTTGAGACCTTTGGTCAATGACACATTGAGATTGGAAGCCTTCACCCCCATCTTAAGAGGTGTTGCAAAAACCTTACAGCCACCTCCTTTAATGCATGAGGTCACATCATGTAAAAACACATTGGGGCTGAAATTCAGGGGTCCCCCTCCACCAGCAGAAGTGCGGTGCAGTGGGACTCCCAGCTCCTGGTTGAGAGGGCAGCACCCTCATCCCAGATCCTAGGGATGGAGTCATTTTAATAATCAAAGTGGATGGCATGCACCTGTAGAGGCACAGTGGAGACGGCAAGCTGAGCATATTGGAGCAGCAACCTGCCACTCTTATGGGGTGGAGGTGGGGGGTGGCGGTGGGGAGAGGCACTTGATGGACTGAAGCTTTTAATTTTTTTAAAAAGGTGCTTCCATTCAGAAGGTAATTGATTTCCTGTGGGATTGATTACTTTTTTTCTCTTTTTTTTGGACTTTTGGAAGGGCTAGTATGGATTTTTTTGCCTCTCTCAGTGATGGGTGGAATTCGTGGAGTAGCCTCAAAAAGCTACTCGACGAATTCCACCCCTAAAATCTCTTGTAAGAGGAATGGGCGGCAAACATGCCTGCTGATCGAGATTTGTAAATGGATCATCGATGGGGCAGAAACCTTGTGGATCCGGGTTCAACCCAAACTGCTGGCCTCCAGTGAGTGATGCGCCCCAGTTTCATCCTTTCCCACTGCGTACATTTTCGGGCATGCACTATTACAAGAATAAAAACATTTGACCGCCTTCATAATTTTGAGTAACTCCTTCTTTCATTATGCTCTTCAGGAAGGTAGGCAGCAATACTGGGAATGGTGAGGCTGCATAAAGAGGCATAAGAACAAAAGAAGTATAGTGAATGAAATAGGAGGTCCGAATTGGGAAATGGATTTTGTTCATGTATTGTGTGGAATGTGGATTGTTGTAGGGAATCTGAAGTATTTGCAGGGCTTCATCATTAAATTATGATTTTCTTGCGTGTTCGGTTATTTTCATCAAAAAATCCGCTTCTCTACAGCTGGATTAACAAACTTTTTGACAGGTTTTATGGCTACAAAACCTATATTGCAGTTGTATCATGATCGGCCACTAGTTTTCCATTGCCACGTAAAAAAAAATTGCCTCCTCAGAAATTGCAATTTTCAAAGCTGGACTTTCCCATGATTTTGTTAGCAGTTGATTATATTGTAAAATAGGCTTAATACCTTTGTGCAGCTTTACTTTATTTCTCAGTTTAGCTAAGGTGTTATCCCATTTTAAAAAAATTGAAAATTGAAAATTATTTTTTCAAAGGATCAACAGCTCTGTTAAAATAGCAAACCAATTTCATATAAGCACGTTAAGCGTCCATATGCTAATATTGCACCACATAATTTCTAAGCTTTTGTCTGATCAAAACTTATTGGACTTCAAGTATGGTTCCTGAAGAGGCTTATGAAAAAATATAAATGCTAGCATTGGGAAGGGGATTTCGGGATTTTTTTCTTAATAAATTTCAAAAATTGGGCATTAAATTTTGCATTTGAGTGTTTCTGCAAGAGTGTTTGAGAGTTAATAGGTCAGAACACTTTTGTGGGAGTTGTATTGAATATTATTTTTTAATTGTAATTGTTGGTGGAACATATCTGTGCTCATCGATGTGAGATGCCACAACGCTGCTTCTGATATTAAGCAAAGATCAGATTGAGCCTTAGGTAGATGCAGAATAAAGCTACTTCTATTTATCCTAAAGAATGTGCCTTGGCTTTATCTTATTGCAGCAGTATGAATTTTTTCATTCTCTACATAGCCATTCTTGTATTTCTTGGATTAAGACTGGGCTGAATAATGAGTAGTTTTGTGTAGTAAACTGACACCCACTGAGAACTAGATTGAAACCTCTAAACTCATTCACTTCAGACCTTTACAGTAAATAGGATTAAAGTCTTCTCCCTCTGTCAGTTGGAATAAATCACCGAAATCAAAGAAGATTGTTGTGACCCACTAGAGTGTCAAATCACCTCTGTACTGTTAATGTTTCTATAATTTTAATCAGCCTGTGTCCATTTGGTTCAGTGGTCGGATCCTTGCCTTTGCATCAGAAGGCTGTGTCCACTCCAGAAATTGAGCATGTAACCTTGGCTGATCCTTCAATGCGTTGCTGAGGGTGTGCTGCATTGTTAAGGGTGCTGTCTTTTGAATGAGATGTTAACAGTGAATTCTTCACATTCATCCAATTTTATGTTCTATTATGAAAACATTGATGTCTTTATACATAAATTCAATGTAGTGAGAAGAACACTTGTATTAGCAATGTACTGTGTGTTAGTAGCCAAAAATAAAGCTTATAAACAGGCAAGCATTTCAATGCTGCATAAAAATTAAAGGACGTATAAATATAAACTGCATAAAAATTATATCCTGTAATTACTGCAACCTTTGTTATTGTAAGACGAACATTGGTGTGTAAGTGTGTGGCATAATAAAAACATGCATGAGCACATTTGAGATGATGTGCTTTCAGCATAACTTAAACACAAACTGAAGTTTAATTTTCTGCCTTTGGTGACTGGTTATAAGGTTAAGGAAAGAGATCTTCAATGTTGATGCACACAAGTGTAGAGCAACTTCATGGATATCTTGCAGGGAAAATCACTTTAATATAGCTTTTGAAAGTCTAAGTGTATTTCACTTTTGGAGCTATAATAAATTAATGGATGAATTATTCTGCTATGTTCATGCATTACAAATCTGGCTTTATTTTGAGGAGTTGAGCAATTCACTTGTTCATAGAATTGTGACAAGGTGGGTAAATGTGATTAGAACTATTTATTTGTGTGGAGAGTAAACACTGACATGGACTGATTGGGCCAAATTACCTTTTCCTGTGTTGTAACTTCTATATATTTATAATTGTAATTGAGAATGCTAAATTGCCTCAGTATGTGGGCTACAGACTGGGTGGGTGGACTCATAAATATGTTGACATCATGGTTCTGTGAATATTTCATACTTCTGTTTCCTTGAATCCCAAAGTTAGACTTTTGGTATCAGAACCCTTTGATGCTTGTCACATCTGTAAATTTATCAAGAGGCCATGTTACAGTTTTAGATACAGCCAAATAGCACACAGTTTGCATACAATCCAACTCATTATTGTTGTTCTGGAGGAAGTTTGTTCAGCAGATGACATTGTTTCTTGATTACAATCGACTGGTCCTTTGCTGTTCTCTAGTTTGTTGAGATCTCCTGTTGATAGATTATACCGAAACTTTTGCTCTTCCAATAATTTGTCACAGTTCGGAATTAGATGTTTTGTTCTGAAGTAGTAGAGCATCCGGTCTCATTCTGCTAACAAGACAAAATAGTTAGAAAGGCATTACCTCTATCACTATCTGTTTTTTGGCAGCGCTGTCTTAAGGAACTGTAATAAAATTGTGGAAATAGTTTTATATAAGGCTTTGCATTCTAACAGAATCCAGTTCTCACTACCAGACGACCTACAGCCAATACATTTTAAATATACAACATTGCTTTTAATATTTGTCATGGGGGGACTGAGTGCCTGGGTGTTGAGGACTCCTGCCTGCCAAGCGACCCCTATGATGCACATCTAGATTAAATCACAGTAAGGGCACAACACTACCAAGATACATGAGTATGTTGACAATTTTTCCCACCTTGATATTCCTCTCTGACTTTCTCCGCTCCTGTCGACTGCAAATTCTGCTGGATTATAGTTTCACAGGCAATGGTAGGACCTTGCCAGTGGCTGTCCTTTTGCAAGCTTGGCCGAAGAATGTCCCTGGATTATTCAATCATTCAGGCCATAACAATCAAACCTCACCTCACATGCACGTGTGCACTTGCAGCAGGGGTTACTGAATAATAACCAGAAGCAAGAGCCAAATTTTCTCTTTCCTTGCTCTGGGATGCTGAGGCTAACTGTAATGTCAGCTGTGCCCATTGAGATAAACTAACTCGGCATAGATGAGGATCCAAACCCAGGGCGTTCCTGGTTGTTGAGCCTCAGTGCTACATCAAGCAGTAAATTTACTGACTGAGCTTGAATATTGCAAATTTTTAACTTGACTGTGTCAATTGGAAAGAGTTGGGAGTTGGAGAGGTTTGAAAACTTTTTGTAGCCTTGCTCCAGCTAATGACTCTTCCAAATATAGTATTTATTTTTCTTGACCTGGTGTAGAAGACAGCCATTTGAAGATCTTCACCCACAATATCTGTAGTTTCTGTGTGAGCTCTGAAGATAATTAAACAAAAGCTCCAGGATACTTATTTAACATTACAAATGTTAATACAGCGTTGCATTCCCATAGCCCCAGCAGTAAAGAAAACAGTGTTCCATACAGTATTTGATCTGTCGTTATGCTTCTAATCACTCATATTTTACGGGAATTAATTGATACAAAATCAGTGTTTGTGTTTTTGCGTCCGAGTCAGAAGATTGTGGGTTCAACTGCTCTCAACTCTATGCCACAGGGTCATTTCCAGGCTATCACTGGGGATATGTGTAACATAAGCCAAACAGCTGTGCATTGCTGCAACAAGCAAGTCATAGTTATCTTGAACTAGCAATTTCATCAACTTCTCCATGGACAACTGGTTGCAATATTACAGGGCACTGCAATTTTACTGGGTGGTAGGATGCCCCAAACGATTAAGAAGTTATAGATTGCACCCACATAGTTATATATGCACCTTTGATCATCGGTCATAAATACATGAACAGACATTACTCTCCATTGCAACTCATTTGCAAACAGTAGTGCACCATCATGCAAGTTACATATAATTAAATAGAAATTACAACACAGAAATTACAACACAAAAACAGGCCATTCAACCAAACCAGTATTGGTGTTTATTCTCCACATAAGTAGCAGTAATTCCATGTGGCATCCTCTTCCCATATCCCTTTGTTCCCCTTTTCTTTCAACAACTTATTTAAAAAAATTGTCAGGATCTCTACTTCAGTCACTAACTTTGGTAGTGCATTTCACAGCATCACAATCCTCTGTTAAGTTTCTCCTGCTCTCTGTTTTAAATTCCTTTCATTAAAATTTTACCCATGTCCCCTTATCCTAGACCCATCAGCCACCGAGAAACAGTCTGCTTCTAAAACTCTGTCCCATCCCCTTTTAAAGACCTTGATCCAGTACCTCCTTGCTTTCCTGAAAGCTACCATAATGCCTTTACTTTAAGACAGTCTTCTGTGCCAGCACTGCTTAGCCTAGAAAGGCAAGTCTGAGTAGATCCTTGGAGATCAAGGCTATATGAATATACGGAAACAAATGAACATATGAAAATGACAGACTGGAAAAGTCCTACTGGTCCATCCAGTCTGTCCCACACAGTTGTAATAACTTATGTATCACAGTATATACATTTCCCCACTCATCGTGTAATCTCTTGGGAGAGGCAAAAAACAGTTTAAAACGCAGGCCAATTGGAGGGTGGGGAAACTGGAAAATTCCTCTCAGACCCCCTTAGGCAATCAAAATTAGTTTAGGAGATCACATTGGCCCTGATTTACATTCCAGGAGACCTACATCCTGTACGAATCAGTATTCACCGCACATGCTGGCTATTTTTTCCACAGATCTGCTATTCTCTGGGAAAGGAACAACCGTCTAACATCCAATCTAGTTTTGTCCTTGCATAACTAGCAAGCGTGACCCCTGGCCTTCCCTAACCTATTCAGTTGAAATAATTGGCCTACATAAACACAAGCACTATTTTATAAATCTTAATCAAATAACCCCCGAGTCTACGTTTCTGAAATGTATTGAGACCCAGCTCATTGAGCCTATCTGAGTTAAGATGTTTTGAACTGGGAATTAATCTTGTGGCCCTCTACTGCACCATTTCTAAAACCTCAATATCTCCCACTATTTGAAGAGACCAAAACTGGTCGAACCATTTTATCTCTTCTCTAATTTGGGCCAAAGCATTTGGACATCAGCCTCTGAGAAATTAAATGCTCATCATTTTGCTTCCCTGCCTGGCATTATTGGCCCCACTGTTGGTGGGACACTCGCCCTTGTCGCGCCAGTGTTATTTGAATTAGTTGTCCCTGGGATTTCTGACGGGGTCAATCTCCTCCGATTTTTCCGGGTATAAGTGCCACCTTGCCGCACTCACTGCATCCAGGACCCAGGAATTGTCACGCTAGATTTACTGCTAGATTTTATACATTGAATAAAAATTTGCACTTAGCAAGATTTCTTTATTTGTTTTTGGGTGTTGGAGGGTCGCTTTTAATGTCCATCCCTAGTTGCTCTAAGAAGGTAGTGGTTAACCTACTCCTGGAACCAGTGGTGATAGTGCTCCCCCAATGGTATTAGGTAGGGAATTCCAGGATTCTGACCCAGCAATGAAGAAGAAACAGTGATTATATGTCCATGTCAGGATGGTGTGTGATTTTGGAGGTGATGGTATTCCCATAACATTATTGTTCTTGTTCTTGGTCGTAGAGGCAGCAGGGAAGGGAGATGCTGTTGAAATAACCTTGATGAGTTGCTACAGTATTTCCTGTAGATCATAAATACTGTTGCCAAAGTATGCTAGTGGTAGAGGGGGTGGATATCAAGTCCAGTGGTAGGGTTACTTTTGTTTTTAAGTACATTGCTTTTTAATGCAATTTTAAAACGTCTTTCAATGTCTGAATTTTTTTTAAAGTAGCACTCTTGTGCTGGAGTCTCCACAGAATGAGCACCAGTTTATGTCAAGAGTAATGAATGAGTAGTGTGTGCATTGATACTACTGTTTTGGTGCATACTCACACAAACATACAAAATTCACACAAACATTTTTTTATCAAATTGTATTATTATGGCCACTCAATACAGAGATATTGTTGGTGGGAAATTTCATTTTCAAAATGTATGTCATTTTGGATTTCTCATTGGAACAGTTGTTAGCAGTACAAGGTGGATACTCACATTTGTTCTGGATTGTCAATTAAGTGTGGAAATAAACTATTGCCAACTGAATTTGCAGGGGTTACTTTAGAGTTGAACATGCATTTCCTCAATCCTGTATTCAGTAACAGTGTCAAGAATTTTTTTAAATAAAAGAAATGAGTGCCAAAGAATATGGTCTAGATATTTGTACTTGAAATCAATCTGCCTTGCAGCTGTCAAAATAAATGTCGTCAGTAAACTAAGGATTATGTACAGAATTAATCCATTGAACCTTATTGCGAAAGAAAACACAAATGTAACATTAGACATGCAAAAGATTTTGTAATTCAACTTTTGTGAGTAGAATTACTTAACTTTTGGCTAATTTCAAAATTGGATTGTATCTTATCGTATAAGTCCTGGAACAACAAATCCACCAGATGACAATGGGATGGTATCCTTTCCAGTTTGAGTGATTTTCCAGATGTTGCTGGAGATTTTGTAGATGTGGTAAATACATAATTTTATTGCGTTAGACTTTCCTTATTCCTCAAGGTCCTCATGGGCCTGTTTAGCCTTCCAAATAAGGATATATTTTTCCATATAACACCTGCAAAAATGTTTTTCTGAGCATTTCTAATGGTAAATATTACTAAGTGGAACATGAGAAGTACAAAGTCTTAAATATTTGATTCACAGTATTTCTTGAATAAATTAAGACATCCTTTTTTAATATTTTGGTACCATTAGCACTTAATTTCTATTGTTTACATAACTTGTTACTTTACTCAAATATCAATTTTTTTTCTGATCTGAAAATTTGTGCATAACTACATTAATGTTCATTAATTATACACAATGCAGAAACAATTATTTTGGTTGAAAAACTATAATTCTTTTAATAAGTTCTGGAGTACATTTGTGTACACAGCTAATTCTGACTATACTGTAATTAACAGACATTAATTATTTAGTTATTTTCAGCCGCATTAAATGAAAATGAATATTCCATGGGCAAATGTTATTATTATGGCACACCCTCCATCAAATTTCAAGCCATTTTTCAACAGAAGGCGTTATTCTTTTTTACTCCTGATATTTTTCCTGATAAGTAATTGTGCTGACAAAGTGTGAATAAAGACAGGGTGCAATATTAAAGTGGACCAGCTTTTGGCATATTGCCAATAGAATGAGAGCTTTGAAATTGCTTGATTTTTATCTTTAATCACAACAGGGCATTGCACTTAAGTTATATTTGGTCCCAGTTACACTTTTCAGCAATTAAATCACACACAAGTTGTTTATCACCAATTTGGTGCACCCACTCTACATTAATGTCTTGCGGTATTCCTTAATGCTAGAATTATTTAGCTGATGTGAGGGTGCAGAATGGCAGAAAATGCACACTTGGGGTTTTCAGTTACACATTTTAGCATTAAACATTTAATCCTAGTTGTTATTGGGTTTAGTACCACTGAATACTATAACATTTCAGTAACGTATAATCCACATAACTTGCTTGTGCATCTGGAACTGAACACCAGCAAGATGATGATGAAAACAGGAATAGGATGAAGTGCCAGTGCAAAAGACTCCCATAAATTTCTTAGCTGTGAATAAAAAGCAATCACTGATGTTCAGCAGAAAATTTCTCAACGGGAGTGTAACAATATTGAGAGGGATCCCTGGGATATGTCATTATTAGCGAGGAGTCCTCCACATGGAAAGATTGGATTGGAAAATTACAAATGTAAGAAGGGAGGGAGGGAGGGAGGGAGGAACCAAGTAACTACAGACCTGTCAGTATAACATAATTTGCAAGGAAATTACTGGAATCTATCATCAGGGACAGGGTAACTGAGCATTTGAACAAGTATGAGCTGACCAAATAGAGTCAGCATGGATTTATGAATGGCAGGTCATGTCTGACTAATGTAGTTGAATTTTTTGAGGAGGCCACTAACATGGAAGATACGGGCGAGTCCATGGATGTTGTCCATATGGACTTCCAGAAGGCATTCGAGAAGGTTTTGAGCAAAAGATTATTAGCAGAAATGAGAGTGCGTGGAATTAGAGGTAACCTTTTGACTTGGGTTGGTAATTTGGTTGGGAGGTAGGAGACAGAGTAGTAATAAAGGGAAAATTTTCTGATTGGTGGGATGTGACATGTGGTGTTCCCCAGAGATTGGTACTGGGGCCTCAGCTTTTCACCATATATATTAATGACTTGGATGAAGGAATAGAGAGTCGTATATCCAAGTTTGCAGATGGCACTAAGTTGGGAGGCATAATAACTTGCTTGGATGGGAACAGGAAGTTACAAATGGACATATACAAACTGAGTGGGCAAAATTATGGCAGATTGAGATCAATGTGGGGAAGTGTGAGTTCATCCACCTTGGATTTGAGAAAGATGAATCAGAATAATTTCTTAATGGTGAGCAATTAGGAGCTGTGGAGGAGCCAAGGGAACTGGGTGACCATGTGCACACATTCCTAAAGGTTAATGTACAAGTACAAAAAGTAATCAAAAGGGTAATGGAATATTGGCCCTTAACTCAAGGGGGCTGGAATACAAAAGTAAGGAAATGAATCTTCAGTTGTCGAGAGCATTGATCAGACCCCATCTGGAGTGCTGTGTTCAGTTTTGGGCACTGAATTTCGGGAAAGATATATTTGCCTTGGAGGGGTACAGTGCAGGTTCACCAGAATGATACCAGGGCTTAAAGGGTTAAATTATGAGGACAGGTTGCATAAACTTGGTTTGTATTCCCTTGAGTTTAGAAGGCTGAGGGGTGATCTAATTGAGGTCTTTAAAATGATAAAGGGATTCGATAGGGCAAATACAGAGAAACTATTCCTCTGGTGGGAGGAATCCAGAACAAGGGGGCATAATCTTAAAATTAGATCTAGGCCGTTTAGGCGTGAAATCAGGAAGCACTTTGTCACACAAAATGTGATGGAAATCTGGAATTTGCACCCCAAAAGGCTGTGAATGCTGGGTCAATTTAAATTTTCAAGACTGAGTTTGATAGATTTTTGTTCGGTAAGGGTATCAGGGATTATGGAGCAAAGACGGGTAAATGGAGTTGACTTACTGACCAGCCATGATCTAATTGAATAGCAGAACAGGCTCAAGGGGCTGAATGGCCTGCTCCTATTTGTGTTCCTAAAAGCAGTGCTTCAAATTGAATTGAAAGCAATGGTATTGTGTTGATTGGAACATTTCACAATTTGGCATGCTTATTGAGAATAGAATATTTTAGCTGGCAAGGAATGAAATGAAGAAAAGACAAATAGAAGTATTATTCTGAAAAAAGGAATTTATTTGGCTGCAACATGAACAAAGGCATACTGATAATATTGCTAGTGTTCCAGTGAAGTACTTTTTACTGCCTTGTAGACTCTAACCTACGGTGCTTTGTAAAGCTGCAAGTATAAAGATCTGCCAAAAAATCATAGGGGGAGCAGTGGGTGGGTGGACAGCCCAGACAAAACTCTCTCAACATTTATATTTTAACTGCTGGGAGGGGGGCTCTGTACATGCATGTAAGTATGCCTGCACAGTACTCTCTCGTGCAGGAAAAGTCCAGTTGGAGCTGGGTAATATAAATGAGATACTGACTGACTGAACCAATAATGCAACTCCCAGTATTGGAAGCTAAGGCCTAAGAGCTGACTCGCCTGCAAGCTGTTGGGCATAACCTAGAAACAGGATACTTACCACCATCTCATTTGGCAAATAGTTTAGGGAGGGAGCAGCTAGCGTTTGGGAGAAAATACCTACAGAAACTAAACAAAGAGGAAGAAAAAACAAGAATTTATTTCAGAAGCAAAGACTTTGGAACTATCTTTGATAAAGTTCAGAATTGCTTTTAAAACTCATTAGCTCACGAAGAGTTTAGAGAATGGACGTTTCCTTTTCTGTCAAGAGTTATTTAGTATCAAGGGAATTGGCCAACTCCGGAAATCCTGCTTAATCATTTTTAATGTTCTCTCTAGATTTTGAATGAGAATGTAGGTTCAGCATAGACTTACAGATGTTACAGGCCACGCTTGGGGAAATAAATCACTTTTTTTTTCCTTCTCCAACTTCTCTCTGATTTTCTTCCCTTAGCCCTCCTGACTGTCCTGGCTCATGTTGGAATACAATTCCATGGCCACTAGTAGCTCTCCAATACCTCAATAAGAGGCCATTCTTGTAGTGTGAACCCATAAATGCCATTGGAGTATTTTACTCTGGGGCATTATAGCTGAGCCTGACGCTGTCGTTATCTGCTGTCCGATTATGTTTCTCACAGTGGTTTACTGGACAGCAATCAGTAGCAGGAATCTTGGTCATTTATTTCCATCCTTGGCCCTGGGGCACTGAGGATTAGTTTTTATTATTAAATACACTTTTAATGTTCTTGAGGAAGATGTTTATTTGCATAATGATGTTGTTAAATAGTATTTGTGCTCTGATTATGTGGTGTTAACAATATTTACTGACGTGGGTAGCCAAAGAACTGGAAAGGATGGTATCTCTTAATTTTAGTATTTTGTGTGACCAGCAGTAGCTAATGTAATCTTGGATAAAGATGTTGCAAAGAAGGGACAGTGATAGATATAGCATTATCTACAAACTGTTAAGAAATTGAAGGAGACCTCTGATGACATTCCTTCCAGTTTTTTCTCCCTTTGTTTGAGAATCTGGCTGGCATTTGCATGACACCTCCTCTTGCTGGCACACTTTAGATTAGGACCCAGTTTTCGGATGGACGGTGAGAGTAAACCTTCATCCTACCATTCCATGGAGGGAATGGGTTGGTATTTGAACATGTTGTGCTGGCACTGCTTCTTAAAAATTGTTTTCAACTTTGAGAGGTGAGAGTCTGTAAATATATTGTAACTGTGCGAGACTCAAGACCAAAGGATAGCTATCTCACTTGATTGCTCTGATCTAGTCCTTCTAGCTAGTTTTTCCCTCATTGTGAGGTCGTTGTGATGCAAGGTATAGAAAACAATCTCGTCACACTTCACATTTTTTCTCAGAAATGGAGAAATCAATTTTTCCTACCTTTTTTTTCAATGTCAAAAGGCTTGTAATGGAGAATTTTGGATAGTTGTCGCACAAAATAAATCTTTATTTCTGAGTTACACGATACAAGGGGGCTGATTTTGGTTTGCTGCGGTCATTGGACAGGCAGCCGGCATTGCAGTTGTGCTGCCTCCCTAATCGCAGCAGTGAGTGGCCCAAACTATTTTGATGGTCGGGCCTCATTAGCATGTGGCCGGTGAGCTGTCAGCTCCGAACAGGTGCTCTGAGGCAGCTCGCCAATTGGGGAGGGTGGGAAACCCGCCAGCTCCTATGCCGAGTCGGCTGACAGTACGGACCTTGGGCTCCTTCAGGAACCAGCTGGTGTATTTTGTGGGTCCAGGAGAAACATTCCTGCTCCTCTTGGACCTATAAAAATGAAAGGAAAAAGAAAGAGAATTTTTGTCCATTTTTGGAGCAGCCTGCAGCGATCCCTTTAGGGACCACTGGTTAGGCTGCAGCACGCAATAGACCAATGGGTGGAGAGAGCACAGCGCAAGCTCCACCCATTGGTCCATGGAAATCGCGTTGTTGTTCAATGACCCCGATTTTAAATATCTGAACAAGGTTCCTGCCTGTTGTGGACGGGAGCACTCGCCTCACATTTTGAAGCCTGCTTGAAAATCAAGTCAGGTGACCAGTGGGCAGGACATTTTCTCCCCAAATTTTTGTTTGTTTAGCCCCCTGTTTTCCGACATAAATGCGCCGATAGGTATGTGAAAAATGATAGAATCATAGAAGTTTACAACATGGAAACAGGCCCTTCGGCCCAACATGTCCATGTCGCCCAGTTTATACCACTAAGCTAGTCCCGAAGTTTCCTGCAGATGGCTAAATTAAATAGCTTGCTCACATCTAAATTATCTATTCCCTCGAGCATTTTAAAAATTTGGATCATTTCCTTGTACAATTTTTTTTCCACAATGAAAACAAATTTTACCATGAATCTTTATTCATATCTACAGCAGTAAGACCTAGAATCAGTAGTGAGGGGTCAATAACGAGGGGCCTTAGATACAAAATTAAATGCAAGAGTTTTAGAACTGAGGACAGGAGAAACTTCTTCACTCAGAGCTGTGAGGCTGTGGAATTAATTTCCATGGTCAGTGATTGAGGCAGAAACTCAATCATGTCAACATTCAAGATTAGACTGGGTAGGTGGATGAAAGAAAGGGAGTTGAAGAGATTTGGGACAGGGTGGGTGAATGTGATTAGAACTGTTTATTCGTGTGGAGGGTGAACACTGGCATGGATGGTTGGACTGAATGGCCTAATTCCATGTTGAAACTTCTATATATTTTTATGTATGTTTCTTATTTGTAATCAGTGTTCTCTGTTGAAATTGACTTGGGTTTTTTTTTCTTAAAACTGACTTTTTTCCTTTCCTGAAGGGGCTCATTCTTGCTTGGATATAGCTCTGAAGGCACCGCAGCCCTCCGGTGACTCACCCAAGTGGTCAATTTTCATATTTATGTACAGTATAGACAGTAAATGTAGTCAGACTATGCTATAGGGCATCACAGCCAAGGTCAATCCTGATCTTACCTGACAGCCATATACTCATGCACATTCTAGCAGGGGTCATTAAATAATGATTGTTAATGTGAAGTCAGGCTAATTTTCCCGTCCCTAGCCCAGGGACACTGTGACCAACTGCAGTGCTCTCACTGTTGTCCTGGCTGAGATCAGCTAACTAAACACAGACCATGGATTAAACATGGGGACCTGCAGTACCTACTATATAGTACATTTACTCATTGAATCATCGGATCCATATGTCTGAACGCCAGCGATTTATGAAACTTTCCTTTGATCTCCGAACACTAGAAAAAAACATTTTAAAAAGATTCTGCTGCAATAAAATGTGACTGGTGAGATCTAGAAAATTCACATTAAAATGTAGTCAGTAATATATATGGGTTATTGAGCTGTTCAAATCTGACACATTCCTGATTGCCTAGTTATTATTATCAATTATCAAATTATTTGTAAGAATGAAATTGAAGAGCAATTTTCAGAATAAGGCAGCAAATATAATCAGCAATATATAGTGAAAACTGATTGCAAAAAATTTCAAAACCTTGCCCTGAAGCTCATAGTTTCATTTTAACATGGGTTGTATCGATTGATTGCTTCTTCTTGTGGATGTATTACCTTCCTAAAAGCTATGGCAAGAGAAAAATCTATGTGGGCAAATTATTATGCAAAATAACAATGGTCACTTAGTCCATAGTAAATTTCATTAAGTTTCAAACTTGTGATTCAGGTTAGATCATTGAAAATGTTCATAAATAGTATTACGAAAATGATCTTGTGTAAGGGCATAATTTTATGACTTCACACTTCCGGCGGTGAATCTCACCCGTTGGCAGTGCATTTGGAAATTTGAGCATGCTCAGCACGTGATTTTCCGACCATTATATAAATATGGAAAATCATGTGGAACGTTTGCTTGAATTTCTGGGAGTCTCAGCTTCCCTCTGGAATTGCAAAATCGAAAGTAATTGAGTATCCTCAATTTGACTAAGTGGACTGCCTAAATTTTATTTAATTGTTAAAATGTTATTTTATGATATGAATTTTGTTTTGGAAAGATAAACTTACAAGATGTGCATATCTATATGACAGTATAGTATTTAAGTGGTTATGGTTCTTGAAACAGTAAGCAGGACTGTGCTTCGCAAACTACAAGTATTACCACTAAGCAACCCAGCTCTGAGGGTGATTGCGTGGAAGATGCTCTCTTCTAAGAATCCATGAAAGTTGAAGCCACCCCTTTATCTATTACATAATTTGGCCGTGTTGGAAGTAGCTCATTGATTGCAGAGTGTTCGGTTTCATTCGCAACCCCTCAAATAATGAAGCAGTCCGAGCCCGCATGCAGCAAGAACATCTAGGCTTGGGCTCATAAGTGGCACTTAACATTCGCGTCAGACAAGTGCTAGGCAATGACCATCTCTGACAAGAGAGAGTCTAACCACCTCCCCTTGACATTCAACGGTAATACCATCGCCGAATCCCCCACCATCAATATCCTGGGGGCCACCATTGACCAGAAACTTAACTGGACCAGCCATATAAATACTGCGGCTACAAGAGCAGGTCAGAGGCTGGGTATTCTGCAGCGAGTGACTCATCTCCTGACTCCCCAAAGCCTTTCCACCATCTACAAGGCACAAGTCAGGAGTGTGATGGAATACTCTCCACTTGCCTGGATGAGTGCCGCTCCAACAACACTCAAGAAGCTCGACACCATCCAGGACAAAGCAGCCCGCTTGATTGGCACCCCATCCACCACCCTAAACATTCACTCCCTTCACCACCGGCGCACTGTGGCTGCAGTGTGTACCATCCACAGGATGCAGTACAGCAACTTGCCAAGGCTTCTTCGACAGCACCTCCCAAACCCGCGACCTCTACCACCTAGAAGGACAAGAGCAGCAGGCACATGGGAACAACACCACCTGCACGTTCCCCTCCAAGTCACACACCATCCGGACTTAGAAATATATCGCCGTTCCTTTATCGTCGCTGGGTCAAAATCCTGGAACTCCCTTCCTAACAGAACTGTGGGAGAACCTTCACCACATGGATTGCAGCGGTTCCAGGTGGCGGTTCACCACCACCTTCTCAAGGGCAATTAGGGATGCGCAATAAATGCCGGTCTCGCCAGCGACGCCCACACCCCATGAACGAATAAATAAAAAAAATAAAATAAACCACAGTAGCAGCTGCCCTCAGAGTGGAGGGAAGCCTGTAGTTGGATAAAAGTCTCCATGGTATGTTCACTTTCCTCCCATATTGTGCAATAGTGAACTGTAAGAAGCGCTAGTCTTATCTAGATTTAAAATCTGGCATAAGATAAATGCTACAAAACGGCTACACATAGTACAACCCCAGACCAATTCATGAATTTATGAGCAATGCCAGCTTGGTTAATAGGACATATTCTGTTACATTTCAATCCACCAGTATATTTGGAACCTCAATATACATCACAAACTTTGTGGAAGTCCAACTCTCTAGAACTATGCCTCTGCCTCCACATCTTAAAAAAAAAAATCCTGTGCATATCTCCACTTTCTGTACTATGTTCTTCTCCTTGTCCTCAGAGAGCACAAAAAGCCTAAAGGAAATGCAATCTGGGTTGCATTTCCTCTCTATGGAGAGGAATCGGGAAGTATTGAAACACTCACTCTCTACCGCTCTGTGTAACAGAATGCATATAGACCAGTTGAAAATAATATACTAAATATACCACACCCTGCACAGACTTCACCTGCTTCATCCCTTCCATTTCGGATTAGTGTTGAAGGGGCTACAAATCAGCCATGATCTAATTGAATGGCGGAACAGGCTCAAGGGGCTGAAGGGCCTACTCCTGTTTCTGTGTTCTTTCCTTTGTTCCTATGCTACATGCATTCTGATTGTGTTCATACCTTAAGTCCTTTTTGATGTCTCTCAGAAATATTCAACCTGCTGTGGTTCTACAGGTGAGCATAGCTTTTCCCACTCAGAATTAAACAGTACCAACCCCCCTCAGTGATTATGTGACAAAAGCGCATTAGCCTATTTCCAATCCAAACATCTAACATATGGATTACCCCAGGAGCTGGACATGCAACAAGCTGCCGAAATCCCTTTTCTAAGTGTGTATCATCCTTATTGTCCAGGGATTCCCCCTCCTACTTACTTGCTCTGAGGCTAGATTAGTATTCATCCTGTTCCAGCATCATAACCTGCATAGTCATTGGACTTCATGTTATAGGAAGAATAGTCCCATGGGTTCTGTCGTGTACAACAACTCCATGACCACAGACGTGTTTTTTACTCACTGATGATCAGTTGCCCTTGGTAATGGTATAGTATCCTCCTAGTTACACACAGTTGTGTCAATAACTTGACTTAATGCATAACTGTATGCACTTGCAAACCATTGTATGAACAAGATTGCATTATGTATAGGAGTAATTTCTCACTTTTGTGCTCCTGGTGACTGACATCACCTGCTGAAAGTGTATATTGGAAATTTAGGTGCAGGTTATACATGATTTTCTCACCAATATTTTAAATAATCATAACATTGTATGCAACAGTGCTTAAATTTCCAATATGTGCTCTTGAGTGCACATTGAATCATAGAATGAAACAGCATAGAAGGAGGCCATTTGGCCCATCGTGCTTGTGCCGGCTCTTTGAAAGAGCTAACTATTAGCCCCATTCCCCTGCCCTTTCCCCAGAGCCCTGCAAAATTTTCCCCAGAAGTATTTATCCAATTCCCTTTTGAAAGTTATTATTGAATCTGCTTCCACCACCCTTTTAGGTAGTGCAATCCAGATCATAATTCACTGAGTAAAGAAAATTCTCCTCATCTCGCCTTTGGTTCTTATGCCAATTACCTTAAATCTGTGTCCTCTGGTTACCGACCCTTCTGCCAGTAGAAACAGAGTAAATAAGGAGAAACTATCAAAACACTTCATGATTTTGAACACCTCAATCAAATCTCCCCTTATCCTTCTCTGCTCGAAGGAGAACAACCCCTGCTTCTCCAGTCTCTCCACATAACCGAAGTCCCTCATCCCTGGTACCATTCTAGTAAATCTCTTCTGCACCCTCTCTAAGGCCTTGACATCCTTCCTAAAGTGTTGTGCCTTGAATTAGACACACTACTCCAGCTGCGGCCTAACTAGTGATTTATAAAGGTTTAGCATAACTTCCTTGCTTTTGTACTCTATGCCTCTGTTTATAAATCCAAGGATACCATATGCTTTTTTTAACAGCCTTCTCAACATGCCACCTTCAAAGATTTGTGTACGTACACTCCCTGTTCCTGTACCCACTTTTATTGTACCATTTAGTTTATATTGCCTCTCCTCATTCTTCCTATCAGATGCATCACTTCACACTTGTCTGCGTTAAATTGCACCTGTCATGTGTCTGCCCATTTTACCATTCTGTCTGTCCTTCTGAAGTCTGTTAGTATCCTCCTCGCTGTTTATACATTTGAGCTTCGTGTCATCTGCAGACTTCGAAATTATGTCTTCTATACCCAAGTCCAGGCCGTTAACATATATCAAAAAGAGCAGTGGTCCCAATACCGACCTGTGGTGGACACCACTGTATACTTCCCTCCAGTCTGAAAAACAACCGTTCACCACGACGCTCTGCTTTCTGCCACTTAGCCAATTTTGTATCTACGCTGCCACTGCCCCTTTAATCCCATGGGCTTCAATTTTGCTAACAAGTCTATTATGTGGAACTTTATCAAACGCCTTTTGAAAGTCCAAAAACACAACATCAGCCTTACTACTTTCATCAACCCTCTCCATTACTTCATCAAAGAACTCAATCAAGTTAGCCAAGCACGATTTGACTATTTTTATTTTATCCAACTTCTCTACTATCTCCTCCTTTACTGTGACATTGGCAGCATCCTCTTTAGTGAAGACAAATGTAAAGCACTCATTTGGTACCTCAGCCATGCCCTCTGCCTCTACAAGAAGATTTTTTTTTGATTCCCTAATCGGCCCCACCCTTCTTTTGACTACCCTTTTACTATTTACATGTTTATAAATGACTTTTGCGTTCCCTTTTATGTTAGCTGCTAATCTATTCTAATACACTCTCTATGTCCCTCTGATTTCCATTTTCCATTCTCCTCTGTACTTTCTGTATTGAGCTTGGTTCTCCACTGTATTATGAGCCTGACATTCATCTAAAGTCACCTTTTTCTGTTTCAGTTTGATCTCTATATCTTCAGTCATCCAAAAAGTTCTAGCTTTGGATACCCTTCATTTCCTCCTGATGGGAATTTGTCTAGTCTGTACCTGAACTATCGCCCCTTTTGAAGGTCTCCCATTGCTCATTTACTATTTCACCTGCCGATCTTCGATTCCAATCCACCTGGGCCAGGTCCCCTTTCAACTCATTGAAATTAGCCCTCCTCCAATTGAATATTTTCACATTTGATTGCTCCTTGTCCTTTTCCCGAACTACTCTAAACCTAATATTCTGATCACTGTTTCCCAAATGCTTCTCCACTGATACATGATCCATTTGCCCCACTTCATTCCTTAGAACCAGATCCAGCACTGCTTCCTTCCTTGATGGGCTGGAAACATACTGATCAAGAAAGTCCCCTTGTACACATTTCAGGAATTCCTCCCCCTCTTTGCTCTTTACACTTTTACTGTCCCAGTCTATAGTGGGATAATTGAAGTCCCTCATTATCACTGCTCAATAGTTTGTGTATCTTTCTATAATTTGTCTGCAAATTTGCTCCTCTCTCTCCTTCCCACTATTTGGTGGCTTATAGTGTACACCCAGCAGCATAATAACTCCTCTGTTGTTCCTTAATTCTAACCAAATAGGTTCTGTCTTTGAACCTTCAAGGACATCATCCCTTTCCAGTGCTGCAACAATCTTTGACCAATACTGCCCTCACTCCTTCCTTTCCTTTCCTATCTTTCCTGACTACCTTGTAGCAAGGAATATCAAGTTCCCAATCCTCCCCTTGTTTGAGCCAGGTCTCCATATTGCCACCATATCATAATCCCATGTGGCAATTTGTGCCTGCATCTCACCAGCCTTATTTACTATGCTCTTTGCATTTCCGCACATGCGCTCCAAACCTATCCTACTCTGCCTCACGTTTCCCCCTGTCTGATCCCTACAATGTATACCTGCTGGATTCTTTTAATAAATACTTTTAAAATAAAAGTGTTTATTAAAAGAATCAAAATAAAATAATCAAGAATTAAAACAAAATAATGGATTCAAATACCCTTACCTTAATTTTGTGCTCAGTATCATGCTTTACTAATTCAATTTGCTGTGCACTGTGCCTTGAAATGTTTTGTTTAAGTTTTCTTTTATTAAATTGTCATTTTGAAGGTGCACATTATGATTCCATCATGATGCATTACATTAGCAAATCATCGTATTTAGGGGAAAGTTACACAAAATCCTCATAAGTGCAGGCACTATGGCCATCTTTAAGCGGAGGGCTGTGGCTGTAGATATTGCCATATGAAGTGGACACAGGAGGCCAATTTTATCTTGCCATGGGAATATGATGCAGGCATCCTCAGTTTTGAGAACTTTATGTGCATTTGCCCCCATGACCTATGGATGCGGGAGATTGCATTCCTACTATGCCTGCTGCACAATAGGCCCGTTATGTTGGTTACCTTCTGCTTCAAAAATGGCCACTTTCCTGAAATCCCCTCTTTCTACTTTTTTATGGACTTCTCCTGATCTCCTGCTACTTTGGTGGGAGATTGGCGGAACCACTGGAGAAATGGCATAAACAGCCATTTATAGCTGTTTACACTGTTTTTCCTGTGGTTGTGCCAATCTTCAGTTGGAGAACCCACACAGAATTTCCAGGTGCTCATGTAAATGACCCAACTTTGCAGAATCTAGTGAGGTCAGGCATTCACACACCATCAGGAGTGTGCCTGTAAGTTCTTTGGATCGTTCTTTGCCAATTGGGGAATAAGCCCTTTAGTCTGACACCAGATACATGAGACTTGAAAACCTTGTTCTTAGTTTTCAATGTTACAAAGTTATAGATTACAATTATAAAATGTCATTCTTTTTTGATGCTCTGTTGTAACTTTGGTATTGTGTATGTAGGTCAAATGTGCCTGTTTTTGTTGCTTCAAACATATGAAGAAGAGTACAACAGTCCATGGAGAGGAAAAACAAAATAAAACAGTGAGGAAGTGGAACAGAATGTACTGAATTGTCCCCAGAGGGGTGCAATTTGCTTTAGCCTCTTCACTGACCCATTGCATCTGTGCAGTAACTCTTGATGTAACACTGAATAGTGCTTGTAAAAATGTGCTGGATTTTTGTTTTTGTGCATGATTTAACTTTGTTAAATTTACTTCGGTTACAATTTGTATTTAACTGTAGCTCTTTATTTGGGGGGAAATACATAGAAATGTAGTTTGATTTAAAATAAGGAAGAGAAAGCAAGCCAAATGCAAATTTATCATGCAGAAAAAGAATGTGGTGACGTGGGTTAATGTAAAAATCTCAATGTTATTGCAATGAAACAAAAAGAATTGGCAAAGCTCACCAAACTCACCACAGTTTGAATGTGGTAGTTGACCTGCACATCTGCTGAGCCATTATCATTAAACATTGACTCATCTGAAATTATCTTTGCAGTCAATAATTTACTGATTCGTGGAAAGTGTCTCCATTTTTATTGTTCACTCCTTACCACACATCCTGATTATTTTTCATGATGTTCTGGATTAGAAATGTGTTACGTGGTTGACAGTGTTTTTCCACTTTGGATTTCACAAAATGTCTACTGGGAACAATAAGAAAATAAATCATTTTAAAAATTATAGTGTAGTTGAGCTGTTGCTGCTGACCCAGAGCCCCCAGTGGAAGTCTCCACGACACTCCAAGACTGCTTCCAGGCTGCATGCATCCAAAGGAGGTTTTGATACAGAGACAGGTCAACAACAGTTAATTGTAGGAAGTCTATGTTTATACAACTTGCTGCACATCCTGTGGGAGTAAACATATCGTGAAATGAACACAGTTGGAATGAAGAAATAATTGCAAGGCACTGCAATATAGTGAGCAAATGCAGCACAGGTTTATGTCCATCTTAATGGGCCCAAAGTACCGGTTGGACCCAAGGATGGAGATTTGGAGTGCATCCCAGTCTCGCCAGGATTCTGCCCAGCTTTTTAGCTCTAGCCACTTTCCTTTTGGGAGCATATGGGCAGATCTTCCATTCACCCCCTTGCATCAAGGGGAACATGCCTGGGTTAGATCCCAGGCTATTTGGGAATTCTGCCCATTAGGTGCTTATAAGACCTCAGCAGAATTGACACTAGCTGATGTACGTCCCATTGAGGCCTTGTCAAAGGACCCAAACCTACACCAAGTAAAGGTACTTGATTCTCGAGACGATCGACTACCTGAAGAAGAAGCTCCATTGGGAGCTGAAGAAAATAAAACATTTTCCTTTGGACCATTCCCGGCTCCTCTCCCACCCTCAGCAGCATAGAGCTACAGTAATTTTCTGGGCTTCGATTGGTGCCTGTTCTGCTAATGCATCCGTGCAAGTGCTGACAGTCTGCCCCAACCATGCAGATGACCTTGTCCCTGGGATTTGGGACAGTTTGCATTGTTTCATCTGGGTGGCTGGAAGTTCCACTCCATTGAACTTTCACTGGGAATCTCCTGGAATTTCATCTGTACTGTATTTTAAGTTTATTCCTCTAAGAAATAAGAATATTTTTTATTTCTCATAGTGGGGATAACTGCCTTGAGTGCCATACCAGCACTGCGCAGGCACTGTATGTGCTTACAAAATGGCCTGAACTTGCTGGATAATTTACTGGCGATCTGGTCGTGTCTCTCACAAACACCAAGGGCCCGATTTTACCAGGGGTGCGGGTTCCCGGCGGGTAGGCCTCAACGCGCCCGGTGAAATTAGTGGGATGCCCGCGCGATCGTAGCAGGCAACACACTAATTGGATCCAATTACCTGCTCCTCCGGGTTCCCCGATGCTGATCTGCGCATCGGGCGGGCTGCGCATGCGCAGTAAGATCTGTCAGCTGGAGGCGCTCTATTTAAAGGGGCAGTCCTCCACTGACAGATGCTGCCACAAACAGCAAAAATTACAGCCAGGAGCAGCCCGTGGGGAAGGCTGCTCCCAGTTTAATGATGCCTCACCCCAGGTATCATTAGATGGGGTGAGGAGGAGGGGGAGGACAGAGATCTTCCACCCGGCGGCCGGGAGGAAGCGGCCTGCCTCTGCCACCAAGAAGGCCTGGCTCGAGGTGGCAGAGGGGGTCACCTGCGCCACCAACATATCGCCCACCTGCATACAGTGCAGGAGGCGCTCCAATGACCTCAGTAGGTCAGCCACAGTGAGAACACGTAGTCTTTCCCCTACACTCCGTCTGCCACAACACTGCCCCCACCCCACATCTCCTTCGGCACTGCCAACACTACTCTGTCACATCACCCCCCCATACCCACTCAAACGTCATCCTCATCTTACCTGCACCTACTCACCTCGCGAGTACTCACCCCGCCACTACCACGCAACCCAATCCTCATACAATCTCATGGCTCTATCCCATACTCACCCTCTCGTGCATCTCTCTCACGGCCAGCCTCACTCAACCTGCCACCACCTGTGCTGCAGCCACAGGGCATGCATCACATATGTGCAGTAGGCAGCGTAAGGCAAACGTGTCGTGAGCATGAAGGGGATGCACAAGGGTGTTTGAGGGTTTGTCATGGTTCTTCTATTGAATTTCAGAACAACTCACATCACACATTATATTGGCACCACTACTGCCATGTCTTCGCGAATCCTGTCCGGTTTGTGCAATAATGCCCGCTCCTGGGTATCCCTATGAGGACCCACCACTGATGCCACCCATTGTGTCACTGCAGAGTGGGTGTCGGTGTATTTGCAGGGATCTTCTGCGCAGACGACTGAGAGACATCGGGGATGTCCCCCGTTGCAGCCTGGAAGGCTGTGGAGCAGAAGTTCGGGAGGGCAGTGGTGACTTTGACAGCGACAGGTAGGAAGATGGTGCACGGGCCAGCCAGGAGCAGCTCGGCATGAAAGAGGCTGCAGATGTCCATGGCTGCATGTCGACTGACTCTGAGCCTCCGTGTGCACTGCTGCTCAGAGAGGTCCAGGAGGCTGAGCCTCGGTCTGTGGAACGTGTGGCGAGGGTAGTGTCCTCTGTGACGCATCTCTCTCTGCGGTAGCCCTCCCTCCTGCTGTACAGGTGGATGTGTCACAGCACTCTGTTGTGGAGCTCCACGTGTCAGAGGTGGACGGCGTGGATGGCGAGGCTGGTGAGGCTGGTGATGCTGTTTGCCCTCCGAGGAGGTCATGACTGCAGCTACGGCGGCCCCCATCCGCAAGATGTACATCTGAGGGTGTCCGCAAGATAGGTACATGTGTCTGGACCCCGGGGTAAGTGTGCAAGTTGGTGACTTCGACCGTCAGGAGGAGGGTGGTGGAGGCCAAACCTTGTCCCAAGTGACAGAGCGGCCTCCTGCAATGGCTGAGGGTCTCCCCCCCCCCCCCCCCCCCCCCACACCTGTCAAATGGACCTTTGCAGCTGCCACAGGCTGACGGCTGCAACACGTCCATTTCAACTGGGACTGTTTCCCCCAGTGTGTGAAACAGTCCCACGTTTATCCAAAATCACACACAGTCCCTTAATCAGGTCAGTTAATGACCTGAACAAGCAAAGTAAATACACTCAAGTGGCATCCCGCTGGCTTTAATTGCCTGCGGGATTCCCACCAGCGGGGGCTGCGCATGCACCCCCGCACGTCAGCGTGGAACCCGGAAGTGGGCGGGATCCGGTCCCGCACCTGGATTTCGGGATTTTCGGGGCCCCCCCGCCGAGAACGCACCCGGTAGTGGGTGCTAAAATCGGCCCCCAAGGCCTCATTTTTGGCCTTTAGCAGCCATTGAAGGACTGCAGACTGCCTATTCATTGTATGTTGAGCAGTTTCCTGGTGTTGGAAGTTGTTGGGGGGGGGGGGGCAAAGGGCATGGGTCACCAGGTTGGTGGGGGGCATTGATGCTTGAGCACCATGGGTGGTAGGACATAGGTACACAAATTATTCCAATATTTTTTAAAAAGTTGACCTCCCCATTAGTGTCCGTTCCAAATGGGAGCTGGATGGCTGGAACACTAATAAGACATTCGTGGGGCAGGCACCTTATTTAAGAAACAAGTCGACCTAATGAGCCTTGTGCACAACTTAAATATTGGCTCCCGGCTCCCAGCTCCCTTTATGCTCGCCATCTGCACTGGGATGTGTTGAGTGCTTTGCATTGTAGGACTCAAGCCCCCCCTATCTGATTTTCTGGGGCATCCGCCATCTTATTATCAGCCCCATTCTGTTTACATATAGAATGGATATATTGATATTTCCCACATCAGCAAAATCTATGAAACCGATGAAAGATTCCCTGTTGATGTATTCATGACACATTGTTTTGTGTAGTGAAAATTTGTAGCATTATCTGTCGTGGAATCAAATATTTTAATGCAATACAGATATTGAGTACCTGCAGAATTGCTTTAATTATTGTGGATGGCCTGTTTCTGTCATTGAACGTGACTACAGTCTTGGTTAATGGTTTTATTGCTCAGTGAAGATGTGTTGACTTTAAAGTAAAATTGACATAATCTTAAGACTTTTTTGACATGTTTTTCTTGTGTTTCACCAGACTAAAGTTCTGGACAATTTTGGGATGTTGTGAAGTATAGTTATTATACAGTGTAAATTTTAAAATTCCACTGTATCAACACATCTGAAATCAAATCGAAACAATTTTCTATCCTTGTCCGTGTACAAGTTAATACAGAAATATGCGGTAGTGGATGAAGGTAATCCAGTGCACATTGTCTACCTGGACTTTCAGAAAGCCTTTGATAAGGTACCTTACACTAGATTACTTCACAAGATAGAATCTTGTGGTATCAGTAGAAATTTGACAAACTGGATTCGGAATTGGCTCCAATCCCACAGCCAAAAAGTTGTAGTTAACGGATGTGGTTCAGCTGGGAGACATGTGATTAGTGGTGTCCCCAGGGATCGGTCCTAGGCCCATTACTCTTCACGGTCTTTATTAATGACCTGGACACTGGTGTTGGGAGTTTGGTAAGTAAGTCTGCAGATGACGCCAAAATCTGTGCAAGGAGTGCATTCAAATCCAGAAAGATTTAGATGAGCTTGGCCAAATGGTGTTTAATTTAGGTGAATGTACCGTGATGCATGTTGGTCGGGCTAACACAGAATACACGTATAATTTGCAGGGAACAATACTGAAAGAAGTTGAACGACAAAAAGATGTTCGTGTTATTGTGCACAGATCACTGAAGGGTCACGACCAATGTAGAGAAACTGTAGCTAAAGCTAACTAGGTATTGGGTTCTATTAATAGAACCCTTCGGTATAAATCAAAGGGCACCATTTTGACACAATACAGGTCGCTGGTCAGTTCACATCTAGAGTGCTGTGCTACGTTTTGGTCCCCCCACATGGTGGATGATATAATGGCTTTTGAAAAGGTCCAGAGGAGAGCTACAAGAGTAATTCTTAGCTTAAAGAACCTCTGCTACTTAGGCTCAAGGACCTTTGGTCTATTTACTATCTGCTCAGACTAGGAGGAACGCGATGGACACCGACAGACGCTGAAAGACGCCCTAGTAAGAACGGGATATGACGCTCGATTCATTGATCGACAGTTCCGATGGGCCACAGCGAAAAATCGCATAGACCTCCTCAGGAGACTAACACGGGACGCAACCAACAGAGTACCCTTTGTCGTCCAGTACTTCCCCGGAGCGGAGAAACTACGCCATGTTCTCCGCAGCCTTCAACATGTCATCAATGAGGACAAACACCTCGCTATGGCCATCCCCACACCTCCACTACTCGCCTTTAAACAGCCACCCAACCTCAAGCAGACTATCGTCCGCAGCAAATTACCCAGCTTTCAGGAGAACAGCGTCCACGACGCCACACAACCCTGCCACGGTAACCTCTGCAAGACATGGCAGATCATCGACACAGATACCACCATCACACGAGAGGACACCACCCACCAGGTGCACGGTTCATACTCCTGTGACTCGGCCAACGTTGTCTACCTCATACGTTGCAGGAAAGGATGCCCCGGAGCATGGTACATTGGCGAGACCATGCAGACGCTGCAACAACGGATGAACGGACACCGCGCAACAATCGCCAGACAGGAGGGTTCCCTCCCAGTCGGGGAACACTTCAGCAGTCAGGGACATTCAGCCACCGACCTTCGGGTAAGCGTACTCCAAGGCGGCCTTCGAGACACACGACAACGCAAAATCGTCGAGCAGAAATTGATAGCCAAGTTCCGCACCCATGAGGACGGCCTCAACCAGGATCTTGGGTTCATGTCACGCGACACGTAAGCCCACCAGCGAACAAAAGCTATCTGTTTTTAATATAACGGGTCATTTGCTGGCTTTCTCTGCCTTCCGGATGTTTCTGCCTCTCTTTTTTTCCTGTTTTTTTTTTGTTGAATGTATATTCGGGGGTTCTGTAGGTAACACCTCTCTGTCTGAACACGGTGATTGCCTTGGCAACAGGCAGTTGCAAAGACTGTCTGTAATCACCATGTATTGTTCTGTGATTTATAAATGCGTAGGCTTCGAGGAGTTCCTGACATTTACCTGAGGAAGGAGGAAGCCTCCGAAGTAAATTTCAAATAAAATCGTTGGACTATAACTTGGTGTTGTAAATTGTTTACAATTGTCAACCCCAGTCCATCACCGGCATCTCCACATCATATTTACTTTAGAGCAGCGTAGACTTACAGGTGACCTGATAGAGGTCTATAAAATAATTGAAGGGCGAGATAGTGTCCCTATTGATAGATTTTTCCAATTTAACAAGTTGGGGAGGACCAGGGGACACAAGTTTACACTATGGACGAGTAGGAATAGACTGGATGTTCGGCGGTTCTTCTTCTCCCAGAGAACTGTGAGCAGAGATTGCATCATATAGAAGGTAAGCAAGTTTACAGATAATGCTTGTTATCCATGTGATGATCTGGAATGGTTTCGATCGCCTGAGTGGGTGGGAGAGGAATTTTACAGAGTATTTCTTTTCCCTTATTGGCCCTCGTTTTTTTTCTGGTTTTTTGCCTCTTTCAGGAGATTACATGGCTGCAGGGGGTGGATGGGAGGTCTGGGGAGGGAAGAAGTGCTTCGCCATGATGGTTTGGCCATCATGGTGTGGGGCAGGCTTGATGGACCAGCTTGTCTTTTCCTGCCCGTCAATTTCGTATGTTCATAAATCCCTTTCCTGCTCTGGATGTACCCAAACACCACTGAAACCTCATTCTTTTTATTTATTTTTTTGGGTGTCAGCCATGGTTTAGTGGTAGCATTTTTGCCTCTGAGTCAGACGGTCATGGGGTCAAGTCCCACTCCAGAGACTTGAGCACATAATTTAGGCTGACACTTCAGTGCAGTACTGAGGCAGTACTTACTCAATTTTCCCATAAACGATGCAATGATCTCTGCCTCAACTATACCCTTTGGTAAATCATTTCATACTCCAACAGCCTGCTGGGCAAAGAAATTTATCCTAACATCTTCTCACTCTCAGTGAAAATTTTAAATTAACATCTCTCATCTCTGACTCTTCGACCAGAAAAAGTAATCTTTACATATCTTTGAATGACATTCCTTGTTTTTTATTTTATTGGAGGCCTTAATCCAATTAAAATAACTGTCACGCTCCTTCTGTTTGAAATTCCTTCTCTTGACTTCTCCACATCTTTCTCCTCCTTTTAAAAACTTTCTCAAAACCTATCTCTTCCACTAAGCTTTCAGTCACCCTTCCCATCTCCCTTTTTGGCTATCTGTGATTTCTTTTTACATTAAAGGCACTATATAAATTGTTTATTGCTATAAACTAGATACCAAAGTCTAGAAATTACTATTGATATTAGTGGATGAATGCTTAATTAGTGGACAAATGCTTAATAGGGCCAATTTTCCAAATGTGCACTTGTGGCGTAGAGCCTCGCCTGCCAAAAGCATATAGTGGGAAATTGCGGGAGTGCATTTGGAAAATCAGCCCTAATTTTTCATAAGGCATTTATTTGTTTGCAATTTTATTTCAACAGATAAATGTATTTCATTCATTTTCTTTTTTTTATTGTTCTCTTGCTGTCAGTTTATGAGCCTTAGTGGCAACTATTGTAAATTTGTTTTTACACCTCCACCATTACACCAACGGGTTACCTACTGGGACTCTCCCATCTCTGGTGTTTAGAAGAAGAGGTGGAAGACCAACTAAGGGATGCTGAGCATGTCAGGCTGTATAATAGGTGCTCAGTGCCGACCTGATGTATCTGCTGTAAGAGGCAAATGTATTTCACTTTGGCAGACAATTAGTGCATATGGAAGGTCCTAATCACAAAGGAAGCTGGGATGGCAAACCTGATGGCACCATCAAGAGATGTAATTGACTGACTAACTACAATGTTGGACGTTCCATCAGAAGCACCTCAATCACAATAAGTTACGCTTTTCAGTAGCACTGCATGAAAGAAGGCATGCTAGGGAAATCATTAGCCAGCGTAGCCTGATTAGCCACACCCATTAAGATACCACTAACCAATTCTGCATGCCTGAGTGTGCTTACCTGGAAATGACCTTGCGCAAGTGTCTGCTTTCTTGGTCAGATGCAAAGAGGCAGATGCAGAACTATGCTGTCTGCTGCAACAATACCTGCAGTTACCATGCAGCATAGGGCTGGCACAGATGGTAACAGTAACGCTCAGCTGTGGCCGGCGTCTTGGTTCTACCTCATTGTTGGTATACTGCCAAATGAGTTGTTACTTTCGAGTGGCACAGATGGAAATGCTCCTTGCAAACACCTCGTGCAGCATCACCTCCACTCAGCAGCCATCAGAAAGGGGGTTGAATGGGCTGTTCACTCACTTGCTTGCACACTCTTGCCTGCACTTTGAATTTTCTTTCCCTTCATTTCTGCCTATCACTTTGGGGGTGATTTTGGGGGCAATTGCGAGTGCGTTGGGGGCGGGGGGGGGCTCCAAAAATCATGAAAATCCCGTTCGGGTTTGGAAGCCGGCTCCAACCCGCCGACTTCCGAGTTTCCCAGGGACCCACCTGTGTGTGCGCGGGTGACCCGAAAACGGAAGTCCCACCGGCAATTAAAGCCGGCGGGATGACAGTTAAAGAGCCAAATGTACCTCATTGAGATACTTGAGGCGCTTTACCTGTGACAGATTAAGTACTTCGAAAGATTTTTAACTTACTTGGGCGGCTTGCCCACCGCTTCTGAAGGGCCGGATCAGGGAACAAGAAACAAAATAAATTAAATAAAAAACCATGGAAGGAAGTGAAAACACGAAATCAACCTGCTCCGTGTCTGATGTTTCCCGCTTCGATGTCCCCCTCTTCACCCCCTCCTCGATGTTCCCCTCTTCACCCCCTGCCCGATCTACCAATCTGGTGCCGGATGACGTCTCGCTCTCTCTTTCTTGCCCCCCCCCCCCCAACGCCCTGCGTTGCAGCTTCTGAAGGCAGCCAGCCTGTCAATCTGGGTTAATTTGACCTGCAAGCAATGAAATAGCGTCGAGGTGTTGGGAATTTTAAAAGCATGTACAGTGACATCCAAGTAACAATCCTGCATCTCGGTCCATTTGTGAGTAAATAGACATTTATCATGTATCTAAATTGTGTTAGAATGATTATTTATGTGAAGCCCTTTAAGTTGTCAATGTGATTGGTTAGGCCACAGCTGGAGTACTGTGTGCAGTTCTGGTCGCCACACTACAGGAAGGATGTGATCGCTTTGGAGAGGGTGCAGAGGAGATTCACCAGGATGTTACCAGGGCTGGAGCGCTTCAGCTATGAAGAGAGACTGGGAAGATTGGGTTCGTTTTCCTTGGAGCAGAGGAGGCTGAGGGGGGACATGATTGAGGTGTACAAAATTATGAGGGGCACAGATAGGATGGATACTAAGGAGCTTTTTCCCTTCGTTGAGGTTTCTATAACAAGGGGACATAGATTCAAGGTAAAAGGCGGGAGGTTTAGAGGGGATTTGAGAAAGAACTTTTTCACCCAGAGGGTGGTTGGAGTCTGGAACTCACTGCCTGAAAGGGTTGTGGAGGCAGGAACCCTCACAACATTCAAGAAGCATTTGGATGAGCACTTGAAATGCCATAGCATACAAGGCTACGGACCAAATGCTGGAATATGGGATTAGAGTAGACAGGGCTGATGGCCGGCGCGGACACGATGGGCCGAAGGGCCTCTATCCGTGCTGTATAACTCTATGACTCTATGACTCTATGATAAGAGTTCCAGTTGCAGATTGCAGCTTGAATGTTTGCCCTGCTGTAATAAGGGCATTCACAGCAAGCAATGAAAGAGCTGTTACGTTGTCTAATTGCTGTGCATGGAGTAGCAATAAATGTGTAACAGGTTGACAGGAAACATTTGTGGCATGTATCCTTGGGCTGTCTACCTGGTATATGTAGCCTTACCTTGGAACTTTCTTAAGGCTGCCATCTTCTTCAATATCTATTGTCGGGTACTGCGTGTACCAAAGAAACACCAAACCTGGTTTCCACCTTCTCTCTTCCATGCTTTAATGGTCTCCTCTGGGAACAATGCTCTGGAGTGCTAAACGTAGCAGCCCTTCTCACGCCCACCTTAGCACAATGTGGTGCCATTCAACCCATTGTGCCCGTGTCAGTGCTAGCTCGAAATTAGAACTATCTACTTCAATTCCATTTCTGTGTATTTTTCCATATCATTTTACATTCATTCTTTTCAAATACATACCCATTTCCTTTTTAAATCATGTCTTAGGCTCTGCCTCAATATCTACTTGTTATAAAGCATCTCGTATTCTAAGAACTCTTCGTGTGAAAAAAATCTTTTCATATCCCCCTTCATTCTTCGAGTGATAATCTTGAGTCCATTCCCCTTGTTACTGATTCAATAACCAGTAGAAACAATCTTTAACTATAAACCCTTTCAAAACCTTTCATAATTCTAAAAAAACCTCCACTGGATTCTTCCTTTAACCTTTTCTGCTTATAGAGTTATACAGCACGGATAGAGGCCCTTCGGCCCATCGTGTCCGCGCCGGCCATCAGCCCTGTCTACTCTAATCCCATATTCCAGCATTTGGTCCGTAGCCTTGTATGCTATTAGAGTCATAGAGTGTATGCTAATAGAGTCATATGAAAAATACTCCAATTTTTTTGAGCCTTCATAACTATAACCTTCCAAAAGCTTGGTCAAAGAGATGATGGGGGTTAAATTGGGCCGTGTAACGCCCGTTGTTTCGGTGCTACAGGGCCCCTCCGACATCCTGCGTGGCGTGCGCCAGACGCCATCCTGGTATAGGAGTTAGCGCATCCCCGAACGCTAGAAGCATGTAAAGTGGGGAGAAAATGGCTGCAGTCAGTGTGCAACACTGCTTTAAAGTGGTACACACAATTTTGGACCTTAACGCTCAACTCAACGCACAGTCTTATCCCCGACCATCTAAACGTGTCTAAGAGTGCCTGAAGGACCCCCCCACCGCCGCTATTTAAGGGGCCATGCAGGTGTTGCAGGTTAGTTGCTGGATTATTGCTTCTGGCTGCTGGAGGAGTAGGAAGTGTTTTTTGAAGCTCCCTATTCTTATTCAGAGTTCCTACACTACGTTTGAGAGTGCTTTGGCAGGTATTGCCTTACGGGTCGGGAAACTACAACCCTGGTGAAACAACATTCCTGGCAACCATGGACGGTCTGCTAGGGCTCCCATTGAGCATGACTGGGAGCATGCAGAGAGGCCACGCCTAGCAGGTCAAGCTGCGAGGAGACTGAGGACGAGGGGGCGCAGGGCACTGAGCAGGAGGCAGGAGAGCCTTCAGGGATCAATTCTTTTACCTCAACATGACCGAGGAGGATTGCATCCGACGCCTGAGGTTCACCAAGGAAGCAGTCACCGAGATCTGTCAACTGGTGCAGCCACAACTGCAGCCTCAGAGCAGAGCGAGGACAGCATTGCCTGTGGCTGTGAAGGTCACTGTGGCGCTGAATTTCCACGGCTGAGGAGCATTTCAGACCCCTGCTGGTGACATGTGCGACATCTCGCAGTATGCATTGCACTGCTGCATAAGGGAAGTCTCAGACGCACTGTACCACATGAGGAACAGGTTCATCACCTTTCCTCTCAACAGAGACAATCAGAACGAGTGAGCACGGGGTTTCGTCCGCATTGCTGGCTTCCCCATGGTGCAAGGTGCCACGGACTGCACACATATTGCCCTGCGTGCCCCGCACATCAACTCGGCTGTCTTCGTCAACTGAAAGGGTTTCCACTCCCTCAAGGTGCAGCTGGTGTGCGACCACACGAATTGCATCTTGGAGGTCGATGCCCGCTACCCTGGCAGTCGTCAAGACGCCTTTGTCATGCTGCAGTCTAACGTGCCAGATATCTTTTGTTCAACTTGGCAAGTCAAAGACTGGCTAGTGGGCGACAAGGGCTATCCCCTCACGACGTGGCTCATGACGCTGGTCAGGAATCCACGCACACGTGCACTGCAGGCCTATAATGAGAGCCACGCTGCCACATGCAACATCGTGGAGCACACTGTAGGCCTCAAACAACACTTCCACTGCCTAGACTGGTCTGGAGTAGCCCTACAGTACTCCCCTGAGTGGGTGGGCAGATTCGTGGTGGTCTGCTGCATGCTGCACAACCTTGCCATCATGAGAGACCAGTCTTTGCCACCAATGACTGCAGACGATCCTGAGCCAGAGGTGGAGGAGGAAGAGGCTGAGGAGGAGCAGGAAGAGGGGGTGGAGCCAGAAAAGGAAGTGGTGGAGGACGCAAGGGAGCAACAGGAAACACACACCTTGTCTGCAAGGGCTCTGCGTGCTCACCTGATCCGTGCCCGGTATCAATAATTGGAACTATATCCCCCAACGCACCAACAATCCTACATTCTTTTTTTTATTCGTTCATGGGATGTGGACGTCGCTGGACAGGCTGGCATTTATTGCCCATCCCTAATTGCCCTTGAGAAGGAGGTGGTGAGCCGCCTTCTCGAACCGCTGCAGTCCGTATGGTGCCGTTAGCTAGGGAGTTCCAGGATTTTGACCCAGCGACGATGAAGGAATGGCGATATATTTCCAAGTCGGGATGGTGTGTGACTTGGAGGGGAACGTGCAGGTGGTGCTGTTCCCATGTGCCTGCTGCTCTTGTCCTTCTAGGTGGTAGAGGTCACGGGTTTGGGAGGTGCTGTTGAAGAAGCCTTGGTGAGTTCCTGCAGTGCATCCTGTAGATGGTAGACACTGCAGCCAGTGCGCCAGTGGTGAAGGGAGTGAATGTTTAGTGTGGTGGATGGGGTGCCAATCAAGCGGGCTGCTTTGTCCTGGATGGTGTCGAGCTTTTTGAGTGTTGTTGGAGCTGCACTTATCCAGGTAAGTGGAGAGCATTCCATCACACTCTTGACTTGTGCCTTGTAGATGGTGGAAAGGCTTTGGGGAACCAGGAGGTGAGTCACTTGCCCAGAATACCCAGCCTCTGACCTGCTCTTGTAGCCACAGTATTGAAATGGCTGGTCCAGTTAAGTTTCTGGTCAATGGTGACCCCCAGGATGTTGATGGTGGGGAATTCGGCGATGGTAATGGCGTTGAATGTCAAGGGGAGGTGGTTAGACTCTCTCTTGTTGGAGATGGTCATTGCCTGGCACTTGTCTGGTGCGATTGTTACTTGCCACTTATGAGCCCAAGCCTGGATGTTGTCCAGGTCTTGCTGCATGCAGGCTCAGACTGCTTCATTATTTGAGGGGTTGCGAATGGAACTGAACACCATGCAATCATTAGCGAACATCCCCATTTCTGACCGTATGATGGAGGGAAGGTCATTGATGAAGCAGCTGAAGATGGTTGGGCCAAGGACACTGCCCTGAGGAACTCCTGCAGCAATGTCCTGGGGCTGAGATGATTGGCCTCCAACAGCCACTCCCATCTTCCTTTGTGCTAGGTATGACTCCAGCCACTGGAGAGTTTTCTCCCTGATTCCCATTGACTTCAATTTTACTAGGGCTTCTTGATGCCACACTTGGTCAAATGCTGCCTTGATGTCAAGGGCAGTCACTCTCACCTCACTTCTGGAATTCAGCTCTTTTGTCCATGTTTGGACCAAGGCTGTAGTGAGGTCTGGAGCCGAGTGGTCCTGGCAGAACCCAAACTGAACATCGGTGAGCTGGTTATTGGTGAGTAAGTGCCGCTTGATAGCACTGTCGACGACACCTTCCATCACTTTGCTGATGATTGAGAGTGGACTGATGAGGTGGTAATTGGCCAGATTGGATTTGTCCTGCTTTTTGTGGACAGGACGTACCTGGGCAATTTTCCACATTGTCGGGTAGATGCCAGTGTTGTAGCTGTACTGGAACAGCTTGGCTCGAGGCGCGGCTAGTTCTGGAGCACAAGCCTTCAGTACTAAAGCCGGGATGTTGTCGGGGCCCATAGCCTTTGCTGTATCCAGTGCACTCAGCCGTTTTGTGATATCACGTGAAGTGAATCAATTTGGCTGAAGACTGGCTTCTGTGATGGTGGGGATATCGGGAGGAGGCCGAGATGGATCATCCACTCGGCACTTCTGGCTGAAGATGGTTGCAAACGCTTCAGCCTTGTCTTTTTCACTCACATGCTGGACTCCGCCATCATTGAGGATGGGGATGTTTACAGAGCCCCCTCCTCCCGTTGTTTAATTGTCCACCACCATTCACGACTGGATGTGGCAGGACTGCAGAGCTTTGATCTGATCCGTTGGTTGTGGAATCGCTTAGCTTTGTCTATAGCATGTTGCTTCCGCTGTTTAGCATGCATGTAGTCCTGAGTTGTAGCTTCACCAGGTTAGCACCTCATTTTTAGGTACGCCTGGTGCTGCTCCTGGCATGCTCTTCTACATTCCTCATTGAACCAGGGTTGATCCCCTGGCTTGTTGGTAATGGTAGAGTGAGGAATATGCCGGGCCATGAGGTTACAGATTGTGCTGGAATACAATTCTGCTGCTGTTGATGGCCCACAGCGCCTCCTGGATGCCCAGTTTTGAGCTGCTGGATCTGTTCTGAACCTATCCCATTTAGCACGGTGATAGTGCCACACAGCACGTTGGATGGTGTCCTCAGTGCGAAGACGGGACGTCGTCTCCATGAGGATTGTGCGGTGGTCACTCCTACCAGTACTGTCATGGACAGATGCATTTGTGACAGGTGAGGACGAGGTCAAGTAAGTTTTTCCCTCCTCGGGTGCCGCCATGTGTTCTTGGGTATCTGTAATGACAAAGGGAAACAGGTTGAGTTGTAGAGTGGGGAGAGGAGCAAGTGAGAGGTGCGTGCTGGTTCTTACTGTGCAGCACATGAGTCAGAAAAGACTATGGGAGGAGGGAGATGTGGAAAAGGTGAAGGAGCATTATATGTGCAGAGACCCCCTTGACCAGGACCTCCAGCGTGGCACATTGTAATGGCTGCAGCAACGGCCCACCCAATGATCCTGAGCACCGTCGCCTTTAGTGGGGGTGAGGACGCGTGGACGTGCCTGTCCAGCCTCAGGTCCCTCCTGCTGGCGGGTGTTATACGCCACCTTCTCCTGCAAGACAGAGGACAGTGTGTCAGTGAGTGTCCAGCAAGGTGTGTGGGTGATGTGCCTGTCATGGTAGAATAGCTGCCAGTTTATGTGATTTGAGTGGTGGTTGTGTGGCCTGCAAGTGTGGTATTATGTGCGTGTGAGATGCAGCGTTGCATATGGGCAGTTTTGGTGGGTGGGTGACGGGAGGTGTCGTGCGTGGAGTATTGGTGCAGTTGGTAGGATGTGCCACTTGACACTTGCATTCACTCACCTTGACCACTCGTTTCAAGTCATTAAATTTCTTGCGGCACTGCACCCACGTGTGTGCTGCAATGCTCCTCGCATTCACCTCATGTGCCACGGCCTGCCATTGCCTACGCAGCTGTAGTCTGGACGGTCTCCGGTCACCCTGAGGGTACAATGCTGCCCTCCTCTGGTCCACCCCTTCCACCAGGTCCTCCAGAGCATCATCTGAGAATCTTGGTGCCCACTCTCTTGCTGGTGCAGCTACTTGTGATGCCATTTTCCCTTCTCCTCCTTGGCTGTGTATCTGCCATTAGAAATATGCTTGCACCTTTAAGTAGTGCAGGCAGCTGATGATGTGCGCTGGCTACGCCCCATTTTCAACTGCCTCATTCTCTGTGCAGCCTCTCAGCAGCGAGGGCTGTGCTTGCTGCATGGAGATTTCAGGGTAAGTAGCAGGCAGCATGAATTTCACGTGCTGCCTGCGGAGGGTCCGTTTGGTGCAGGGTTGCGCTGCCATTGCTCAGAACGGACCCTTATCCAATTTTTCCCCCACTAGGTTTTAAGGAACGTCTTAAAGGAGGAGAGAGAGAGGTGAAGAGATGGAGAGGTTTAGGGAGGGAATTCCAGAGCTTGGGGCCTAGGCAGCTGAAGGCACAGTCGCCAGTGATGGAGCGATTAAAATTCGGGAAACGCAAGAGGCCAGAATTGGAGGAGCTCAGAGATTTTGGAGGGTTGTAGGGCTGGAGGAGATAGGGAGGGGCGAGACCATGAAGGGATTTGAAAACAAGGATGAGAATTTTAAAATTGAGGCGTTGCTGGGCCAATGTAAATCAGTGAGCACAGGGATGATGGATTAACGGGACTTGGTGTGACTTCGGATACGGACAGCAAAGCTTTGGATGAGAGAAGTTTATGGAGGGTGGAAAATGGGAGACTGGCCCGGAGAGTATTGGAATAACCAAGTCTCGAGGTAACAAAGGCATGAATGAGAGTTTTAGCAGCAGATGAGCTAAGGCATGGACAGAGATGGGCGATGTTACAGAGGTGGAAGTCATTCATAAAACAAGTGGTTCAGTACCTGTGGCACTTCATCTATTGTGCAGAAACTTTGCAGGTTTCATTTTCTCCTTCCTCCCAAAGGTCAATTTCCTTTGGATGGTTGTTGCAGTGCTTTAAATTGCTACAGCAGTTCATGAAATCCCACCTCTCAGCATGCTTGCTTTGAATATATGAGACCTGAAGGTTTTTAAAATGATAAAAGGATTTGAATCCAGAATAATGAGGCACAATCTTAAAATTAGTGCTGGGCTAATTAGGACTGAAATCAAGAAGCACTTTTTCACATAAAGGGTAGAGGAAATCTGGAATTCTTTCCCCCAAAAGGCTGTGGATGCTGGGTCAATTGAAATTTTCAAGACTGAGATTGATGAATTTTTTTTGTTTGGTAAGGGTATCAATGGATATGTGTCAAATGAGGAGTTGAGGGACAGATCAGCCATGATCTAATTGAATGGCCTACTCCTTTTTCTATTACAGCTAGTTTGCTGCCCACAGATATATCAAGTGGGTCACAGCTCCATGGTGGATTGCATTGTTGAGCAGAGCGAATGGCAGTATCTCTTTTGCCACTGATCAACAGTAGTAATGTGAGGGAGAAGTTGTCCTCTTTCCCAGGTCATTGCCTGCAGCCATGTTGCCTTTTAGGCCCTTCTGCATAACTCTGTACTGAATTTGATTCGAAAGGTATTTTTAAAAAAAAATCTGGAGATGAAATGCAACCACCAGTACAGAATCATATAGGGCAAAGTCTGCTTTCTCAGTAACTTCCAATACTTTCATTTTAGGGTTATCATTTGTGCCATGACTATCTGAAGTGGAATGAAGGGTGGAAGGATGACTAAAGATATTCTGTAAGACACCCATGCACCAACTGTGGATAGAAGAAGAGCCAGTTCTGTGATCTATGATCCTGCCTGAAATGGGATGGAATAGTTGCGGAGAATAAGGCTAAATCTGGCGGTCAGGCCTACTGCCACCTCACTGCCATGATCTGGTCTTATCTACCCCTGCCCCCGCCGCTGACTGCCCCTCCCCATCCACCGTGTGCAAATGATGGTGCATATACGCCTCCACTGACTTATCCGTGTACAGAAAGAACGGACTTGCATTTATACAGCAATAAGAAAGAACTTGTGTTTGTGTAGCAGTTCCTAGTCTCATATTGCCAAAGTCATTTTATGAATAGAAACCTCTTGGAACGATCAGCGCAGATCTGTTAATGCTGTTTGAAATATTTAACAAGGCTTAGCTGAGCTGGCAAGTGTGAGCAAGAGAATTACAATTTGTTGCAGAGTGACATCAGATCCAATTATAAGGTCACCTGGTCAGTGTGTTGGGAATTCTACATACTTTTCTCAACTTGTTTACCTGTACTTATTATAATAGATATTTTTCAAAAAAATTCTCCAGATTACAAATTTAAAAAAAAACTTTACACTCTAGATGTTGAGGAAAATCCAATGTGTTCCTTAAGGGAGGTGCAATCCTCCCTGCCAGATTTTCTTTTCTGTGCTCTGCCCACGCAATGCTTAACACACAGGTGGTAAAGATGACAATATACCCCAAACAATTTTGCACTTTACTTTTCTTAATTGCAATGGAATGATAATCTAGTGAAACATCTGGCAGGCTTGTAAATTGTATTATCATATGGTAAGCATGTACTGTAAAATGAAACACATGGTGTAAACTCTGCATAACTATGATGCAATTTGCATAGTTTATAGCCACTGATCAGTGTCACAGCAGACCTAATGGCACAAGATAGGATCAATGAAGCCATGGCTCAAGGTTCCCTCTAACCGATCCCCAAGTCTGTTGAAGCCAGGAGAGATGACCCTTTCCACTCTGGAACCTCAGGCCTCTGTGGCAGCAGTCTTGCATCCATGGGAGAAGCGCTGACTGGCCTTAGTCTTGCAATTATCCCTGGAATTTGTATGTGGTCCACAGTGGATTCCAGTGTTATAAAACCGTTATGGAAGACTTTGAATATGCGACTCGTGAACTCCTTCACCTGAGCCACTGTCTGCAAAATGCCTTTTGGTATGATGCTCAATGCCTGCACCAATACTTGGTGCTCAGAAAGGGTCCTTTTTAAAAATAGGTCTGGTCAGGTCCAGAACTCAGATAATGAAGCAGTCCGTTCCCGCATGCAGCAAGACCTGGACAACATCCAGGCTTGGGCTGATAAGTGGCAAGTAACATTCGCGCCAGACAAGTGCCAGGCAATGACCATCTCCAACAAGAGAGAGTTTAACCACCTCCACTTGACATTCAACGGCATTACCATCGCCGAATCCCCCACCATCAACATCCTGGGGGTCACCATTGACCAGAAACTTAACTGGACCAGCCACATAAATACTGTGGCTACGAGAGCAGGTCAGAGGCTGGGTATTCTGCGGTGAGTGACTCACCTCCTGACTCCCCAAAGCCTTTCCACCATCTACAAGGCACAAGTCAGGAGTGTGATGGAATACTCTCCACTTGCCTGGATGAGTGCAGCTCCAACAACATTCAAGAAGCTCGACACCATCCAGGACAAAGCAGCCCGCTTGATTGGCACCCCATCCACCACCCTAAACATTCACTCCCTTCACCACTGGCGCACAGTGGCTGCAGTGTGTACCATCCACAGGATGCACTGCAGCAACTCGCCAAGGCTTCTTCGACAGCACCTCCCAAACCCGTGACCTCTACCATCTAGAAGGACAAGGGCAGCAGGTACATGGGAACACCACCACCTGCACGTTCCCCTCCAAGTCTCACACCATCCTGATTTGGAAATATATCGCCGTTCCTTCATCATCGCTGGGTCAAAATCCTGGAACTCCCTTCCTAACAGCACTATGGGAGAACCTTCACCACACGGACTGCAGCGGTTCAAGAAGGCGGCTCACCACCACCTTCTCAAGGGCAATTAAGGATGAGTAATAAATGCTGGCCTCGCCTGCAACGCCCACATCCCATGAATGAATTAAAGAAATACTCCAAGCTCAGCTGCCGCCAATGTAGGATGCGAGCTAACTCTTCGGACAGCAGGTTACTTTACTTGTGTTGTGGTCTCCCCTCCAGCTTGTTCTCTAATCCCTCCGGGATGGATGTATCTGAGCTGGTGCTTGGGAGAAAGAGAGACAGAGAATGTCTGACAGTCTGTGCTGCGAAGTGCTTTTATGGCCAACTCTAGTGGGTCTGGTTCTCTTTCCTGTGGTACACCTGAAGAAAAATGGGAAAACAAGTTAGTGTTCTGATGAACAACCTTCACAGCTTTGTACAGCCACTAAGGGACGCACAAAATAAACTCACAGGTAATGACTGTGAAATGGCAGAAATATTGAATGGTTACTTTGGGCTTGATTTTAGCACCCACTATCGGGTGTGTTCTCGGCGGGGGGGGGCCCCGAAAATCGCGAAATCCAGGAGCGGGACCGGATCGGGCCTCGATCTCGCCCACTTCCGGGTTCCCCGCTGACGCGCCAGCGTGCGTGCGCAGCCCCCGCTGGTGGGAATCCCGCAGGCAATTAAAGCCAGCGGGATGCCACTTGACAATATTTAGTTTGGTATTTCAGGTCATTAACTGACCTGATTAAGGGACTGTGTGTGATTTTTGATCAACATGGGACTGTTTCACACACTGGGGGAAACACTCCCAGCTCGAATGGACGTGTTGCAGCTGTCAGCCTGTGGCAGCTGCAAAGATCCATTTGACAGGTGGTGGGGGGAGACCCTCACCCATTGCAGGAGGCCACTCTGTCACTTGGGACAAAGTTTGGCCTCCACCACCCTCCTCCTGACGGTCAAAGTCACCAACCTGCACACTTACCCCAGGGTCCGGAGACATGTACCTACCTTGCGGACCCCCTCAGATGTACATCTTGCGGATGGGGGCCGCCGTAGCTGCAGTCATGACCTCCTCGGAGGGCGAACAGTATCACCAGCCTCGCCATCCACGCCGACCACCTCTGACACGTGGAGCTCCACAACAGAGTGCTGTGACACATCCACCTGTACAGCAGGAGGGAGGGCTACCGCAGAGAGAGATGCGTCGCAGAGGGCACGACCCTTGCCACAGGTTCCACAGACCGAGGCTCAGCCTCCTGGACCTCTCTGAGCAGCAGTGCACACGGAGGCTCAGAGTCAGTCGACATGTAGCCGTGGACATCTGCAGCCTCTTTCATGCCGAGCTGCTCCTGGCTGGCCCGTGCACCATCTTCCTACCTGTCGCTGTCAAAGTCACCACTGCCCTCCCGAACTTCTCCTCCGCAGCCTTCCAGGGTGCAACCAGGGACATCGCCGATGTCTCTCAGTCGTCTGCGCAGAAGAGCCCTGCAAATACACCTACACCCACTCTGCAGTGACACAATGGGTGGCATCAGTGGTGGGTCCTCATAGGGATACCCAGGAGCGGGCATTATTGCACAAACCGGACAGGATTCGCGAAGACATGGCAGTAGTGGAGCCAATATAATGTGTGATGTGAGTTGTTCTGAAATTCAATGTAAGTAACAACCATGACAAACCCTCAAACACCCTTGTGCATCCCCTTCATGCTCACGACACGTTTGCCTTACACTGCCTACTGCACATATGTGATGCATGCCCTGTGGCTGCAGCACAGGTGGTGGCAGGTTGAGTGAGGCTGGCCGTGAGAGAGATGCACGAGAGGGTGAGTATGGGATAGAGCCATGAGATTGTATGAGGATTGGGTTGCGTGGTAGTGGCGGGGTGAGTACTGGCGAGGTGAGTAGGTGCAGGTAAGATGAGGATGGGGTTTGAGTGGGTATGAGGGGTGATGTGACCGAGTAGTGTTGGCAGTGCCGAAGGAGATGTGGGGTGGGGGCAGTGATGTGGCAGACGGAGTGTAGGGGAAAGACTACGTGTACTCACTTTGGCTGACCTACTGAGGTCATTGGACCGCCTCCTGCACTGTGTGCAGGTGGGCGATATGTTGGTGGCGCAGGTGACCCCCCTCTGCCACCTCGAGCCAGGCCTTCCTGGTGGCGGAGGCGGGCCGCTTCCTCCCGCCCGCCGGGTGGAAGATCTCTGTCCTCCCCCTCCTCCTCACCCCATGCATTGATACCTGGGGTGAGGCATCATTAAACTGGGAGCAGCCTTCCCCCTGGGCTGCTCCATGCAGTCATCTTTGCTATTGGTTTCAGCGTCTGTCAGTGGAGGACTGCCCCTTTAAATAGAGCGCCTCCAGCTGACAGATCTTACTGCGCATGCGCAGTCCGCCCGACGCACAGATCAGCATCGGGGAACCCGGAGGAGCAGGTAAGTGAATCCAATTAGTGGGTTGCCTGCTACGATCGCGCGGGAAACCCACTAATTTCACCAACGCGCCCGCTTGCCCATCTGCCGAGAACCCGCATCCCTGCTAAAATCGGGCCCTTTGTCTCAGTATTTACCAGGGAGACTATCAAGGTGAGTATGACATTAGAAGAGGAGATTAAAAAAGATATTATAAAATTTAAGATAGAAAGGGGGGAGATAATTGATAAACTGATCAAACTTAGAGACGATAAAGCCCCTGGTCCGGATGAATTGCATTCACGAATATTAAAAGGAGTTAGGGAGGTGATATCAGCGGGATTATTACATATATATGAAAATGGGAATAGTGCCTGATGACTGGCGGACAGCTATTGTTGTTCCTATATTTAAAAATGGAGATAGAATAAGTCCAGGAAACTATAGACCAGTTAGCCTAACATTGGTGGTAGGAAAGAGGTTCACTAGATTGATTACTGGGATGAGAGGGTTGTCCTGTGAGGAGAGATTGTGGAGAATGGGCCTATATTCTCTGGAGTTTAGAAGAATGAGAGGTGATCTCATTGAAACATGTAAAATTCTTACAGGGCTTGACAGGGTAGATGCTGACAGGCTGTTTCCCCTGGCTGGAGAGTCTGGAACTAGGGGTCATAGTCTCAAGATAAAGGGTCACCATTTAGGACTGAGATGAGGAAAAAACTCTTCACTCAGAGGGTTATGAATCTTTGGAATTCTCTACCCCAGAGGGCTGTGGATGCTCAGTCGTTGAGTATATTCAAAACTGAGATCAATAGATTTTTGGACACTAAGGGATTCAAGGAATATGGGGATAGGATGGGAAATTGGAGTTGAGGTAGAAGATCAGCAATGATCTTATTGAATGGCGGAGGGCTGGAGGGGTCGTATGGCCCACTCCTATTCCTAGTCCTTTTTATGGAATCTTTACTCAAAGATGTAATAGAAAAAATCTGGAGAAAGATAATATAACAAAGAGTAATCAGTGTAGATTTCAGAAGGCAAAGTCATGCTTGACCAACCTTATTGAATTCTTTGAAGAAGTAACAGAAAAAGTAGCCAAGTTAATGTAGTAGATGTAATATATTTGGTTTTCAAAAGGCCTTTGATAAGATATCACATTATAGATTTGTGACTAAGGTCGGAACATCCACCACCCTAAACATTCACTCCCTCCACCACCGGCGCACAGTGGCTGCAGTGTTTATCATCCACAGGATGCACTGCAGCAACTCGCCAAGGCTTTTTCGACAGCACCTCCCAATCCCACAACCTCTACCACCTCGAAGGACAAGGGCAGCAGGCACATGGGAACACCACCACCTGCACGTTCTCCTCCAAGTCTCTCACTATCCTGATTTGGAAATATATCGCCGTTCTTTCATCGTCGCTGGGTCAAAATCCTGGAACACCCTTCCTAACAGCACTGTGGGAGAACCTTCATCACACGGACTGCAGCGGTTCAAGACGGCGGCTCATCACCACCTTCTCGGGCAATTAGGGATGGGCAATAAATGCTGGCCTTGCCAGCGACACCCACATCCCATGAACGAATTTGAAAAAAAAAAGTCAGGGGACAGGTAGCAGAATGGATAGCAAGTTGGCTGCAAAACAGAGAGTTGGGTTGAAGGGTAGCTCCTCAGACTAGCAAAATGTGGCAAGTAGAGTTCCACAGGGATCAGTGATGGGACCATTGTTGTTCACAATTTACATTAATGGTTTGGTTTTGGGAATTGAAAGTGCAATTTCAAAATTTGTGAACGACACAAAATTAGTTAATACAAAGGAAGAATACGTCAAAATGTAAGAGGACATTAATAAACTTGCAGAACAGGCATGTAATTGGCAAATTAATTTCACGATAGATAAGTGTGAGGTGGTGTATTTTGGTAGGAAAAATAAGGAGGCCACATACTAGGATAATGAGTGTAAATGGGATAGAGGAACAAAGAGATCACAAATCACTAAAAGTAGCGACGCAGGTTAACAAGGCCGTAAAAAAGGCAAATCAAGCACTGGGGTTCATTTCTGGAGGGAGAGAATTGAAAAGCAAACAAGTTGTATTAAACTTGTGTAGAATCTTGGTTAGACCACATTTGGAGTGCTGTGCACAGTTCTGATCTCCAATTTATAAAAAGGATATACAGGCATTGGAGAGGGTGGAAAAAAGATTCACAAGGATGATACCAGAACTGAGAGGAAATGCTTATCAGGAAAGGCTGAACAGGAAAAGAGAAAAGAGAAGGCTGAGGGGAGACCTGATTGAGGTATTTAAGATAATGAAAGGGTTTGATAGGGTAGATGTAGAGAAAATGTTTCCTCTTAGGGGGAGTCCAAAACTAAAGTCATAAATATAAAATTGTTGCCAATAAATCCAATAGGGAATTCAGGAGAAACCTCTTTACCCAAACAGTGGTAGGAATGTGCTACCACAAGGAGTAGTTGAGGCAAATACCTAGATGCATTTAAGGGGAAGCTGGATAAATAGATGAGGAAGAAAGGAATAGAAGGTTATGTTGATACGGCTAGATGAAGTAGGGAGGGAGGAGGCTCGTGTGGAGCATAAATGCTGGCATAGACCAGTTGGGCCAAATGGCCTGTTTCTGTACTGCGGTTTCGATGTAGCTTTGAGTGGAAGGAGTGACTTGGTAAAAAGCTTAAGTATTTGCTTTATTGATAATTAGTGAATTAGAGACTAGAATGAGAAGGAAAAGCAGCTAGCAGCAAAGCTCCCATTTGCCCATCTTTGCCACTTACTATGGCCTCCTTCATGAGGATTTCAAGGACTTATTCCTGATAGAGTTCGAGGTCTAAAGTAAGCAGGTCCCCTTCCTGTCAGTGTGCTCTGTTGCAGGGTATCTTTTCCTGCAAGCAGAGTAAAAGAGATGAGCAGCTGCATCTGTGAAGATGACTGACACTGATTTTTACTGTATATGTACAGCCCATAGGTACGAAGAAATGTACATGCAACATTTAGCTACATTAATTGGCAGGATTCTTTTGAGCAGAGTGTGTGTAAGAATGTGAGTGAAGGAACGCTTTCAACTGGTGGTGTAAAGGTTACCCTGCAACATCCTGGGCATTCATGATGTGGAAATACTTTAAGATAATGTGTGGAGGAGGTAATTCTAAGTGACATACATGCTTAATGCACTGTATTAATGGAAGGTCATGGTGGGTTCTGTCACCATGGCTGATCTGGTGATGTCATTGAACTTTCTACGACACTGCTTCCTGATACATGTTTTGGTGAAATTACATAGAATGTACAGCACAGAAGCAGGCCATTTGGCCCAACGGGTCCATGGCGGCATTTATGCTCCTGATGAGCGTCCTCCCACCCTACTTCATCTAACCCCATCAACATATCCTTCTATTCCTTTCTCCTTCATGTGTTTATCTAGCTTTCCCTTAAATGTATCTATGCTAGTCACCTCAATGACAACTTGTGGTAGCAAGTTCCACATTCTAACCTCTCTTTGGGTAAAGAAGTTCCTCCTGCATTCCCTATTGGATTTATTAGTGACTGTAATATTTATGGCCCCTGTCCTGATCTCTCCTGCAAGTGGAAACACCTTCTCTATGTCTACCCTATCAAACCTTTTCATAATCTTAAAGACCTCTATCAGATCACCCCTCTGTCCCTTTTCTAGAGAAAAGAGCCCCAGCCTGTTCAATCTTTCCTGATAGGTATAACCTCTCAGTTCTGGTATTATCCTGGTAAATCGTTTTTGCACCTTCTCCAGTGCCCCTATATCCTCTTTATAATAGAGACCAGAACTGTTCACAGTACGCTAAATGTAGTCTAACGAAGTTTAGAAGCAGCATTCACACTGGTGGCCACCTCTTCCCATTTCCCCTGGACTACTCTTAGGAGCTGACAGTGCTCACTGCTGAAGAGGGAGGTCCCTCTTCTGTCTTACTTCCTTCTAAATATCATCTATTGCTCCATCAGAGAGATGGACTGCATGGTGGCCTACTCTGCTCCTTCTATACTTTGTTCACATTAGCTTACTGAGTTCAAAATTGGAAAGACCAGCAGGTCTGTCGGTTTAAGACGCTACAAGATTTTAAACCCTACAGAAGGTACGAATACCCACCCACCAACAGAACAGGCATGCTCTTAATCACAGGTATTTTCCACATCTGGAGCCTGGAGTTCACCTACAATATTAAATTTATGCGGAGTCAGGAAATCTTCACGGGGTCAGCACACTATGCAGGAGGACATAAATTAGTGGATTGGGCAGATGTAGTTCAATGCCGAAAAATGTGAAGTTTGTTTTTGGGAAGAGGAAATGTACCCTCCACTTCTCTTGACCCTTCCACTGCCTCTGTGATATCAGACTACTTGTCTGACATCCAATCCTGGATGAGCTGAAATTTCCTCCAATTAAACATTCAGAACACCAAAGCCATTGTCTTCAGGCCCCACCACAGACTCTGTTCCCTAGCCACGGATTCCATCCCCCGCTGTGGCCACTGTCTCAGACTGAACCAGACAGAATGCAGAGGTTGCACACAATTTGATCCTGAGCTAATCTTCCGACCCCATATTTTCTCCATTACAAATCCTACTTCCACCTCCGTAACATCGCCCATCTCCAATATTGCCTCAGCCCATCTGCTACTGAAATCCTCATCCATACTTTTGTTATTTCCAGACTCGACTGTTCCAAAGCTCTCCTGGCCGGCCTCCCATCTTCCACCCTCCATAAACTTAAGCCGATCCAAAACTCTGCTGTCCATATCCTAACGTGCACCAAGTCCCGTTCACCTACATTGGCTCCCAGTCCACCTCAATTTTAAAATTCTCATCCTCGTTTTCAAATCCTTCCATGGGCTCGCCTCTCCCTATCTCTGTCACCTTCTCCAGCCCTACAACGCTCCAAGAACTCCATGTTGTTCCAACTCTGGCCTCCTGTGCATCTCCCACTTCCTTCACTGAACCATTGGAGGCCATGCCTTAAGCTGTCTCGGCCATATGCTCCCTAAACCCCTCCACCTCTTCATCTCGCTCTCCTTCCTTTATGACGCTCCTTAAAATCTACCTCTGACCAACTTTTTAATCACCCATCCTAATACCTTCTTTGGCTTGGTGTCAAATTTTTTGTCTGATTCTGCTCCTGTGAAGCATCTTGGGACGTTAAAGACGCTATAAACATAGAGACATAGAAAATAGGAGCAAGAGTAGGCCATTCGGTCCTTTGGGCCTGCTCCACCATTCAAAATGATCATGGCTGATCGTCCAACTCAGTACCCTGTTCCCGCTTTTTCCCCAAATCACTTGATCCCTTTAGCATTAAGAAATATATCTATCTCCTTGAATACTAATCTAATGATTTGGCCTCCACTGCCTTCTGTGGTAGAGAATTCCACAGGTTCACCACCCTCTGAGTGAAGAAATTTCTCCTCATCTCTTTTCTAAATGGCATACCCAGTATCCTGAGATTGTGACCCCTGGTTCTGGACTCCCCAGCCATTGGCAACATCCCCCCTGCATCTAGTCTGTCTAGTCCTGTTAGAATTTTATATGTTTCAATGAGATCACCTCTCATTCTTCTAAACTCTAATGAATATAGGCCTAGTCAACCCAATCTCTCCTCCCAGGAATCAGTCTGGTAAACCTTTGTTGCACTCCCTCCATGGCAAGGACATCCTTTCTCAGATAAGGAGACCAAAATTGCACACACTATTCCCGATGTGGTCTCACCAAGGCCCTGTAGAACTGCAGTAAGACATCCCTGCTCCTGTACTCAAATCCTCTTGCAATGAAAGCCAACATACCATTCACCTTCCTAACTGCACCTGAATGCTCATATTCAGCGACTGGTGTACAAGGACACCCAGGTCTCGTTGCACCTCCCCGTTTCCCAATCTATCACCATTCAGATAATTTGCCTTTCTGTTTTTACAACCAAAGTGGATAACCTCACATTTATCCACGTTATACTGCATCTGCCATGTTCTTGCCCACTCACCCAACTTGTCTAAATCACATTGGAGCTTCTTTGCGTCCTCCTCACAGCTCACATTCCACCCCAGCTTTGTGTCGCCTGCAAACTTGAAAATGTTACATTCAGTTCCCTCATCCAAATCGTTGATATATATTGTGAATAGCTGGGATCCAAGCACTGATCCCTCTGGTACCCCACTAGTCACTGCCTGCCACCAGGAAAAAGACCCGTTTATTCCTACTCTCTGTTTCCTGTCTGTCAACCAATTCTCAATCCATGCCAGTATATTCCCCCAATCCAAAGTGCTTTAATTTTGCACACTAACTGCTTGTGTGGGCCCTTATCAAAAGCCTTCTAAAAATCCAAGTACACCACATCCACTGGTTCTCCCCTATCTATACTACTGGTTACATCCTCAAAAAACTCCAGCAGATTTGTTAAGCATGATTTCCCTTTCATAAACCTATGCTGACTTTGTCCAATCCCGTTAATGCCCTCCAAGTGTTCTGTTATCACATCTTTTATAATAGACCCTAGCATTTTCCCCACTACTGATGTTAGGCTAAGTGGTCTGTAATTCCCTGTTTATTCTCTCCTTCCTTTTTTAAATAGTGGGGCTACATTTGCCACCCTCCAATCTGTAGGAACTGTTCCAGAGTCTATAGAATTTTGGAAGATGATCACCAATGCAGCCACTATTTCCAGGGCCACTTTAGTACTCTGGGATGTAGATTATTAGGCCCTGGGGATTTGTCAGCCTTTAGCCCCATTAATTTCCCTAGCACTATTTTTCTACTAATACTGGTTTCCTTCAGTTCCTCCCTCTCGCTGGACAATTAAATATATAAAAAATATTGGCCATGATTTCTCTTCTGTACAGAAAGTGTTAATAATCCTATTTTTAACACCTACTAATCAAAATGGGGACTGATCAATATTTTCCTGTGTCGACTTCCTGAAACACAATTTTGTTTGCAGCAATTACAATGAATGGCCAATCATTACAGTCCCATAAGAATGCTCATTTTACATGCCTGAGGTAGTTAAATTGTCACTTAGTTGGTATAACTGATAAGTTCAGTAATCTATAAAATTGTTCCATGGAAATAGAGAAGACTCTAATTTACTCCCAAGGTCTTACCAAAAGGTATTTATTTCAATCATAAATAGCTGCCTTCTCCACTAGAACTTCACAATTACATATCACACATTAAATGACCCATACAGCTCCTATACGGTGTTTGGAGGTTATTTCAGCTCAGGGAGCATCAAAGCCAAGACTGATCATGAGGTCCTCACACAGGTGTCTTAGTTGGAATTTCTGGACAGCAATCAAGAACCCTGACTCCACCCTTTTCCTTCCTAATCCAGAGATGATGAGACCAATTGTAAGACCCCTACTGCTGCTCCAGTTTGAGATCAGCTAATTCAATGTGGACCAGGGATCGAACCTGCAATTTGCTGCTCTGAATGGGTCAGTTATTTATTGCCTTAACTAGCTGACCAATTGAATGAGCAAAGAAGTATAAAACATAAAGGAATAGAAATAATAGAGGAAATGCTTCAGCTTCATTGCAATTTATGAAGTATAGGAAGATATAAGGATATGGTGGGAGTTGGGGGGAGGGTCGCAGAAGACCAGGGTGGTGGAATTATATTTCAGTAGATGGACCAAGTGGCCCTCTTCTGTGTCTTAAACATATATGGTTCTGTGGTGGTACTACAAGTGTTAACAGATACCAAGGGCATAATTTTAGCCCGGAGCTGGGAAGGGAACGGGGGGCCGAATTGCGGACGGGAAATCCAGTAGTATGGGTTTCCCAGACATCCTTACGATCGTGACGTAAGGACATAATTTATTTATTTTTTGACAGTTTCCAGCCAGACAGGCCAGCCTGATTGACAGGCTGGTCTCAGTCGGACATGAGAAGAGCAAGGAAGATGTAAGTGTTCAGTTAAGTCTTAGATTGGATGGATGATGGGGGGTGGCATCAGCGGGCATGGGCAGCATCGGGGAGTCAGTCATCGGGAGGGGGATCGGGGTTCAGTCACGGGGTGGGGGGGGTTCGGGGGCACCCCTGCTTCTCCGGGCCCACAAGCTGTGCTATAAAGGCACAAATCTGCAGTTTCAGGCCTTCTCGCCTCCTCTTACGCGGCGTGAAGGAGAAGGCCCGGGAATCCGAGCCCCCAGAAGCTGAAATCACGAAACCTGAAAAAATGGAGGCCCGCAGATTCCTTGAAAAGTTTTAGTGACCAACCGTCTCCTGAGAGCGGGTTAATTGCCCGTCCCTCGTCCTGCCCTTGTGAAAACTGGAAATGGGCAGGTTGGGGGCAGGTTTGAAATTGTTGCAATTTTTAATGCCCCCCCTCTTTCCCCCCAGGCCCCAACCCACCTGTTTTTCCAGGCTAAAATCATGCCTCAAGTGTGGTTAATTGAAGCCATGTTAGAGTCTCTTATACTGACCTAGGAACTGATTGTCAGACGTTGACTGTGAAGTCCAAAAAACAGAATCTATTTGCACAAGACCAGTGCAACTAGAAGAAAGATTTTGAGTGGATAAATTTCCTGTACAGCAGGAGTTTACTATGACCTTTTACTTATCCCAAATCACAAGACTGCCTGGAATTTATTGTCAATGGAAGCATTAAATTATTACGTAAACCAAAGTTACAACTTGATGACTCACAGTATAACATCTATGTCAAAATTGAAGGAGACATTATTACTGATTGTAGACAGATATAGTCACAGGATCGTAAATGGTTTTCCTGATGATATCTATTGAAATGTGGTGGATTTTAACTATCCCTTACTAATGTTCCCTCATGAATTTACCTCCTCCAGGTTAAATGATCTGTTACTCCTACAAGAGAATGATTATTGTATACCTTTTGTTAGTTTAAAAAAAATTGTTAGTAGAAGACTGTATTTGTTTTTCTTTTCTCTCTGTTTTATAATCTTTTATTTTGTCGGTCCAGTTTGAGTAGGTTGAGTGCATTAATTATAGATCCATATAAATATGCCCAAAAGAAAATATCAACTGTTGTAGAACATCAGGAAATCCAGATACGTGACTCAGTGGATTGACGAGCGCTAATAGCACTTTTGAGTTTGGTAGTACCAAATCTATTATTACAAGTGTGTAAAAGTGATGATTTGAGAATAATCAGCTACATTTTCCAACATTTGATAGTTTTAGAGAAAAAGTAGACATGAGTAAAATTAGCAAATGGAAAAAACTTACTCAGCGAGGGAAAATTTCTACACCATAACTTTTTTTGGCAGCATAGTGGAGCGGAAGCCATTTCTGCTGGTTCTTCGCTGCAAAATCGATTTTCTGATCTCTGCCCCCGCCCCGCTGAATTTCAACTTTTTTTTGGCCCTCCCCCTTATCTGCCAACTGAATCCTGAGTGATTACATTTAAATATATTATAATGAAGACCACTGGTGCTGCAGCTCTGTGTTTCCTGCTTTTACACTCGCAAATCGCTGGGGTAAGTTAGACTGCGAATTATAAGGTGCAGCTGTTGTCAGGATCATCTGAGATTGGTGTCCCTGAACCTGAAGAATGTAAAGGGTTTCACTAATGATTTCTGCAGCTGGCAACAATTTTTTTGCAGTAATTTTTCTTTTTGCCAGTCTGCCTACACAGATCTGGACTCCAAACCATCAGCAGGCACAATCCATTGGTGTAAAAGCAGTGCAACTTAGTTCTCACACACCTCACATTTTTCCAAGATGGAGAGAGATCTGATTGGAACACATTAACCCAATTGATACTAAATTTGCTAAAAATTTGCTGAACACAATTCCCGATTTTATAGCTTTCATGATGGCTTTGTGAGCCGCAGAAACCAGGAAAGTTCCAGGTTTTATCAGTCATATGTGCTGAGTTAGCTAATCTCAGTGGGGCAGTTAGCTACAAGGCCCCTGGGCAACGGAAGAAAATCAGCTGGGTTCCTGCTACTGATGGGTATATGTTCTGGAAATTACATGTGTGAATGTTGTGCTTATTTGTGAGGTGCCATGATTAAGTAGCCTACTGACACTGTCAAAGTGCACCAATGAAGAATGGCTACGTGGGTGAGTTACAGAGAGTGCCAGTACCAGTCAAAGTATATTTGAGCATGAGTCTGCACCCTCGGGAGAGGAGCATGAGTCTGCACCCTCGGGAGAGGAGCAGAGAAAGGAAAAAAAACATGTTGTGGGGCGGAGAACTTGGACCTCTAAGACCAGTAGATCCACAGGGAGCCATTCCGGAACACCCCTTAACCAAAGTTACAAAGCTACAGAAGTTTTAAACTCTAGTTTCTCAAGGTCTCCCCCTATTCTCTCCTGGGGCTCCAACCCCAGAGTAGAGCTCTTCCTTCAGATCTCCTACAGACTGCAACAAGCAATATTTGTGGAGTTACTCATTCCTGCTTTCTTTTGCATTATAGTCATAAGAGTCTGTACTGACATACATAAAGTCTGTCTCCAGAAGAGATTGAGTGTATGGAATACACCAGCAGTCAAGTGCAACTGATGTTTAATACCCCAGACACAGATTTGATTGTTTTCCTCCTAATTATTTCTCAGCATGGGAAATATACCACACAGGATGTTAATTCTGAAATTAACCTCCTCCAATCATGATTCCAAACATACTGATGCACTCAGTCGATGAATTTACTCACAAGGGTCTAATCAGGTCAAGATGGCATGCTAAAGCCCAGTGAGCAGGGTTTATTCAGCAGAGGGTTTTGCATTCAAGGCAGTTGCCAAAGTACATTACAGTTCCCTTTATGCTAAATCACTATCCCTCACTGAAGTCCAAATTTAGGCTAAAGGGTATTTAGAGCTAGTATATTTTTTAAAATTACATTACTTCACAAAAATAAATAGAAACTTCTAAGTACATGTTGAAATTTCTCCTTGATCACTGCATATAGTTATAGCTCATACCACTGACTAGTTCCGTTACATACATCAGACTAACTGTGATGCTGTTCCCATGAATCTGTGGTTTATGTTTTATGACCGCATTAGTACCACATTAACAGCATGCCTTGTGGAATTAAATTAATGAACATGGGTTCTATATCTATCCATGTCTGCTGGTAAACTTCAGTGTGCAATTTTTAAAAATTCTTTTTCAGCTGTGGAGCTAAAATATTTATTCTGGCTCCATGTTGAATTAACTTGCATGTGTCCCTTATAGCTTTTAGGAGGTTACCCATTTGGGGAGAGGTGCCAGAACTTATGGTTGAAAGATTAAGCTTTGTTTCCAAGCACATTGGGACTGATAAAAAGGTAATCCCAGTCCTTACAACTGAATAATTACAGTGACAATAGTGTACAATAGGACAAATATCTGCACATTTGGTATAAAAAATAGCAAATGAATATAGGCTCCAAGTATTGTGCATGAAATCTCAGCAATGTGTCTGTTAGGTACAGTGTATCTTGGGATGCTTACATTGATATATGATTAATTTTAATGGCACAAATTCTGTATCTCTTTGGGAACTATTGCTACAGGTGATATTGTGAACTCTTGCAGAAAGTCAAAATAATCCCAGGGAGTTGAATGCGAACAAAATACACGCTATGAACTATGAGAATGCCATGGCACAGCTGATCACTAATGCATATCCATTTTTGTGCATACTATATTTATCACAATATTGTTTTAGTGAATTTGAAATGTGTTCTCATTTGGAATCTCATTTTATTCTCTAGCAATGATGCAAGCATAGAATGAGTATAGCTTGAATGCAGAAGAATGAGATGTGCATAATGCAGGTAGCTTAGTAGCTACTGGGTGTTTTTGTTGTATTTATGGGTTTGTATTTGCTTGCAGTTGTTATACTCATTTACCCGGTAGCATAGACAATATTACCATTGAAGCTTCAGGGAAAAGAGCAATTGGATAAACATCTCTACTATGCAGATTTACATAATAGGGTGAGGGTGGATAGCTCAAGGCAGTGAAAGGTTTTCATCTTTGATATAATGAGGATACTATGGATTTTTTAATTCGCTATATTGGTAGACTGTTGCTAATATGGTGGTGGTAATTATTTGGTGTGAGTTTGGGGCAGAAATGGAGGAGAATTGGGTGCCTCCTTAGCCCATGTTTAAATTTCGTGGAGTGGGTTTCTGGCAGGCCTTAATAGGAATGGTATTTTCTGGGAGGAGAATGCAGGTATGGTTTCTTTGTGATGGATTTGAGGCAGTAACCTCTAATAACACATTCTGCTCTGTTACTGTCTCAAATCTGCTCCAAAATGGGTGGAAATTCAGAGGAGAATCCAGGCCTGTTTCTGTCTGTGTCTTTAGTTGTGTGAGTATATCATTTTCTGTGTCTCAGTGTAACACTTTCTGAAGTTTAAAAAAAGTTACTTCTATTGAAAATTTTAGTTGAAAACTTCCTCAAATGTTTGTAATTTGAAGGTAAAAAAACACTCTAACAGGTGTGCAGTCAGTCGTCTATCATATTTTAAGCCTCTGCCTGTTTGTTTTTCTCTCTTGCTCGCACACTCGCATCCTTGCACACAAAGCTTCTCTAATTTAAAATGTACTGAACAGCTTAATAGGTAATGCTGGAAGCTGCTCATGCAATGTGAGAAACTGTGAACACTGCAGACCTTTGCGAGAGGCTGAGGCCTTCGAGTAAAACTTCAGTGAAAGTATTAGAAGGCACAAAAGACAAATCGATGGGTAAATGTAACACGTTATATAAAATAATTTTTGATTTTATTTGGTTTATAGTCTTATTTTAGTCACTAGAAATTTCTGAAAAATAAATGGCAGATGATTTTTTTTCCAAAAGCATTTTGAGTGATTTAATCACTTTTGTTTTTAATTTATTTTATTGGTGAGATTTCTTGACTAGTTATTCAGGATTAGTAATTTCTCAATGGTATTTTTGATTTGTATGTTCCCTACCTTTTCAATTCTGATATGCTGCTGTTTTATATTGAGCCAATCAATACAAAGTATGATGGTGAAAGTCCAATAACAAAAATGTGATGGTGAAACATTCCAGGGAGTGTGTGCTAGATGCCAGACTTTCAATATATAATGTAGATTTCTTGCACTGGGCATTTAGTTGTCAGTGAGTAATTTCCACTGGCAGTAGAAAATGGACTGTGAGGAGATATTAAAGTGGACAGGCTACAGTTTCTATTTTTAAAATGTTCAAGGATATCGTAAAACAAATATTAACTGCAGCCTTGGAGTTATAGGGTAAATTGTTGCCTTCAGCTGCAGTCAGAGTTTATATGCAGTGGCTGTATAGTATTGCTTTACAATCATTAAAAAATCCATAACAGCTATAAGTAATTGAGAGCTGTAAAGCGAAGCTGTACCTGGTCAACTTTTCTTTTTACCAAAGTTGAAGTTGTTCTGAAAAATTGTAAAGTTATTTGAACTTTTTGACATCTGGAGCTTGAATAACAGAGTCCTCAGTGCACAGCTGGGAAAGATTTCCGGCACAACATTTTATTTTCTTTATGTTCTTTAGCCATGATCTTCCCACACATCATGCTACTAAAATTTAAAACAGATCTTGATCAAAGAATATTCTTCATTTTTCTTTAACCACTTCCAAAGGAAATACTTGCACCAGCTGAAAACCAGAAAAAAGAATTTTCTAAATTAAATGTTTGTAGCAGACTAGCTTATCTAAATAATGTATTTTATAAAGCACTAAGTGGGTGGTTCAAATACAGATCACATGACTTAGCTTTATTTTCCCCTTTTTTCACATATTATTCTGGAGATGTTTTTGGGTATTTATCTTGAATATACAAAAATGTAAACATTAGTTTTGTTTTAATCAATTAAAATATTGTATTTTAAAGGATGATCCAAACATTTTTCAGAAAACCAGTAGCTATCTACATGACCCAGCACCAAAATACAACTCCTTTCATCACTAAATTCACAATCTCAGTTGCATTTCTATGAATAGCTGCAGTTTGGAACCCAGTCACTTCTCTATAGGGGCAGAGAAAACCATAGAGAAATTGATCACTTGGTTGCTCTGAGAGCAGCTACTCAATCTCCATCAATAGTTGGTGTGTCCCAGGAAGAATGGGGAGAAGGGGACAAAATAACTTTGAAGAGAGAGTATTCATGTATCGATGCAGTCAGACTGTTTGTTATTTTAATTAAAGAGGCTAAATACAAGAACTACCAAGTATATTGAAATCCATGAACGCGTCAAGTTTTTTTTAAAGAATATCTCTGTCAGCACCTTTTACAAGACATTCTGAACCCAATGTCCACTATAAAAACATTTCTACCTCCTGAGCTCACCGGCAAGTTATGCCGTATGCTGTTAAAATGGCAGTGAATTGAATCATAGTTCAAAGAATCATAGAATTTATCAGTACAAAAAGCAGGTCATTACACCCATTGTGCCTGTGCCAACTTTCTGAAAGAGCTATGCACTTAATCCAATTCTCCTATACTTTCCCCATATCCTTTTGAATTTTACTTTTTCAAATAATATTTATCAACTTCTCTTTTAAAAGCTATTATTCTGCTTCCGCCACTGTTTCTGGTGCGACATTCCATGTCCTGGCAACCCTCTGCATAAAAAGGTTCTCTTAACCGCTTCTTTTATTTTTTTGGTGGCGATTTTAAATTCATACCGTTTGGTTAATGAATCATTGACCAGTGGAAGTAGTTTTTCTCGGTTTGCTTCATCAAAGCCTCTCAGTTTTGAATACCATTATTAGATCTTTCCTTAATCTTCTATGTTAAAATGAAAAGAATCCGATTTTCCCTGGTTTCTCATCATAACTAAAGCCTCTTATCCATGATATCATCTTAGTGAATCTCTTCTGCATCCCCTCCATGGCTTTCATATCCTTCCAAAAGTAGGGTGCTGAAAACGAGTCTAACCAAAGATTTAGTGCGGTTTAGCATTACCTCTTAAAAAGCAAAATACTGTGGATGCTGGAAATCTGAAATAAAAAGAGAAAATACTGGAAATACTCAGCAAGTCAGGCAGCATCTGTGGAGAAAGAAACAGAGTTAACGTTTCACATTGATAGTCTTTCGATGGAACTAGAAGTGAAAGATTTAAGTAAGTACAGAGCCAGGCAAAGGCTTGTGGGGTGGGGTGGGGGGGGGAGGAAAGAACAAAAGGGAAGGTCTGTGATAGGATGGAGGGCAGGAGTGATTAAATGACAGAAGGGATGATGGTGCAAGGCAAGGAAGGTGGTAATGGGACAAGTAAAGAAACAAAAGATGGGTCTAGAGGAGCTGTTAATGGCAGCAGCAGAACATTAGCAGCACCCGCTGCCTTGAGAAAATGGGAGCAGTGTTTATGATCTGAAATTATTGAAATCAACGTTGAGTCTGGAAGGTCGTCAAGTGCCTTTTTGAAAGAAGAAGTGCTGTTCCTCGAACTTCTGTTAAGCTTCATTGGAACAGTGCAAGAGGCTGAGGACAGAGAGGTGAGAGTGGGATGGAGAATTAAAATGGCAAGCAACGGGAAGGTCAGGGTCATGCTTGCGGACTGAGCGGAGGTGTTCAGCAAAGTGATCACCCAATCTGCATTTGGAGACCACATCCTGAACAGCGAATACAATATACTAAATTGAAAGAAGTACAAGTAAATCGCTGTTTCACCTAGAAGGAGTGTTTGGGGCCCCGGACGGTGGGAACGGAGGAGGTGAAAGGGCAGGTGTTGCATCTCCTGTGCTTGCACAGGAAAGTGCTGTGGGAAGGAGAGCGGGTGTTGGGGGTGATGGAAGAGTGGACTAGAGTGTTGCGGAAGGAGAGGTCCCTTCGGAATACTGAAAGGGGAGGGGAGGGGATGATGTGTTTGGTGATAGCATCGCTCTGGAGGTGGCGGAAATGGCAGAGGATGATACTTTGAATGTGGATGCTGGCGGGGTGGGTGAAGACATTACCCCTTGATTTTGTACTTCATACCCCTACTTATAAAGCTCCATATGCCTTTATAACCAGTTTCGTAAACCTGTCCTCCTACTTTTAAGATTTGTGTATCTAAACCCCATAGTCCCTCTGCACCACTCCTCCTTTTAATGTTTTACCATTCAGTATATATGTCCTTACTTTTCATTTTTCCTCCCAAAATGTATTCTCATATTTCTTCACTTTAAATTTCATCTGACATCTATTTGCCCAGATAACTTGTTTATGTTTTTCAAGTCCCTTACTGTCCTTTTCAGAATTGACAGCTCTCACTAATTTTGTGTTATCTGCATATTTTGATACTGTGGCCCCAAACCCAAGTTGAGATCATTTATATATACTAGGAAGAGCAATGGTTCCAACACTGATCCCTAGTGACAACATTTTTTTACAGGCTAGTTATTGGATTATTGCTTCTGGCTGCTGATGCATTTGTACCTATTTTTGGAGGTTTCCTATACTTGAATACTAGGACTCGGGGACATAGCCTAACATTTAGAGCCAGGACTTGCAGGAGTGAAGTTAGGAAATGCTGCTACATGCAAAGGATGGAAGAAGTTTGGAACGCTCTTCTGCAAACGGTAGTTGGTGCTAGCTCAATTGTTAATTTTAAATCTGAGATTGATACATTTTTGTTAACCAAAGTATTAAGGGATATGGGGCTAAGGCGGGTATATGGTGTTAGGTCACAGATCAACCATGATCTCATTGAACAGGCTCGAGGGGCTAAATGTCACTGTCACTTGCTGCCTCCTGTTATGCACCACCTTCTCCTGTGAGAAAGCAGGACGTGTGTCAGCGAGTTGGATATTTGGGTGATGTGTCTGTCATGGTCGAATAGCTGCCAGTGTATGTGACCTGTGAGTTGTGAGTGTGTCGCTTGAAACAGTGGTGATGTGTGAGGGTGAGAGGACGCATCTGATTGGAAGAGTTGAGTACTGATTGAAAGAATTTGTTGGTAGGTGGGTGATGGGGGGTGCAGTGCGTGGACCAGTGGATGCGGTTAGTGGTGCAGTTGGTAGGAGATGCCACTTGACAGTTGACCTCGCTCACCTTGACCATTCGTGGCAAAGCATTGAACAACTTCCTGCACTGCATCCATGTTCATGGTGCTATGCGCCTGGCATTGTCTTCGTCCCCTACTGCCTCCCACTGCCACTTGAGCTTATGTCTGGAGGGCCTCTTACCCCCCTGCAGATATAGAATGCCCCTCCTTCTGTCCACCTCTTGCACCAAGGCCTCCAGTGTGTCAGCAGAGAACCTTGGTGCATGCTCTCTTGCAGGCCTGGTACATTGGTGAGGTATTTTCTTAACCTTTCCTACACTTTTGGTTCCTATCTCTATTCTTTCTGCTGGCAGATTGGTGAGGTCTGGTAGGCAGATTGGAGGATGTGGGATTTAGTGGTGCACAACCTTTATTCAATGTTTTAACATAACTTAACAGTTTGTAAACATAGGGATGGGACCTACATCTGTGTTTTACGTGTGCGATGTCTGATCTGCAGTCAGATTCCGTGCGGACCTGTACCTTGTATATGGTGTAGCCTGCCTTTAAGAGGTGCGAGCAGCACATGTGATATTTGGGCCCCGCTGCTGGTGAGAAGTGCCGAAGCTGGAGAGAATGTCGCAGCTAGGCCTCCATGTTGCGCTACAATCAGGCAAATGAGGCAGCACGCATCTAATGTGCTGCCTGTGTCAGAACCACCGGAATTGGGCCTTACCCAATTTAACCCCCATTTATCTTTGACAGATCCCTCTCCTTTTCAATTTTTATATCAAACCTAATTATGTTGTGGGTCATTATTTACCAGATGTTCCTCTACCCTTACATTATCTTCTTGCCCCATTTCATTTCCTAGAGCTAGATCCAGGACTGCCTTTTTCCCTGCTAGACTGTGAATATACTGATCTAGAAAGCAGTCCTGTATACAATGTAGAATCCTCTCCCCTTCTTTGTCACTTACATTACTCCTTATTCCAGTCTATCTTTCGATAATTAAAGTTACCCATTATTATGGCCTTATTGTTCTTGCATTTTTCTCTAATTTGTTTACATATTTCTTCCTTTGTCTTCTTCCCATTGTTTGAGTCGAAATGCGTTCTCAATCAAGTAACAATTCCCTTCCTATTCTGTAACTCTAACCAAATAAATTAAGCTTTTACACAAACCTCAACATCATTTCTATATTCTTCTGTTGCAATGTAATATTCAATTTATACTGTTTCCTCTCCTTTTATTTCCTACCCTCTGCCTCTTGAATATTTTGTTTTGAGGAATGTTCAGAACCCAGTCCTGCTCTAGCCTAAGCCATGTTTCTGTTAACAAAATTATATAATTCACTCCATAGCAATTGGAGCCTCAAGCTTAGCAATTTTATTCAAAATACTTTGTGCATTTAAATACATATACTCAAATCTCCTAATTCATTTAACTCTGTTCCCCTTCTGATCTGTTTTTATCTTAACCTTTCCTACCCTCCTGGTTCCTTTTGCTATTCTTTCTGCTTCCTCATCTTGTTTTTTTCTCTTCCCTTCTCTTCCCCCTGCCATATAAGTTTACATTCTCCCACACAGCACTAGTTATCATCCCAGCAAGGACGTTAGTCCCAGTCTTGTTCAGGTGAAGCCCCTCAATTTTGTATCAGGCCACTCCTGCCCCAGAAATGGTACAAGTAAACTGAATTTGTCTCTTCTACACATATTTAACTCTGTTATCTTACTATTCTTACCCCGGAATTGATGAATAATCTCCTGGGTGCTGCTGCTGGCAACCTGGGAGAAAAGTACTTTGTATGTGCTGTTCGTGCCCATGCGCCTCAGTGGCACGTACTTTAAATTTCAGCCCCGCGCAAATCCACCTTGAACAGCAATGATTCTATTACCATCAGTGTTGGCACTGCCTCAACAAGTGCCACAGAAGACACTTCTTCTAGTGGATCCTAGATTCTCTGGAGACCAACTTGTTTCTTTTTCTGTGCTGCCACAATGCAGGGGCTGTTGCTGACACCACTAAATGCAGTATCAGAATTGCCAAGTTCCAGAAGTGAATGTAAGTCATATTTGTGAAGTGAACTCAACAACCTCCTCCTCACTCAACTAAACACTTTAAGGTTTACACTCTAAAACTAATGTTTGCTTACTTTGCGATGGCTTTGCAATGAAATTGTTGAATTGTATACAATTTTTTTTCATGTAGTATAGAAATTTTGCTTTTAAACCAAAAAATAATGCATAGTTTTTTATGCCAGTGATATTTTCTGTAAGGTATTGAAACTCAGCAAAAATGAATAAGACCAGACACTTTGAGACAGCTGTTGGGGTCCAGATAGCCTTCCCACTCACTATTGATGGAAAAAGCTCTCCAGACAAAAAAAAGAGAAATACATTTGTAATGATAGCTGTTTTCTGTTTGTAATTAAATACAATAGCTGGCTAACGTTATTGAACCTCCAGGGGAAGGGTGAGGATGATCTGGCACTGTTCTCACGTGTCAGTCACTTTCAGCATTTCTGTCGTTTTGCTGGTGGTTGCCATCCTCCAAATTGTTGTCATTGTCACAGATATATCTGCCAATGGAATATTCTCAAGAGATCTCTGCACTGCCTCCTCTGTACACTTCTTACCAATGGATGGTCACCCACTTCACTTCCTCACCAACTTGCTCTGCCTGCAGGGTGACCACCACCTAGAAGGACCCTTCATGCTCTCAAATGTGACGAAATTTCACCAAATTGTCCTCAAGTTCAGAAACCGCTTGGACTTGAACCCAAGGTTTGAGAATTGCTGGATTTGTGCTTGGCCTCGACACACAAAACATTCAGGACCTCCTACATTTTCCTTTATCATTCTTCAGGATGTGCACATCGCTGGCAGGTCGGCATTTATTGCAACCAAATTGCCCTGGAGAATGTGGTGGTGAGCTGCCTTCTTGAACCGCTGCAGTCCATGTGCTGAACGTACTCCCACAATGCTGTTAGGTAAGGAGTTCCAGGATTTTGACCCAGTGACAATAAAGGAACGTAGATATATGTCCAAGTCAGGGTGGTGTATGACTTGGAGGGGAACTTGGAGGTGATGGTGTTCCCATGCACCTGCTACCCTGTTACTTCTTGGTCATGGAGTTCGCGGGTTGTGAGGTGCTGCTAAATAAGTCTTGATGACTTGCTGCAGTGCAACCTGTAGACTGCAGCCTCGGTACGCTGGTGGTGGTGGGAGTGGATATTTAATCTAATGGATGGGGTGCCGATCAAGTGGACTGTTTTGTCTTGGATGGTGTTGAGCTTCTTGAGTTGTTGCAGCTGAAAGTATTCCATCACACTTCTGACTTGTGCCTTGTCGGTGATGGAGAGGCTTTGGGGAGTCAGGAGGTGAGCCACTCTCTTACCTGTTCTCACCCAGCCTCTTACCTGTTCTAGTAGCCACAGCAATTATCTGGCTGTTCGAGTTGAGTTTCAGGTCAATGGTGACTCCCTGTATGTTGATGGTGGGGGACTAGGCGATGGTGATGCCATTGAATATCAATGGGAGGTGGTTAGGCTCTCTCATGTTTGGACATTGCCTGGCACTAGTGTAGCACAAATGTTAATTGCCAGTTATCAACCCAGGCCTTGATGTTGACCAGGTCTTGATGCATGCGGATATGAATTGCAAATGGGGCTGAACACTGTGTAATCATCAGCGAACAGCACCACTTCTGATCTTATAAAAGAGGGAAAGTCATTGATGAAGCAGCTGTCGATACTTGGGCCTAAGATGCTGTCTTGAGGAACCCCTGCAGCAATATCCTGTGGTTGATATGATTGGCCTCCAACATGCAGAACCATTTACCTTCATGCCAGATATGACTCCAGCCACTGGAGTTTTCCATCGGACCCCACTGACTTCAATTTTACTCGGGCGCCTTGGTGCCACACTCAGTCAAATGCTGCCTTGATGTCAAGGGCATTCACTCTCACCTCATCTCTGGAATTCAGCTATTGTGTCCATGAGTGAAACAAGGTTGTAATGAGGTCTGGAACCAAGTAGTCCTGGCAGAACCCTAACTGAGCATTGACAAGCAGGTTATTGATAAGTGCCGCTTGATAGCGCTGTTGACGACACCGTCCATCATTTTGCTGATGATTGGGAGTAGGCTGATGGGGCAGTAATTGGCCAGGTTGGATTTGTTCTGGGTTTTGTGGACAGGACATACCCAGGCAATTTTCCACATTGTCGAGTAGATGCCAGTGTCATAGCTGTGCTGGAACAGCTTTGCTGGAGGCGCGGCTAGTTCTGGAGCTCAGGTCTTCAGCGCTACTGGGATATTGTCAGTGTCCGTAGACTTTACTGTGTCCAGTGCACTCAGCCATTTCTTGGTGTCGTGTGGAGTGTATCGAATTGGCTGAAGATCGGCAACATTGATAGTTGAGGACCTCAGGAAGAGGCCGAGAAGGATCTCCACTCTGCATTTCTGATTGAAGGTGGTTGCAAATATTTTACACTCTCATGCTGCGTTCCACCATCATTGAGGATGGGGATGTTCAAGGAGCCCCCTCCTCCCATTAGTTGCTTAATTGTCTACCACATTCAGGACTGGATATGGCAGGTTTGCAGAGCTTTGACCTGACCAGTTCATTGTGGGATCGCTTAGCTCGCATGCTGCATTCGCTGTTAACGTGTGTAGTCCTGTGCTGTAGTTTCACCAGGTTGGCATCTCATTTTCAGGTACATCTTCTGCTCTTGTACACTCCTCATTGAACCAGGACTGGTCACCTGGCTTGATGATGGAGGAGTGAGAGTTATGTTGGACTGTGAGGTTAAAGATTGTGACGATACAGTTTTTTTTTATTCGTTCATGAGATGTGGGCATTGCTGGCGAGGCCGGCATTTATTGCCCATCCCTAATTGCCCTTGAGAAGGTGGTGGTGAGCCGCCACCTGGAACCGCTGCGTTCCGTGTGGTGAAGGTTCTCCCACAGTGCTGTTAGGAAGGGAGCTCCTGGATTTTGACCCAGCGACGATGAAGGAACGGCGATATATTTCCAAGTTGGGATGGTGTGTGACTTGGAGGGGAATGTGCAGGTGGTGTTATTCCCATGTACCTGCTGCCCTTGTTTTTCTAGGTGGTAGAGGTTGCGGGTTTGGGAGGTGCTGTCGAAGAAGCCTTGGCGAGTTGCTGCAGTGCATCCTGTGGATGGTACACACTGCAGCCACAGTGCGTTGGTGGTGAAGGGAGTGAATATTTAGGGTGGTGGATGGGGTGCTAGTCAAGCGGGCTGCTTTGTCCTGGATGGTGTCGAGCTTCTTGAGTGTTGTTGGAGCTGCTGCTGCTGCTGATGGCCCACAGCGCCTCGTGGATGTTTTGAACTGCTAGATCTGTTCTTTAATTTATCCCACTTAGCACAGTTGTATTGCCACACAACACGATGGATGGTGCCCTCAGTGCGAAGACGGGACTTGGTCTCCACAAGGATTGTGCGGTGGTCACTCCTAGCAATGATGTAGTGAACAGTCACATCAGTGATAGGTAGATTGGTGAGGATGAGGTCAAGTAGGCTATTCCCTTGTTTTGGTTCTCTCACCACCTGTTGCAAGCCCAGTCTGGCAGCTGTGTCCTTCAGGACTCGGCCAGCTCGGTCAGTGGTGGTTCTACCAAACCACTCTTGGTGATGAACATTGAAATCTCCTATCTAAAGTGTGTTGTATACGATGCTACCCATAGTACTTCCTCCAAGTGGTGTTCAACATGGAGGAGTACTGATTCATCAGATGTCGAGGATGGCAAATGGTAATCAGCAGGAGGTTTCCTTGCCCATGTTTGAACTTAAGCCATGAGATTTCATGAGGTCCAGAGTCAATATTGAGGACTCTGTGGGCCACTACCCGTTGACTGTATACCATTGCACCCCCAGCTCTGGTGGATCTGTCCTGGCGGTGGGACTTTGGCAGCAGTCCCAGATGTTGGTGAGAAGGGCTTTGCAGTGTCGACTGGTCTGGGTGACATTGGGCAGGTACCACACAGCATGGGCTTCAGATGTTGTCTGTCTCTTTTCTCGTTCCCCCCATTAAACTGAACTCTTTGCTCTTCAAAGTTCAATGAAGTCGAATAAATCAACTTAATGGTTTAACCCCCTCAAGTATTATTTTAGGCTAACTGCACCACTATGCTGAACTTACTCTAAGGTTGAACTCCTGCTGACGCTAAACCATTCTTTCCTAACCTTTCGCATTACATTGGCCTCTTGCAGTTCAAAATTAATTTCTTTTTAGTTCAAATTTATATTACATTTATATCTGTTGGGAAAAAAAGAAAATACGTTCCTGTTGATGTTTGAAACAAATATGTGCCTTCTTAGGAATTGATTAACTTTGTGTGGATATAAGTAGCTTGGATTACAGTCCTATTTATCTTCGCTGATTTGCCCAGACTGTGCATGAACTATGGCAGTGAAGAGCGTGCACGTGACCTGCTTCTACTCCTCTGTCAAGGCAGGCAGGCGGTGTACATCAATGGCCTGGAAGTGACTCTTCCTCTCTTTGTGCTTGGTGCTTCCCCATAGCACAGTGTGAGATTAAACCTGCATTGCATCATTCCCTGGCCCCACACATTGGCCAGGAAATTGCTCTGTTTGGTGAACCAACAGTTCCCACCGCTCATTAGATTTAAACTTACCCACTAAGTATCCGTGAGCTTTTCGGCGTCAACTTCCTTCAATGGTGAGCATAAACATGTTCAACATTCTTTCCTGGGCTTCGCTGAGCTGTGTGAGCGGGGAAAGAACCTCTCTGTCCCCTCAACCAATCAGCTTGAAGCATCATTGACAAGTTGCGCAGTGGGAACCAGGAAGTGTCAAATAGATTAGTAAATTCACGATAAAATCAGTTAGAGAATGCAAAATTAAGAGAGGTTAAGATTAAAAGACAGCAATAAAAGAGAAAGAAAAAGTAAAAAAAAAATTTAAATTTAAATTTTTTGTTAAATGTCCAAAAACTATTACTATCAGGAGAAAGAGACTCCACATTTTTAAAATTTAATTTTCAGTGCCAGAGAGGTTGTTTGGCAGTCATTACCACTTACCGTGCCATTAAAAGTTAGTTTCGACCACCTCGCACCAGTTCAGAGTAGCCCTAACTTTTTCAATCTATTTTAATGGGTACTTGCCATGTCCCATCAGCAAGCTCACGCTCCTCCATTCATTTCAATAGAGAACCAGCCAGCGAGCTGTCAATCCGTAGAGTTTTCGGATCAGCAGAGAAACAGAAAGAGCAATTTCCACGTTTGACTACAAACCTGTGCTCTCTGGAACTTGCTCTTCCATTTGCCCATAAATATCTGCGTGTGCTGTTTGGCTCTCTGTTATTTTTGAAGCAATTTCTGGGTTCCAAAACAATGTGTTAGCTTTAGTTTTAAATTTTGTATAAATGCATTATAAAAATAATGGAAAACTTTATCTTATCCATCCTTAAAAGTGAGTATAGCAATTATTTGTGGCTCTTCCACTGAAATCACATGCTAGCCCCTGGGTGGGACATCTCTCTAGGTGCTGCGATTCGCTTGCACCCAGATCTTTTCTGCGGATCTCACCAAATTTAACGGGGTCAGGGGGAGGTCCCCTCATTTGACTACCATTGCCAGGCATCTGTATCACAAGGAGTGCACCAGGGGTGCCCAGAATTGCAGCAATTAGTTTCTGGCTGTTCCGTGTACTCCTGCTAGACTTAAAATTTAAAATGTGGCTTACATGGATTGACAGTGTAGTTGAACTAGTTTGAATTGAAAGAAAAAAATCTTGGTAAATGTTACTATTTGGAAAAGTAATAATTTTGTCGTTTTGCTAGATTTTAAATTTATTCAAAGGTTGCAACGAGGAAGAAAATGGTGTGATATAGGCAAGACATTTTACCCAACATTTTATTCACTGCCTATGATAAAAGCTGCAACAAAAATAGTTAATTTACCATTGAAAATCTTTGAGTTTATTTTCCATGTGTCAGCTTGGCTCAGTAGTAGCAATTTCACCCTCTGCATCAGAAGGTCATGGGTTCAAACCCCACTCCATGGACTTGAGCACATAATCTTGGCTGATATTTCAGTGCAGTACTGTGGGAATATTGCATCAGTGCCATCTTTTGGCTGAGATGCCTGTCCACCTGTTAAAGTGACCAAAGGCTTATTTGAAAAAGAACAGGGGAGTTGTCCTAGCATTTATCCCTCAGTTAACATCTCCAAAAACAGATGAACTTGTCATTCATCTTGTTGTTCTTGGGACTTTGCTGTGTGCAAATTAGCAGTTGTGTTTGCCTATATTACAACAATGATTGTACTTCAAAAGTGCTTCATTGTGAAATGCTTTGGAACATCCTGAAAATATGAAAGGTATTATATGAATGCAAGTTATTTCTATATTTAAAAAAAATAGTGCTAGGGAAATTAATGGGGCTAAAGGCTGACAAATCCCCAGGGCCTGATAATCTACATCCCAGTGCACTAAAGGAGGTGGCCCTGGAAATATTGGATGCATTGATGGTCATCTTCCAAAATTCTATAGACTCTGGAACAGTTCCTACAGATTGGAGGGTGGCAAATGTAACCCCACTATTTAAAAAAGGAGGGAGAGAAAAAACAGGGAATTACAGACCACTTAGCCTAACATCAGTAGTGGGGAAAATGCTAGGGTCTATTATAAAAGATGTGATAACAGAACACTTGGAGGGCATTAACGGGATTGGACAAAGTCAGCATGGATTTATGAAAGGGAAATCATGCTTAACAAATCTACTGGAGTTTTTTGAGGATGTAACTAGTAGAATAGATAGGGGAGAACCAGTAGATGTGGTGTATTTGGATTTTCAGAAGGCTTTTGATAAGGTCCCACCCGAGGTTAGTGTGCAAAATTAAAGCACATGGGATTGGGGGTAATATACTGGCATGGATTGAGAATTGGTTGACCGACAGGAAACAGAGAGTAGGAATAAATGGGTCTTTTTCCTGGTGGCAGGCAGTGGCTAGTGGGGTACCGCAGGGATCAGTGCTTGGGCCCCAGCTATTCACAATATATATCAACGATTTGGATGAGGGAACTAAATGTAACATTTCCAAGTTTGCAGACGACACAAAGCTGGGGTGGAATGTGAGCTGTGAGAAGGATGCCAAGAGGCTCCAATGTGATTTAGACAAGTTGGGTGAGTGGGCAAGAACATGGCAGATGCAGTATAACGGGGATAAATGTGAGGTTATCCACTTTGGTTGTGAAAACAGAAAGACAGATTATTATCTGAATGGTGATAGATTGGGAAGAGGGGAGGTGCAATGAGACCTGGGTGTCCTTGTACACCAGTCGCTGAAAGCGAGCAGTCAGGTGCAGGAAGCAGTTAAGAAGGTGAATGGTATGTTGGCTTTCATTGCAAGAGGATTTGAGTACAGGAGCAGGGATGTCTTACTGCAGTTATACAGGGCCTTGGTGAGACCACATCTGGAGTATTGTGTGCAGTTTTGGTCTCCTTATCTGTGGAAGGATGTCCTTGCCATGGAGGGAGTGCAACGAAGGTTTACCAGACTGATTCCTGGGATTGCAGGACTGACTTATGAGGAGAGATTGGGTCAACTACGCCTATATTCACTAGATTTTAAAAGAATGAGAGGTGATCTCATTGAAACATATAAAATTCTAACAGGACTAGACAGACGAGATACAGGGGGGATGTTCCCGATGGCTGGGGAGTCCAGAACCCGGGGTCACAGTCTCAGGATACGGGGTATGCCATTTAGAACCGAGATGAGGACAAATTTCTTCACCCAGAGGGTGGTGAAACTGTGGAATTCCCTACCACAGAAGGCAGTGGAGGCCAAGTCATTAGATGTATTCAAGAAGGAGATAGATATATTTCTTAATGCTAAAGGGATCAAGGGATATGGGGAAAAAGCGGGAACAGGGTACTGAGTTGGACGATCAGCCGTGATCATTTTGAATGGCGGAGAAGGCCCAAAGGGCCGAATGGCCTACTCTTGTTCCTATTTTCTATGTTTCTATATACAATTTTGTTTTGTACTAGAGTACAAAATAATAATGTGCATTTTTCCAAGCACTTCCCATAAATTATACCATCCCCCACCGACATGTAACAAGTATATTATGCCTTTGCTGATCTGTAATCCCCATGTTGTTTTTAAATTCTTCCTCAAATTTGCAGAGGTAGGCATCTATTAATCTTTCAAGTAAATTTACTAATGTGCTAATTTTTCAGTTTTGGTCTTCACTGAAAGCCAAGACCACAGTAATTATTTCTGTTAGTGCCGTAAGCTAAGCACTGTGTAATGATGTTTTGCATGTTTGAGGCACAGTGCATGCAGCTGTCAATGGATTGCAAAACTGTTAAAAACATATTGGCCTAAATTTTCTACTTGCGCACTCCAATAGAAACAACATCTGTTGCATCTGTGATGATGCCATTATTCCTGGCACTGGCATAAAACAGCAGTAGTACCAACATTACATTCTGTTCCAATTCTCATTGGGTGCTACCAAATAGGACTTAGCTCTCCAAGCAACAAAGCGTGAGACAGGAATCCCTACACAGTGCAGAGTATTTATTTGTGTTAGAAGATACAAATTGCTTGCAAAAAAAATAGAAACCCAATAATCTGTTTTATTTCTATACTTAAAATATCAGTGCAAAGTGGGCAAGAATCGTTACCGAAGCATGCAAAGAGGTGACAGATTTGCATTTTCTATGTTTTTTTCAGAAAGCAATGCAGGCATAAAATATTACATAACAGATTGTGCCAATCAAATAATGCAAGTGTCATCAAGAAAAAAAATTGAACAGTGTACTTTAAAGCAATTATATAAAATATAACTTTTAAATATAGCACTTCTTAAATGTATAAGATTTTATAGGAATGTGCCTAACAATTTCTAGCGTACTGTATATAATCAGACATTTTCTTTTGAAATGAAGCAATATTGCAATAAAATATATAATCTGAAAAAAGTATTACTCATCATTGAAATTGTTCTTTTGTTGTAGTAAATGAAAAGTTATTATTGAGAAGCTGCTTTTTAACACAACTTATTTTGTTGTTTTCAGGGTTGTTTCCAGCAGTGCTAAATCTTGCCAGCATGGCTAAAATCAGTTCCAATGCCACATGTGGTCGAAATGGCCCAGAAATGTATTGTAAACTGGTAGAACATGTTCCTGGACGGCCATTTAGGAACCCACAGTGCAGAGTCTGTGACTTGAACAGTAGAAACCCAAAGGGTATGTTGGTTCATTCTTTGTGGAGACAGACTTCAAGGAAGTGTTGGTTTTTAAATTATTACTGTCTGGGATTTTTCCTGCTGATTGCACTAATGGTGTCCTCTGTCATTATTTGGAAGGGAGGGAGACTATGCTTGCTCTTTAACTTTTACGTAGAGATTTGGCTTGAGAGTCGGAAGTAAGATTTTTTTTCTTCTTACAAAACAGTGAAACTGGTAAACTTTAATTATTCAGTTTCGATATTTGAATGAATTATCATTTTACTACTATTTTTAGAGTTCAAACTCTAAAATTGAACTATATAACAAATGGATCTGCAAGTGAATCACAGATGTTACACTTAATTCCTTTGCGTGCTTGAGAAGAACGTTGAGCTATATCAGATGTTTTAATGGTTATAATGTAACAAAATTTTCCTCACTGTAATACAAGTGTTTGAGTTTCCATTGTTCCTAATTCTGTTTTAAAGAGCCTCTTGCTGCACTGTTACTTTGTCAGGTAATAGCAAGCCTCCTAAGGAAGGTATCAGCAAACAGCTCCTTTTCCATTCAATTCCCAAACTTCGCCTTCTGATGGTAACCAGCAAATTTAAATTTTATCATCTGTTTACCCAACTTTAGACATGGTGATGTCCATTTCTACCCCACCCCATCTGTGGTAATTGTGATCTAATTCGACACTTCAAAAAAAAACCTTTTTACAATCCAATCCAATCCAATGCAATGAGCAGGTTGAAAAATACATTAAAAATAAAACTTCACTGCTGCTGTGGCGATCTTATTTTTCCCCTCCATTCTCTGTTCTCCATTTTCTCTTTGCTCCAAATAATATACAGTATTCCATATTGTTCAATATTTGTTAACTTTTCAAATGATACTAGCCCACATTTCAGCTAGATCCTATGGTTTGAAAAAAGATACTGTTGTTTTAGTTGATATTGTAAATGGTTCTTTCTCCTCATGCACTGTCTCCTTCCCTTCCAAAACTGATGCCATCAGATCCCTCCTCAAAAATCTACTCTTGACCCCTCTGCCCTCGCTAACTACCATCCCATTTGTAATCTTTTTTTGTCCTCCAAGATCCTTCAATGTGTTATCACGTCCTAGATCTGTGCCCACACCTCCCATAACTCCCTGTTTGAATCAGGTTTCCATCATTCCAACAGCACACAAAATGACCCGAACCAAAGACACGAATGATATTCTCTGTCACTGTGACCATGCTGCATTATCCCTCCTCCTCGACCTTTTCTGCAACCTGCAATCACACAATCCTCTTCCAACACCTCTCCTCCGTTGTTCAGTTCCATGGGACGACCCTCTCCTGATTTCACTCTTACCTATCCAATTGTAGCCAGGGCATCTCCAGCAATGGCTTCTCGTCCTAACCCTGCTTCATCACCTCTGGAATCCTCCTAGGATCCTTCCTCATCCTCATATATATGTTGCTCCTTGACAAAAGAACCCAAAGATTCACATGTATATCCGTGCTACCTTTCTTGACCCCTCCATTGGTTCTGTGCTGTCAGACTGATTGTCCAACTTCAGTCTTGGAATAGCTGTAACTTCCTCCAGCTAAAATTAGTAAAACCAAAGCCATTGTCTTTGGCCCCTACCACAAGCTCCTTATCCTTGTCACTGACTCCATCCCCTTCCCTAACCACTGTCTTAGGCTGAAACAGACTGTTCACAACCTCAGTGTCCTGTTCCTCCCCAAAAGTCTTCCATTCATACACTATCCCATACCATGTCACGCATGATTTCATACCTATCCTTGCTGACCTACATTGGCTCCTGATCCCCACAAAACCTTAAATTTAAAATCCTGATCCTTGTGTTTAAATCTTTCCATGCTGTATCCCTCCTCTTTGTAACCTCCTCTAGCGCTCCACAATCTCACTCTCTGTTCCTTTTGACTCTGGCCTCTTGTGCATCCCCCTCCTTTTGCTTCATCATTGATGGCGGTACATTTAGCTGCCAAAGCAGCTCACCAGTTGGGAGGGCAAAAAATCTAGTGGCGATCGTTACTTAAAGGCGGCCTGCAGCACTTTAAAGGGAGGTGATCTTCCCTGTTTTCCCATTCCTGATACAGCGTGCGCAGCATTCTATTTGAAATGAAGGCAAAATTATGGTAGGCTCCATATATGTTTTAAAATACATATCCTACAATTAAATACTTTCAGCTGGATTAAATGGCTGGCTGGAAGATCATGCACTGAGCTGATTGAGGGGGAATCAGGTGAGAGGGATTTTCACACCCAGATATGCATGTTTTGTGTCAAACTCACAAGCCAGAAAATATACCATACCGTGATTTGTTGTGCCCAGCCATTGATGGTGTCAGGCCCAGGAATATTTCCTCTAAGAGTGAGTCTGAGAATCTATTGGGGAAAAGGAACAGGTAATTCGCTAACTGCGAGTCCATCCAATTTTTATCATAGTCCTGTGGGCAGTGTCTCCTAGATTACAGTGCGGAATCTTACTGAGGAACAGAGAGGATAATGCGTCTGCTTTGAACATTATTATATAGCAGGGTCTGGTTTTCAAAAATAAATCTTGTTTTTGTTAAACTCGTATTTTACCCAATTTTTGGGTGTCATCCCAATTTCTTTTACAGAACGACACCCAATAACAAATGCAATTGACGGCACAAACAGATGGTGGCAAAGCCCCAGCATTCAAAATGGAATGGATTACCATTATGTGACTGTCACTCTGGACCTTAAACAGGTAAAATAACATTATCATCAGTCATTTTTTTTACGTTGAGAACCTTGATAAAGGACCAGGGCCCATAACAGAGGACACTAAGATTGAAAAGAGTATGAGAGAAGATGAGGTAAATAGGAAATGTGAAAGGAAAACAGGGAAAGTGAGAGCAAAACAGGGAAAGCGAGGGGGGAAACAGAGATTCTGGAGGAAAAATAGGGAATGTGGAAATAATAGGGAAACTGAAGGGAAAAAATGTGAGCAAAAATTTGCAGATGACACAAAACTTGGAAGTGTAGTGAACAGTGAGGAGGAAAGTGATAGACTTCAAGAGGACACAGACATAGGCTGGTGGAATGGGCA